>NW_015373947.1:0-115766 GCF_001272555.1 Dufourea novaeangliae | reverse complement strand
GGGGGGGGGGGGGGGGGGTGCCAGGCGGTGTTTGCCCGCGAAGAGACTTCGGTTTGCACGCCGATTCGTTTCCAGGAACAAGCGAAGCATCGCTAACGCGATAAACAAATACTGGGGTCGTCGGTGCAATAAGGACCGCTCCGTTGCGCGTCCTTGCGCCGCAACTTACACACAACGGGCGCACGGAATTGCTACCAAGTTCCAAACGGTGAGGACCGAAACTTCGGGGGGCTTTAGGGGGATCCGGAGCGTATGATTAATTACGTGTGAATACTGCCGCGGGCGATATGGATGTTCGGTGGCTTTGAAGGTATTTCGAATTGAAGCCTGATGCTCTGGTTCTGAGATCCATTACGCTCAATGGACAGCAATATTTGGGTGTTAATGGATGTTAGTGAGCTGTACGATTGACTACTTAGGTGTCTGTAGCAATTTGGGAGTGTTGAGAATTGGTAGTTGCATGCCTGCAAAGTGTTTCTAGGTTCAGAAGCTGAGTTTGTATTAAGTGTTTGGATGGTAGGAGCTAACACGTAGGTACCTGAAGGTGTTCTGGACTGGAAGTACCTGACAGGTAAACGTTTAAAGGAGTTGGAGAGTGCTGGAGGCTGGTACCTGATTGTCTGATTACATGCCAAGCATTTAGGATCTGGAATCAGGTTATCTAAGTACACACTATACTAGCAGACATTCGTGCCTCTTATCTGAAAACATTCCAGGTTGATAAGGGCTGGTACCTGCTCGGTGACGACATTCCAAGTCTTTCCAGACTGGTAGAATTAGAAACCTATTCAGTTGATCATATTCTAAGTCTTCATAGGTCAGTACCTAACAGTCTGAACTTATCTCCATCTGATAGAGTGGTACCTGATTGTCACATTCATTATAAGTCTGTATGTGCTGGTACCCGATTTTCTGGACACACGTTAGACTGTTAGGTACCAGTACCTAAATTCTGAACCAGGCTGGTGAAATCTGCTACCTGATTCATGTCACTAGAGACAAAAACCTTTCCCCATTTAGTTGGCATACCAACTACTGAATCCACATCAGGATGACAGAAACGGACATCTTGTATTTTCTAGATATTTTGTGGTGACTAAAACTAGTGTGGAAGTTCTCCCGGATATTCTATCTCGGTTGAAGCTGACATTGAGATGTTTGGAGCTATTCCAGGTGGCCGACGGATAATGTTCACAGTGGGCGACGACTGACACTTTAATGTCCGCGGGTACTTATTGAAATCTTACGTCTTCCTGTTTGGATTAGTCCAATACTGGCGCAAGTTACAAGCCGAATAATCCCACAAGATACACGTATTTTTTTCTTTCCTGACACCACGATAAAAAAGAAGAACGTCGACTTATACAGCAATTCTCTTTTACCGTTCCCATTATGATCCGCGTCCACAGCTTTTAGAGGGAATTTTAGCCACACCAGCCCCACTGAATATCGCTTCGTATGCAGCCAGGTTCTCGTTACGAGTCCGCAGAGTATGCACGGGTTTCGTCGGCGGGCATAATCTGCATAATGGTCCAAGAGACCAAGTGGCTTTTCACGTAGAGCGATTCGTTGAACCTCGACCACTCGCCGATCCAGGGATATATCTGCGTGAGCAGAGTGCCCCGACTACCAACCCCCAGCCCCCATTTCTTCAACACCATTGCATCCGAATGTATCGCTTATAAACGGTAGTTACCCCGGCTTTAGCGCCCTCTCGACCGAGACCAGGTTCAGACCGCTACTGGGATCAAAGAAACTCACTTCTCACATTGATACACTCTATTTATCGTTCCTTTACAAAAAGTGATATCAATCTGTTACCTGTCATTTATATTAATCTATGAATCAAGACCAAAGATTGTGATTTGCTTGCAACTGGTTTAATAATATACTGAAAATATTATTATGTTCACCACAGAGGTTACTTAGCTTGACTTTTTGTTCACCCTGAATATAATATTTGACAATTTGAGGTTCTATTCCATGACGGCCACCGGTGACCAAGATGACGTGAAACGATACTTCTGCGACTGATAATTATAACCTGAATAGTAGAATCAGGTGATTACTGTACACGTTAGTTTTTAATTGATTTTATTTTCAGGGGAATCCGGAACCGAGGACGAATTTATGACGGGAAAAGTCAACCCTGACACGAAAAGTTTCAAAGTTCCGGGAAGAGTTAGAAGTTATAATAACATAAGATGTCGCTGGCGGCGACTTCCAGCCAGTTTCTTAAACAAACTAGGAAGTCTGATTGATATTGATAAAACTACAGTAATTCTTCTTCACCGCGGCGCCATTAAATTCACTTAGAGGGACCACTGAGTCGAGATCGGATGAAGTTCAAAGAAATTCATTTCACGTGTCACGGGTCAGAGTGCCTCGCTAAATGGTTTCTCGTTGAGATACAGGCCAATAAACGTCCAACGCTCGAACGAATTTATCTTTTGACCAGCTTCTCTCTTTTTTTTTAAATCGTTTACCGTGTTTTCCCCCCATTTCTAGACCGCGTGCAATTCGAGGGCAAAGTAAGTGGGCCTTCAGGGGCCATTCAACGTTTTTCATTTTCATTCCTTTCAGCATTCTGGACATCCACTTTAGTCTTCGTTACGTTCTGCGTTTGTAAATTACTGAAATTCCAAGTCCCTTGTCACATTAACCTCTTTTTTCACTAGAACTCTAGAGCCCTGAATTCTTGTCTGTCAACATGTTTGCGGTTTGTGTATGACACTGGGAACGCTTTTTAACTTTTTTATCGACCTACTACTTACAGGTGTTGCTGGTGGACATAACTGGCTGTAATGTGATCGTTGAAGTTATATCTGAGTCGCTAGGTCTGGAGGGTTAGGGTCTGGAGGGTTAGGGTCTGGAGGGTTAGGGTCTGGAGGGTTAGGGTCTGGGGGGTTAGGGTCTGGAGGGTTAGTGTCTGGAGGGTTAGGGTCTGGAGGGTTAGGGTCTGGAGGGTTAGGGTCTGGAGGGTTAGGGTCTGAACAATTAAGCCTGAGTCGTCACGTTGTTACCATTATTCAGAATTACTGTTAGTGGAAATGAGTGGAGCTGTAATGTAATCGTTGAAGTTAGATTTTGCGGAGGGAGGCTAATGGCCATGAAAATGACGTCTAGTGGCTGACTGGCAAAAGTTCGCGGTGCTGAGGGGCTAAAAAATATCAACAGTGTCCTCTGGCTGTGCTGAGAGGTGTTTGAAAGCGGTTGGGCAGGGAGCCAGTAATCTCACCCCCAAAAAGAGAAACTACCAGCAACGATCATGGAATATTGCCTAAAATTTGTATTTTAATATCAAGTGTAAACTATGCCATTGTTAAAAATTGGAATTTAGAATTTTCAATAGCTAATAAAATAATGAAATATTTTTCTTACTTCCAAAGACTCGGGGACTTTACTTAAAAAAAATTGTCCAAACTATCCAACATCTCACGCAGTGAATTATTCAGAACTATCATAGATTCCGCCACTTCCCACGCATTAGAAGACTTCCGAAAACAATGGAGGATTTAACTAAAACATTAGCTCACTGTTACTAGAGAAAACAGAAAACACACCGCGGTACGAATAGACGTACCATTCCCATATTTTCCATGTAAGCGTTCTCCACCACGCGACCCATTTGCCTTGAAAATTTCATAATCGACGCTTCCACAACCGGGCGCCATTAACGTCAACAGAGACGGTTCGATGCTTGCCTCTTCTCAAAGCTCCCTCCATTTTCTGCCCGCGACAGTGAAAATTAATTATTCATACGGACGTAAAAAGTGTTTCAACCGAGACTCGATGGACTAGGATGAAAAATTTTCCAATCTGTCGGGGGATCTTTTTTGCTTCTTCTTTTTTCTGACATCAGGAACGGCAATTAAGTCTCCTGGTAATTGAGTAATTTCCAGTACTTCGAGCACCCTGAAATCTAACGTCACCAATTCATCCCTTAATTATTCGAATAAACAGAAATGGTAGTTCCTCGAATAAAAACAAGTTCAATTTTGAGAATCTAAATTCTCTACGTTTAATTGGTTTTTGTAATTACTTTGAAAGGATGAAAGAGCAGCGAAACATTTGTGAGTACAGGTGTAATTAGTGTCAGTGCTTGTTATCACGCGAGAACGACTTTTTTCATGTTACGTTTCGCTTCTTGGTTATTTTTAACGTTTTCCTTCAAGCAACTCCCTTTTGTCTCGCGACACCATTGTTTGGGACATCATTGTGCGGTGCGCGTGCAGTCATTGTGTATCTGGTCCGGCTATGAAACCTGTAAGCTTCTGTGACACGCTTTCGCGTTATAGTTTTTATTATTCCGCCGTCTGAGACCGCGTTCACAGTTATTGTTTCCCGTCAAAGCTGACCAGAAGCGGAAACATTGTTTTTCTTGTGCTTGAGCAGGATTTCGCTGGGTGAGGTGCACGACACACTTCTGTCCCCGATAATATCATTTTGCAATCTAATGCGAATTATTTTTACTACATTTATCGGAAGAAATTGAAAACAGATTTTATAAACATTATCAATAAAGTTTAATTAAGTTAATAAATTAATAAATTAAGAAATGCTTCGGTTAACGAGACTATTTTTTCAAAATTATAGGCACTGGAAAATCGTTTAAATTCTTGAGGCCACGCCCCTCATCTTCCTATTTATCTACATGCATCATCATAAACCACGCCTAACGTCGTCAGACCGTAAGTACACGCCCACTATTCTCAAATGGAAGGGGTAACTAACGTGACGTATAAGTGATATGCGTGTTGAGAGTATCTGAGAGTAGACGAAGTCTTACAGAGTGCAAAAAAATTATTCTTTAAAAACAAGAATGTGAATAAAATTTATGTCACTGCCCTACGTCATCGTTCCGCCCACTTTCTGTCGATCCAATTACTCCTGAACTTCAAGTACGCGCCTATAACTACCAAATGGGGCGGGACCTGATTTTGAATGTACCTTGTGGGCGTGTCTACAATAATTCAAAATGGGAGGAGCATCCTTGTACGGTAAATTAATTGACTACAGGCAATCTAATCTGACGACTATGATCAATTCCGTGCAAACAGGACGTGATTTCAGGTGAAAAATACCAGATAATCCTGAGTCTACAAAAGACATAAATTCCCATTTTAATAGGAAGATAATCGGATACTTTCAAGCGTTACTGTACAAATCAACTGCACCTTCCTCGATTCTCGCCTGAAATCACGGAATCGCGTGCACACCGGCCACCAAGGTTCATCGTCGAGCTTTTATAGGTCAAGCTCTCCCTTTCGTCTCGCGAATGCTCAGAAGCTCCGCGGGCGTGACGTGATCGTGTGCAGCTTAATGGGCGTGACTTGACCTAGGCCTAGACCCGGCCTAGTATTTCCTGCCTGACGATAACGCCGAAGGTTACTACTGGCCGTCTGTTCCTGAATAAAGCAGCCGTGAAGGCACGACCCAAATCGTACCCGTTGGATAAAATTAGCCGGGCATGAGAATTGGAAATAATTTGTGGAACCATTAAAATAGATCTTGATAGACACGAGAATAACGTCACCTATAATTCTAATATCTAATTAGGTTTTTTAATTAGATCATAATTTGCTTTAAAATTTTCTGTGAATCTCAATGAAGTAACAAAATTTTGAGGATCTACTAACTTTGTTTTCTTGCAAATGGAGAAATTTCGAGAGTGAAGTGGTTTTCGAGATGCTTAGTTTTTGTGAATGTTTGAAATCTTCCAAAGTTGAAGTTTTCGCAGAGAATATATTCCAATATGTAGTAGACCCCACAGTTATGAGTTTCCACGTTGCTACCGTCAAGATCCTGACATTCAACATTTTCGCGATAGTTTCCAAACTGGATGGAACTTCCGGAACTTGAAATTGTCGAGTTCCTGCAGCAATATCGGAGCACTCAAGTTCTCATAACACTTCCAGAAACACGATTTCGTCTCGCTGGTCATGGGCATCGATTTTTGCCAGTAGGCAGGAAGTTAATCTAAGCATTTGTCTCATCTCCGGCATGAATTTTACCCTAATTTCACGCAGAATTATTCAAAAACTTTATTAACAGTACTAATCATTAAACTAATAGATTATGTTGTATCTCATAAATAAAGAATTCCAATTTCCCAAATAATTTATTCAATCTACCTGCATAACTATGAACACAATACAATAATTAACACTAAACTCGAAATGTAATTCGAATATATTTTTTATAAAACACTTGTTAATTTAAATAAAAAAATTAACTTCTTTTCAATCAATGTAAATAGAACGTTCTAAACGAAATTTGCGTATAGAATGAAAAATCTGAAGCTTTACGTTTACAATTGTATCGATTATTTTACAGAGTTACCGGACTCCCTTTCGTTTCCCTCCCTGTACACGGTTGTCCGAAGGAAATAACATCACTGTACCGCCGAACGAGCTACGAGTATTGATAGGGAATCAAAATGCAATTCTAACTAGGTAAAATTTGATTGTGTACCACTGCGCGGTGGCGCTTTGACGACCGGTGATATCGACCGCCCCCGAAACGTGTCCTGGCCCCCACTCTTCCCCGCCCCCGTTAACCCCCCCGAATAACTACACCCCCAGTGACCGTCCATCTCCGACGCTGGAACCAAAATTTGAAGCTGAATGTTCCTTTGGTCTGAAAATGTAATTACTTATCAATGAATATTTAATTAACAAACGAACTACCCTAATTTTAAGTTAATTACTTCAATACAATAAAAAGAAATTTTTTTTTCAATATTGAAAAAAATATTTAAAATAATGATTATTTTATAAATTTATTTTACTATCTACTGAAATTTAGATACAAATGGAACGGACCATTGAAACCGGATCAACCAGTCTCGTTACAGCGGATCACGTGTCCGTGGAAACGAGTCCGAGCTTAATTTCTTGGACGTCGGACGTCAACCGGGTATAATGGCGAAACGATCATTATTTTTCGCGCGAAAGGATGGGTCGCTTCCGCCTGAAAACAGACGGAGGTAATTTCCTTCGGCAAATTGAATCTCGCTTCGCCAGATCGACTGGAAACGATGCACTAACAAATAGAAGAAGCGCCAGTACCATTCAGCTTCTTGCACGATTTCCATTTCCGAATTTTACATGGCAATTCATGGACGGCCGAAAATTAATTGCTGCTCCGGTAAAAATAGTATCATTTTAAAATTGTTAAATATTCGAATGTTATTCATTCCATTGACAAGACGATGTGTTTTATATATTCGATTAATCTTCTACTATCCGAACGTTCTGTTATCTGACAATTCTACGATCCAAACCTTCCAATATCCGAAACTTCCACTATCCGAACCTTCCACTATCCGAACCTTCCACTATCCGATACTTCCACTATCCGAACGTTCTTTCACCAAAATATTCCACTATCCGAACCATCTACTAACCGAACCTTCCACTATCCGAATCTTCCACTATCCGATGCTTCCACTATCCGAACCTTCCACTATTCGAACACTCCACTATCCGAACGTTCTTTCACCAAAATATTCCACTATCCGAACCATCCACTATCCGAACCTTCCACTATCCCAACCTTCCACTATCCGAATCTTCCACTATCCGATGCTTCCACTATCCGAACCTTCCACTATTCGAACACTCCACTATCCGAACGTTCTTTCACCAAAATATTCCACTATCCGAACATTCCACTGTCGGAACCTTCCACTATCCGAACGTTACACTATTCAAACCTCCGTCTATCCGAATGTTCCACTATCCGAACGGTTTATAACCGAAATATTCCACTATCCGAACCTTCCACTATCTGAATCTTCTACTATTGGTACCTTTCAGTATCCAAACGTTCTCCTATCGAACACTCATGGCGCCCTGTCGGTTCGGATACGGGAGGATCTACTGTATTTCCAACTTCAAATACTTTTCATCATCCATTACACTTCAGACTATTGAAAATCACCGTGAGTACATAATCAGTATCCCGTTGGTGCCTACAAATTCCTATTTCCATTCATCCATTCGTCTACAAGAATTAGTGACGCAGATGGGGAGATCGAAAAAACGGAGAAAAATCGATCACGCCCACCAGAAGTCATGAATCACGACGATACGGTCACCTAACAATAACATCGACCATTCCTTTCGACGCAGCTCGCCATTCGCGGATGCAAATCAAAGATAATGAATACCGGACGGCCACCGGTATCAGTCGATCCAACGTGATGCGATCTTTTTCTCGATCGTCGAGGAGAAACACGTTCGACGCGCATTCGAACGCATTCGATCCATCGGATTACAGGCTTCGAACCGCTAATTACACGCGAAATATCTTCATTCCGATACCCTGGCCAATTACGAACGAAACGTGAGAACGGAGACTGTCGACGATCGCAGTCAGAAACAACATGTCGTCGGGGTCCGATTGACGAGCTGTCGCGCGCGCTTTCGTTATCCCACCGTGCACGGTGACTAATTAACGCGCCAGAAGAAACGACACATTTGTGCAAACAGTAACCCGCGACACCGGTGGGAACGAAAGTGAACACACTGCATGTTCATTTCTATTCCGTTTTTCTTCATTGTAACGACCGTCTGTCATTGGACGCCATTTTCTTGATGTGGACACTTATACCTGAATCTACTACGTTTTTTTTAACACTAGAACTACCGATGATAAACGCATATTTGCTTCGATCGATGGATGAACGTGAAAAACTTTTGAAAATTTAGAAATTTAGATAGTTACTAATTTCTTCACTTTTATGTCGTAATAAAGAGTACAAAGATCTGAGAAAATGTATCGTCAAAACATTTTAATCGTAGTTATAAGAGTGTATTGATTAGTCATTTTTACTTGCTTGGTAGTTCTAGTGTTAAATAATATAACTGACTATGAGGTAAATCTTGTTTTTATGTAGACGATACTAGAAATAATTAAAAAGTCTTTTAATTAGATTCTTATAAAGCTATTTTAATGTATCTATCGTCGGCGAGCGCTACGAAAGTTCTACTCGCGGAACGTCGGTCACCGATAACCGACGCAGAAAATGTTTACTATACGGACTGAAAGAAAAAAAAATGAATCTTTCACTCCACTGAATTTTAGACGCAGAAAATTTTTACTGTACGGAATGAAAGAAAAAAAAAGTGAATCTTTTACTGCACTGAATTTTAGACGCAGAAAATTTTTACTGTACGGAATGAAAGAAAAAAAGAATGAACCTTTTACTGCACTGAATTTTAGACGACTGGGATACTATATAAATGCACAAAATCGTCGGTGGAACATAATAATGATTCGATTGGTAGATTTGGTGACTGTTGTTGAAGTGACGAGCGTTCGCAACGCAGCAGGCGTCAAGATACGTGTGTATCGCCGGACGCGTGTCGATCGTCGTAAAATTATGCCTGGACGCATAAAGAGCACCAGTATCGCTACGTGCACGGGCGTAAAATTAGACGTCGCAACAACGCTGCTGGACTGACATTGCGTCTCGTTCCTGCAACGCTGTGTCGCGGTTTCGCCCGCCATCGCCGAGTTAATTGACGTCGGAGTATAACAGTCTGCCATTTTAAAACATTTGTTACTGCGATCTAATTCAATTCCAGGTGCGTTTAATACATTTCTGTTCCGATGACCCAGCGTGTGAGTCATGCGCTATGGCAATTTTGTAGCCGATAACGTAGCGCAACCATATGCTTTTCTGGCCATTAAAAATTGAAAAATATGATATATTGTGTCGGGCATTGTTGGGCAGAATTTTATTCGAATAATACACAGTGAAAAGCAGCAGTATTTAAGGGTGTCAAAATTATTAATGAGATTAAATAATTGTTCGACAAATGTCGATTCATTCATATGAGGTATTATTTTATTATGAAAATTGAAATTTCCACGCATAAATAATTAAAAATGACGAAATACTTTTTTTTATCTTTTATTCGTTATTCGAAACTTTTTATCTAGATCGTGAGTTTGCCCATCTCTGGTGTCGGGCATGTTTTATTTAGTGACATGAAATAAATCTGTCGTACTTTCATGCGTAAGGATGGACAATGGTCTTTAGATTTTACAACCGACCCTGTAATCGTCCAGACAATGTAAAGTCACAAACCGAGAATTTCAAGGCAGCAATACAAATTATATTTCCTGCCATTCATTCCGAAAATTGCCTCTCCCGGGTTTGCTCCACGTAATCCCTTCTATTCTTGACAAATTACACGCCGAAACGGAGAAATTGCACTTCGAAGCGGCGCTGCCTCCGAGCTGGCAAGACCGATTGCTAATAAACTTTACAAATTATCCGGCTTACTCGTCCCTCCGTGTGAAATAATTGACCCGATTTGTTTTTTAACTGACGTAAGTCCATTTCTTCCTGTTCCGAAGATATTTAACGTTTTATACTTTTTTTAATAGCAAGCTTTACATTGGAATAATATATGAATAATACCTGTAAAATTAATTTTTTAATTTTTTAAATTTAGAAAACCAATAATCCAATTTGAGAAAACTAAAAGAATTCAATTTTCGATTCAATTTAAAGAAGCCACATTACATTTTTAGCTACCCGGATGACCTAACCTAAAACTAGAACCGTGACAGTTCCACAATTACAAAATCATGTTTGTCAAGCGGGTTTAATAACAAGGATCAACATCTGTCCCCGAGACACATGTTCCGTTGGGACGGGATGCTTCACAGTGGCACATACGTCACTGACAAGCTCACATGACCGTGGATTTCGCGGATTTTGCAACCGGCGAGAAGCTGCGCTGTCGTCTGTTGGTATGTACGTGCAACCCTGTGCAGCACTGCCAGCCAGCGGTCTGTATCGATCCCCACAGGACCATGGACCTCTCCCCGGTAGCCCAGCATTCAGTTTTCGTCTACAAGGTGGCTACATTTTGAGTACACGTAACCTCGACACGCCTCGAACTGATCCCAGCCTTGGACCCCATTCCACTATCCACTGATCCCTTCTTGTATCGAAGTTTCAAAAAATTGAAGAGCTATGATGCTATCAGCCATCTGATGGTAGCTACCAGGCTAACTACAGTATAGACACTACGATGGAGTATAGAGGATGGGGACATGTTATTATTTATCTTCAGTAATACATAGATAACAAAAATGTTAGACCAAGATGTAAACTCAATTTTTACTTGTTCCAGCCTTGGACCTACTGTGATTTTGCTCTAATCCCTACTTCTACTGAAGTGTCAGAAAATGGGGAAGCTATGAGGACATCAACCATCTGATGGTAGCTACCAGGCTAACTACAGTATAGACACTACGATGGAGTATAGAGGATGGGGACAAGTTACAATTTATCTTCAGTAATACATAGATAACAAAAATATTAGACCAAGATGTAAACTCAATTTTTACTTGTTCCAGCCTTGGACCTACTTTGATTGTGCTCTAATCCCTACTTCTACTGAAGTGTCAGAAAATGGGGAAGCTATGAGGACATCAGCCATCTGATGATAGCTACCAGGCTAACTGCATTATAGACACTACGATGGAGTATAGAGGATGGGGACAAGTTACAATTTATCTTCAGTAATACATGAATGAAAAAAATGTTAGACCAATATATAAGCTCAATTTTTAGTTGTTCCAGCCTTGGACCTACTGTGACTGTGCTCTAATCCCTACTTCTATTGAAGTGTCAGAAAATGGGGAAGCTATGAGGATATCTGATGTGGGCTATCTGGCTAACTATGGTGTAGATGATTCGAATTACTTATTCTTATTAAGACATGGCACAAAAATTATGGGAAAAGAGTATACCATTGTTTCTGTATTCGCATATCCTATATACGCAAGTACATCCACAGCCTATTAATAACAACCAGACCCAATACAATTGATTCAATTAAGCCGTTTAAACACGATCCCCTATAATTCTATCCAAGGCAAAGATAAAATGAAGTCAAAAATCATCTAAATCAAGTCCGAACTTAAACATTCGATACACTGACGAATCGAAAATCGATTCCATTATTCGTTTTTCGAACCAAGGATACTGGGACATAGGTTTCTAAGTCGAAAGAAATTACTCAATTTCGAGCGATTGTGGGTTGCATTTATATCGTCGCGATCCATCCATCCGTCCAAGACGAGGACGGAATAAGACAGGTTCGTAACAGGCCGCTCGATTTTCTCGTTCGACGGCGAGGAATACGCATTATCGCGACACCATCCGTTTCGATCGGGGTGAATTAAATTCAATGGAAGTCGAGAGTCTCTCCGCACGCCCGGGATTCTGTCGTGTACGAACGAAAAACAGGACGCGCGGAGGGAAGATCGAGGAGAAGAAGGAGGTGGAGGATAAATCGAGCGACGAACGACTATAAATAAGAAGTTAATAAAACGACTCCGTGTTCTTGACCTCTGGAACGCGGCATCGTTGATCCAAAGTGGTATCGTGTATACCGGGTGTCCGTTATAGTTCGATCATATTGAAAGTATCGAAAAAAATGTCTTTGTCTTATTGTTATTCTGCGATAGAAATTGTTATGTTACCTGGATTAGAAAGTAAAATAGTTATATACTGGGTGTTCGTTTTATTTTAATCACAATCTTTGGATCATATGGAAATATCACAAGGTAATTTCGTTTTTATTGTCATACTTTGACAGGCATTGTCCTTTTGGTTGGTAAAAACTTTAGTGAGTTACATACTGGGTGGTCGTTATATTTCGATCGCCAAACGAGGATCATATTAAAGTTTCGAGAAAAGTGTCTTTCTCTTATTGTTATTCTGTGATAGAAATTGTCATGTTACCTGGATTAGAAAGTAAAATAGATATGTACTGGGTGTTCGTTTTATTTTAATCACAATCTTTGGATCATATGGAAATATCACAAGGTAATTTCGTTTTTATTGTCATGCTTTGACAGGCATTGTCCTTTTGGGTGATAAAAACTTTAGTGGGTAATATACTGGGTGGCCGCTATATTTCGATCGTCACGCTTGGATCATATTAAAGTATCAAAAAACAATTTATTCTATTATTGTTATTCTGTGATAGGAATTGTCCTGTGTCTGAACTGCAATGTGAGATACTTATATGCAGGGTGACCGTTTTATTTCGACTACCATCATTGGATTGTATGATAGTATTGATAGTACAAGAAGAAAATTTCATTATAATGCTTGGGCAGAAATTGTCTCCTTTTCCAGTATTATAGTTACATACATATACCGGGTGTCCCTATTTTTTTGAGATAGTACGGTTCTTTTGTAATTACGATGGAATATGAATTTCTACGAACGGAACGAAGGAATAATAAAAATGTACAGGTCACTGAGTTCTATCAAGCGATAGGGAGACAAAAGGTTGAAATGCTGCGCGGATTAATCGAGAATTGACAAAAATCTGTCGGTCCCGAATTTTTTTCAATTTCGTCGATCACGAATCTATGAAAAAAAGAAAGATTCACGGAACGAGAATCATTGCCGCGCGCGACATTTGACGCGAAAAGTGGTCCAATTCTTTTTCATCTCGAGAAAAAGGTGGGCTTTATACCCTTTGTAAATTCGTTCGGCTGTCGGGCAGCATAAAAACGCTGAGATATTAAAAATGAAAAGCGTGAACGATAGCACTTTACTCACGTGGCGGTGCCGTAACACGTATAATGAAACGTGGACTCACCTGAAACAGAAAAAGAAACGGGTCATAACAATGCTGGCTCGGCAACAATACTTTTACACAAATTAATCAAATTTTCAATACTCCATTCTCCTTCATTTTGTCAATGTGAATTTTAAATGAATAATTATAACCAGTAAATATTTAAAAAAAAAAAAAGCGAACATTTTTCAGAAATAATTTTTTTAACTTGTTAACTAGATTAATAATTATAAACGCTAAATATTTAGAAAGCATGAAAATTTTTCACAGATAATTCTTTGAAATTCATGACCATACTTATAAATAATCACTGCGGATTATTAATAATATAATATAAAGTATTACCTACAGTAGTTTAATGGTTCAATTTTAACGTATTTCCAGGAGAAGTGTGAATGGAAGCGTGTAAATCGGATTCTACTATTTTCAAGATCCGTTCAAGCCGTAACTGAAGTAGAAATCAGTTCCCTTCTAGAATTCCCAGCCCTTTGTAGCCGCTTCCGCGTGAAAGATGACACCTTATTTTTCTCGCGAAAGCTTTTTCAAAGGCTGAGGAACTTGGGGTGTTGCAGCGAGAGAGGCCTTGAACGAAAAAAACGGGCGCTGATTTCCGAGGTGTAGAATAAATAAAAGAAGAAAGTACAGCTGAAAGTACGCGCCTAGGCCACCAGAAATCGATATTCCCGGATTTCATCATCGCCGCCTTAAAGACGCTTCATTCTGAAGCCTCTGCTTGCTTCAAAGGAGCTTGAACAGCTGAAGGAATATTGACTTTTTCGATTGAACATATATATGCTATTCTTCAATTTATTATTATTCGTATCAATAGAACGAAATGACTGTGAATAAACACCATGTAAATTGAAACATTCGTCAATAGTGTCTTCACATCACCACAAAGCTCAAAAATTCAATGATCCCCATTGGCAACTATAATTATTATAGTTTATAGGCTATTTTTGTCAAGAATCAACAAAATATGATTTCTGTTATGTAAACGAATTCAGTAACATTGAGTATCTAAAAAATACCAGTTGACACTTACATGACGTCACCGTAGCGCGTCATCAAGCGTCATAGTGTTAGGTGATCAAATGACCAAAATGGCATGGTAACTAATAGTTTAATACTGCGTTAATAAGTAGACAAAGTTCCAAAAGATTCGTTTGAGTTTCACACAAATAATTTGCAAAGATAAATTCCGAGCGTTACTATTGGTCTGACCCGTTAATAGATCACAGAGACGAAACCGTGACATTCTGACCTAACCCGGTCCAAGAACGAAAGATCCTATACCTGATGGTCAGGATCACTTTGCCAGCTAATAGCAACCATGTGTCTCCATTTACAGTCCAGACGAAGCGCCAGCACCGTCGACTATCTCCGTCTACTTCAGCCCCGAGACAAAGAACGAACGCTTTGTCCAGAAGACAAGGCGAACAAACGACGCTTCACCTGGTACATCCCAATGTGTCTATCGTCGCGGCGAAAGGAGTCAGGTAAACAGGCCGAAACAGATCTAACGGGACGGGCTCTCTCTCACTCCGTTTAAGAGGAAGGATTGGGGACAAGAGTATCCTGCCCGTTTTCCCCCAACTCAAAAGCGGTATAAGGCTCTCTCGACTTCGATTCGCGGGTGATACTTCAGGGTAGTCTGTTGGACGTCTTCGATTGTTCCGGTGAATGGTACTCCGAGACGCATTCTTCATCGACCAGTCCACGAAACGTGCTTTGTCAGCCATTTCGTCTGGTGGTTAGGGTATAGGTGTTTGAGACCTGTGGAAGTGGTCCTAACCTAATTCGAAGTTCCTAGTGCAACAATAATTAATCGTTTATTGTAAACTATAGACAGTTAGTTCTACTTATTAATGTACAGTAGAACGTTGTTTATCGAGAACTACCCAATTCAGATTGTAGGAACGAGTGGATGAAGGTCCCAGACAACCATTTGCATGCTGATTGGATGCAGCTTGGCAGCTGATGGCGACGAAATCTGTCCACAAATCCATAGTCAGCTGTTTTGTTTTTGCAAACATTTGCTTTGGGTTTTGCAGGCAGAGCGTGCTGATCTGTAGCCAATCTGGTTACAAAATCTTGCAACAGACAGACAAAATCACTGGGATAATGTTTCATTAAAAGTCTCCACAAGCTTCCGAACGAGAACCAAAACTCAAGGAACTTTTTTAAACTGTTTACAACAAAATATCATAGAGGAAAAAGTATGATGTTTATGCATAAAGTCTGTAGTTTATTTATGATGCTCTGGTGAGGTTAGGATAGGTTTCATCGCTGAACTTCTACACAAGTACCAGAGTGTTTATTATACAGTACATAACATGGTCAGTATTATTATTAATATTATTATTATTATGTTTCGAATGTATAGTTCGAAACTGGCGAGCGACAATAACAACAGCGGGAAAATCGATAAGCAGAATCGCCATTGAGCAACATCAAAAATTAAACGTCCCCCACAAAGAGGCGTCGTTAAAGCACGTGAGCTGGCTCGTAAAAAAATATATACATATACATATATCCGCCGAGCAGCCTCTAGAGGGTTGCCTTTGTTGCGGTCTCGCCTCGTGAAAGAAACGAGGGCTCCACTCCTAGAGGCCCTCCCTGAAAATTCAATTTCCCTGCAATCCCAGCCACCAATTTGCTCGATACTGCGTCACGATACATCTGTCGATCATTGCTGCACGATAAAGGAACGTCCAATGGAATTCTACCTCCTACGACGCCATGTTGAATCGTGTCCCAATCATGATTTATGTTCCGTGGATGTTATCGAAGCCCTAATTTTCTAGCCAAATTATCAATTCTGGAACAATAATTCACGAAATTTGTTCTTTCAGCAGGGTCTATAATATGAGACTAAATCAGGTCGATTGGACCATTTTGACGTTTTAATACTTCATACAATTTGTAATATAAATAGGTCCCTGATGGCCCATTGTATATATGAATTAAGTTTTCTGGGTTTAGGTGGTCTAGTAGTGTAAAAAGTGCACGTCCAGATCATACGTTTCCCTTTTTAGACACGATAACATAAGATACACCCTATGATGTCACTTTCTTTCCCGTTGCTCTTGAGTTCCATGTACCCTTTGTATCGGGGCTTAAGGGATACTTTAGACCACGATACACTTCGCCAAGCTGTTCCTGACAAATCTCTTTCAGAATCTCTTTGATCCCCCTAAACCTGATGCAGATGTCCATCGTTCTGTTTGTACACTTGTCCGACCAACTCGAGGATTTTGTTAGCCTACAAGATATTCTGTTACGAGCCCTGTAAAAAGGAAACTTTGTTACCTCCGAAGTTCCAATTTTTTTCAAACTCCGCGGGTTTTGCAGGGACCTCAATAGAAACATCGGGCAACTTTTCAATTTTGCTAATATTCGGTTATTCAGGGCGGAAGCATCTCTTGAAGGTTAATGTGTGTTCTCCATTTTTCTTTATATCTTGAAAACTATAGCAGATATGAAAAAGTTATTAGAACGAAAATTTAATGACTTCTCATACTCTATAAACTATGTAATTAAATTGTTAAAAGTTTATTTTTTACATAAAAAAATAAATAAACAAAGAAATTTTTAACAATTTCTTTACGCAATTTTCTAGAGGATAAAAAGTCATTAAATTTTCATTTAATAAATTTTTGATATCTACTACATTTTTTGAGATATACAGAAAAATAGGAAAAGACACATTAGCTTTTAAGGGGTGGTTTCACCTTGAGAACCGAGTATCAGCAAAAACAAAAAATTGTCTAACGCTTCTACTGATGTCTCCTACAAACCTGGGGAGTTTTAAAGAAATCAAAATTTTTGGGGTACTGAAGTTCCCTTGTAACCTTCGAACATAACCTAAAATCCTGTTTCCTTACACCCGAGAATAGTTTATAATTACGTGAAACATGCCCCGATACACGCAACCTCCAACGACGTAGCTTATTTACAAAACAGAGTAAAAGAAAGAAACATCGATAGTCTATTGCCGACAGCGGGATTAGGGACGCGGAAAATATTTCTCGACTGCTCTACAAAAGACAAATGGGTCGTTAAATTCTTTTCTGTGTAATATTTCTGCAATAATCTGTCGTATTTCGCAAATGTTCAGATGCTCTGTTGGTCACGCTCAGCGATCAACGACAAACAAAAGGGTAATTTCAGTCGATGAATGTTGAACGACAGACTGGAGGGATTTTCAGTCCTGGTAAATCGGGTAATCGGCAAAAATCTCTTTATTGCTCTCGTCAATAACGAAGTCCCCGTTAATAACTGCTTTTGTTTTCCCGGCGATAATAACCCCGAGCAGATTTTGACGTGGCCGAACCGCCGGAGTGCAAGGGAATTCCAGATAATTTCATTCACATCGACGAATCGAAAGCACGAGATCGAAATTAATTCCCTCGCCCGTACGGGATAATAAGGATTTAACCTGGAGGTGGCTTTGAGCTTTGTGAGCGGATTTGAAAAATAACTGACTAGTTTCTGACGATATTATCATTTTCGCGGAAAGTGTCCTCATTGGTTAAAGAGACTCTTTGCCTTCCTGGAGTCATTATTGGTCAATGCTCCCAGATAACCATTTGCGTGCAGATTAGCAGCAGATAGTGACGAAATCTGACTACAAATCCATAGCCAATTTTCGTATTTGGCTTGAATTTTGGAGACAGAACCTGCTCACAGAATCGTGAAGCAGACTGGCGGCAGATTGGGGGCAGACCATGCAACACAACCTAGGTTAATTAATCTAAGCCAATTTATAACCTAGGATATATTCCAGGATCTGTCACCAATCTGCACGCCAATTGTTTATAGCAGATCCTGCATCAAATCTGTAGCCATTCTGGTTACAAAAGCGTATAACCGGCATTATTACCCAAATTTATTTTTTCTTTGGTTGATATTCGTAAACTGCATGGACATAATCAAGTTCAGCAGTGAGCACTGAACGAAGTTCACAGTTTGGTGAGTACACAAGTTGCCCGTGTATTCTGATGCAATTAAAACTGTTAATTAGTTTGTCTTCGAAAGTGGGACGAACTGCCGTAGACACCATTCGCATTCTATGTGAATTCTAGTCGCAACTATAACGAACTTATTTCTAGGAGGAGAAGGGGTAACCCAGCCAAATTAATTTCAGTCTTACCTGGATGCTGTGCAATGGAGGGTAACCTGCAACGTTCGCGGAAAATTCAAATCGAATTCAAGGTTACTCGCTTATGTTCGTAATTGAATGTCTGATATTTCCTTGAACAGTTGGTGTTTTCTCTCTTTGCACAGGGGTCACTGAATATCGTGGTACAGCCGAGAGACTGTTATTTGGACACCTCAAGTTGACACGTGAAAAATTGTTAACAATAATCTACCTTACTTCATTAACAATAACATGTAAAGAGTGTCTATTATTTATAATATTAGTTAATAATAATAATATATCGCATTGTTTTTTCTGGTTAATAGGTTAAGATGTCGGTGGTTCATTTTCCTAAAAATTAAGCTCTATCTGTAAAACAATTAATTTTGCTAATTCAATCCGTTTTAATATACATTCTTAACATCGATATGTCGGAAAACGGTCAAATAAAAAATTTTAAAATTTATTTTACTTGCAGAGTGAAATAGCTTCTAATTACAAAATAAAATGTATATTAAGTAGAGTGAATGCACCAATAAATGAACACGTACCAATGAATGAATATAATATACAAAATGTTCAGTTAGTTAATAATGTTCATTCACTAATGAAATCTGTATTTTTATCTATATTTAATTACTTACATTTTTCCAATCATTCAAATTGAAATCTATACGTTCCAAAAATGTATATAAATTAAAAAATCTAATTTTCAGGTACCAAATATTTGTTAGTATAATATTATTATCATTTAAAATTCGACTTAAATAGTTATAAAATCTCTTAAGTGTTCATTCATTGGTGCATTTAACTAGTAATAGTTCAAGCAAGATGGTGCTAGTGTAACCTCGTTAAACATACATAAAATGCTAGTGTAATGAATCAGTTTCTCTTTCTCTCTTGAAAAATCACATATTTTCCCGATTCCTGAGACTTATGCCCACTTCATAAAACTGATATTTTGAATGGACTGTATTTTATAGAATTCAAATTAATTCGATTTCACACGAGTGACGACCACCCACCGAACCTAACCTCCTCCCCCACCCACGTGTCTATCGTAAGCGTCTGTTTTCCGGTACTTAGACTGTAAAAAAGCGTCGTCGACACATGCGCCGTATAGAAATAGCCGATTGTCGCGTACACGTTTTTACACACGCCAGGTATGAGCCACGCGGGTTTAAGGTGTGACGAACCTCGTTTTCGCGACGCCACTATATTCCGGTCACGTGGGTCCGATCCGAGCGCCGTTCTTCCTCGATCTTGCACGCGGATCTAAACGTTCTGATCCAGACAAAACGAGCCGAGAATTAATATCGACCATTCTCATTAGACATCTGTCCTTTTTACTACAAAATGTTTCAGATGGGAGATAAAAATTTTGCAAAACTGGATTGCTATTTCGTTGTTTATCCGCGACACCACCGTTACAGAGAGCCTCATCGTGAATAATAAGCGTGCGAATCACGATCAACGTCGACGGAAGTGCGTTTGAATAATCGAGTATACGGTCGGTTTTAATCTCAGGCTGGCGGTGTGTCGTGTTGGTGACTCGTTGAAAATAACCAGCAGATTGTGATTAGAATATTCGAACCGGTCCCCGGGTGGAATTGTAATTATGTTTTGGTGCTTTTGTACGGCGTAGTTTGTATTGTCTTTTGTGTGATAAGCAAAAAGGATCGAGAGGATTGTTTTGAATTTGTATCTTTCTTTCTTCGAATAAATATAAATATAATTCATTTTTTTTTAATTACTGAATAACTAATTTTCTTTCAATTATCGAATTATCGAATATTAATAAAAGAAATAAAAACTCTAAGCAATCTTCTCGACGCTTTTTTCTCAGCACAAACAACAGGTCAAACTATGATGCACAAAACCTCCAAACATAATTACAATTATGTATTTATGGACATATCAACTATTAATAGTTATTAACGACTCACTTTAATCGCTATATTTGTGTTCTTAAGGAATTTAATAATCTTGATATTTTCAGGATCAATTAGTAAAGCCTCTCGTATCCGAATTAAAAGGGAAATGTAAATGTTCGGATAATAGAATAATCATTTTCCTGATACTAAACTTCATTTATTTAAATGAAAATCAAGAAAGATTAAATATTTATGGATCCAACATTTTTTTGGAATTCTGTTCGGACACTGGAGGCTCTACTGTAATTCTACCAAGCTATTATTCATTCCAAATAATTGATCACAATCCTGGGAACAGTTTGTATTTAACTGATATATGTTCCATTGTGGTGTACTTTTCATCGACTGTTTCGTCTACGAGAACCTCGAAAATACGAGGTCAATGTTAAATTCAGGCGAAGTCGTTGCGGAATCTGAAGTGTTTCTTGGGACTTCATCCTCCGACCTTTTTCGCTTCCCTGTAGAATGCCATGATCTTTCTGTTTCAGTATCTCTAATCGCCTTATCAGGGACACGGGGGTGGGGAGATTCCTTCTACCTTTCCGACGTCGGAGGAAATGGCACGAGGGCGAAAAAAAAAGTGAACAAGAGGGCATTATGATGCGACGAAAACAGCCTTATCGGGTTTCGCAGATGTTGCCCAGCTGCAGAATAAAGTTTTCTCGAGATCGTTAGAGCGGAATGGTTCGCGCGCCGTGAGCCAACTTCGCGATTCCTTTGCCTCCTTAATCGATCGCTATAGCGCCATTTTTATAAATTTTTATAATTAAAATACCAGAAAAAATCGTTCATCAGATTGGTTCGGATAATCGAGGTTCTACCTGTATTTCAATAATTAAAACATACAATTTACCTAACGAAGACATATTATATATTGTTTAACATTCAATCTGGAACTGTTTAAAAGGAACTATGTAAATTTACCCTTAATATGGAACGAGCCAATGATCCGCCATCTTGTAAATGTTACCAGAGACAGGAAAATGGCGGCGACGGGAATCAGAAGCGAGGATGGAATAAAAATAATTTTTTAACAAATATTCCGTGGAGCGTTCGCGATGTAACAGTCGACCACGGAATTTATTCCGTGAATTATTCTCAGATGAACGTTCCGATAGATCTTTCGGTGGTTTAATTAAATTTCGAAATTGGAACAGCAAGCGGGGCTGAATCCGATGGAACGCGGTTGGACAAATTGGTGGAAGTTTACTCTGGGAACGGGTCGCATAAAATCCTATCTTTTCCTCTTGCTGTTTTAATTAGAGAAGAGCAAAATGTCAACTGTCACGATCCATAATGGAAATAGTAACGTACGAATCGGGTTTAGGGACCGATTTCGGTGGGATTTTTCCGTTCAATTCTATGCAGAAACCGCTTCGAATCGACGAGCTTTTCCTCCTTGCGTTCCCGTCCATGAACTTCAATACAAATTTCTTCGCCCGTTCAATCCACCGATAGCGTCGACCGGTCGGCACCCCTACGAAAATTCTATCGCGTCAAATCCAATTTCCGCCGATTCGCTAGCTTCAACAGCCGCCAGAAGAATCGCTTATGCTTACAACGGGCCCTGTTAAAGCGGCAATGGTCGCGACACACCTTATGCAAATCTCTGAACTCGTAAGGAAACTGAAATACTTGTTAAATTTCTCAAAAATTGAACCAACAATTTTATTGTGATCCTACAGAAACTGCAATTATCAAATCTAATGATTTTTTAACAAATACAGTGAAAAGATTAAATATCATTTAATGGAATTTTCGTATGACCCTGAAGACCATAGTACATGGTTGAACTCGTCTTAATGCCCACTTTCATATGATGTAAAAAAATATCTAGCATTCCATTTAAAAAAATAAAGTTCACCTTTGTGTCTAGAAAAATATTAGAAATACAAAAACTTTCGATACACTACTATATTACTGGTAAAATATACTACAACTTCCTCCTCTTCGTTTTTTCTTCTAATGTTTACCGTTTACGAGAAAAAAAACGATGGTACAAATTATCGCGAACACCCTGTATATCCAAATTTACTGCCATTTATCAAATTCTCAAGAAGGGCCAACACGCTACCTATCGTCTGAAAGAATCCGCTACGGAATGGTCAGTGTTTCTCACTCACCCGCAGATCCAAGAGTGCCGTCTCCTTGGCACGTTGCTTTGCGGAACCAGCAGCAAAGGCACGGTGCCCTTCGTGTTTCCGCCCCCGTCACCGGCCGGGAGCCGAAGCTCCGGTACCTGAAGGCTGCTCATCGTGGACTGTGTTCGCCCGTTATGTCACCAAAACAACACCACCTAGGCGACCCTCCACGCAGGCCCTTCGATCGCTCATCACTGACACCTTGCCCCGTTAAGGGTTGCAACGGATCCGCTGGCGTCTGTTGTACTCGAGCCTCCGGGTCACGTGACACGCCACTAGGAAACCGGCATTCTTCACCTGTATCCGCGGAATCGCTACCGTTTTGTTTAGCATCCGGCGCCTGGGCGTGGGGTCTACGTACGGTAAACGGGAACCTTTCAGTCTTGGTTTGACACATCACGATTTCCGTTAACTCTTTGTAAAGAAGGACCAATTCTGATTAAAATTTTACTTTGATGTTCCGAAAACGAGCTAGGAAAGATGCATTTGCTGATCATTGAGAACTCAGCTTTGCTTTGAATGAGTTCCTATCATCGGCTCGAATGGTCTTGGGCTAACATGGATTATATTCTTTCTGGTGTTAAGAATATGCTACATTAGGCGATATTTATCTTGACCATGTCTTGTCATCGTTTTACAAAGAGTTGAACACAATTGTAATTCTTTTCTCTTCGGTATCAGTGTTATGTGACAGGCGGCAAAAATGGATGTGCGTCAATATTTATTCGAATATTTAGAGACTGCGGCTTGCTACATGATTTAATCCACTTCGGTTAGGTGGATTAATGGGTTAGGTGGATTAGGCGAGTTAGGCTGGTTAGGTATGTTAGGTCACTTATGGTCGGTTAGGGCGGTTAGGTCTGGGTTAGGTCTGGGTTAGGTCGGTTAGGTCGGTTAGGTCGGTTAGGTCGGTTAGGTCGGTTAGGTCGGTTAGGTCGGTTAGGTCGGTTAGGTCGGTTAGGTCGGTTAGGTCGGTTAGGTCGGTTAGGTCAGTTAGGTCGGTTAGGTGGAAGATCCTTCATGAAAAATGACAGCAGAAATGTATAATGTACCTTCTCCCCTTATTTTACAGGGCAGAATTATTTTCGCTGCACAGGTAAGAGTATGAATGTTGCAATGCGATAATTTTTATAACAAATTTTTGTTAAACAATAGAAAAACTTGATTTAAAAGGTAGTTCTTGCGTAATTGAATTCAGCATAAAACACGACATAAGAATACGGATTTTCAAAATTTTATGTGAAAAATTAGTGGTAATTGATTATCACCTGAATGTCCCCTCCCCTTGAATAATGTACCATTTTATCTTTCTTCCCTCCGATACAAATTCCACTAATCCTTCTGGAAGCAATTACAGAACCGCCATGAATTATCCGTAGAACAGTTCCAGACCAAGGTCTCACTTCCACGCCGTCTGCTATCTCCTATCCCCTATCTCAGCCTTTAATCTACATCTTCCATATTGTCCACCGGAGTAGCTTTGCATACCCGAGGGCTGGCACTTCAGTGGAACCCGGCCAGAAATCATTGAAATTCATAGCGATTAGCGACAACGACACGCCTCATTAAGACGGATGACGATTGTTAAACAACTATCTCCATGTGCTCGTTAACATCAGATCCTGGTACTGTACGTTAGATCCGTGGACGTCAGGGGTTTCCTAATGAAAAAAAAATCTTGGATATTCCAATCGACCGGTCCCCCTTCCAAGCAGCGGTTTTTGTCGACGATGAAATGTTAATCCTGGCCATGAGCATGCAACGTTTACATAAGTTGGCTGACCGCGAGTCTGATAGAACCTGATCCTTCGATAGTGGAGACGATAAGTAAAGATTGCATTTAGATTAACTGCACGCTAGGTGATTCATTGCTCCTGCGATACATTTTGCCAACCAGGTTCAGGTAAATAAGTCCATGAAAAATAATTATATGAGAAATGTTGCATGATTCTGGTGAGCATACACGGTTCTAGGGTTAGCACCTCCACTTTAAAACATTAATGCTAGCCAATATCTGATCACTATAAAATTGTTTCTTCAGAGGATAGATAAACGTTTAATGTTTCGTAGTAAATCTAAAATTAAACGCTTCATTCAGTTCCGAAATTATGCACTTTGTAGAATCTAGACTCTATCGATCCAAGCCCAGATCGAACATACACTGATTCACGTAGAATCGTAAAGGGAGTCACCGTGCGGCAATCGATTATCAATTATCGACGGTCCCTTTGACACAGTGCTGATCGACGACAGGCGTATTAATAATACCACAATAAGGGAAGTTGCATCGTGTTGCACCATTAACCGCGCAGGCAGAAGCCTTTCTTTGACCCTTTACCTCGCGCCCGGCGACCCGGTCTGGTTCACTGGTGGCGAATCGCGCGTTTGTCAATAATTATAGCAAACTTTCCGCCTGCAACGTCTCTGTGGCGATCGAACTTGATGATCGAAACCCTCTGTTTTCGCGCTTTCGTGGCCAGCGCTGCGTAAATATTTTTCAGTGGAGGTAACACAAAAGGTTTGTCGAGTGAATTATGGTTCGCATAAAAATACAGTCACTTGGCTAGCGGTGCTTTTAATGAAAATTTCCCTTCCAGCGTACAGTATACAAGTGTAGATTGCGCATACTTAATACACTAAGTAGGTATTATTTCCAACCGAATCACGAAACTGCATACTCAAAATATAATACCTATAATTCTTGGAAAATGATGACTGGGTCTGCTCTGATTTGGCTATACCTAAAGTTGGTAACAAAAATTAATGGTAATACCAACACCAAGACAGACTATTACCAATGACAATAGCAACACCAAAGCAAGTCACTACCAATGTCAATAGGGCAGACCAATATCAATACCAACACCAAGGCATCAACTACCACCATCAGATAGAAGACTAGTTGAAGATGAAATATCCCAGTACCCCAAAATGTTCATCCATCCGAATATTTATCCTGGTCGGCGCTGTAGTTGAACTGAGTCATTCCAGAGAGACTCTTCTGACTCTGATATAAGTTCTAAGGGGACATTAACACTAACAAGCCAGATCAGGAGTCGTTTGCTCCGATCAAAGCGACGACGAATATTACAGGGAAGCTCTACTCGACGAGAACCTAAGACCCGTCAAGGGACAGGGTATTTACCGTATAATTACCGGTACGTTAACGAAGGAAACTTATCGATGAAACCCTAGCGGGCTTCCGGACGGCAACCGTCGCGACCCTCTCCGAGGAAAAGATCGCCGATCCCAAGACCTGGCAAGCCTTTGACAGCTTTATCACCACGAAGCTTCGCGTGCGGTCTAACGAAATTACGGCGGAGGACAAAGTGCGGTGATTACATCCCCTGAGGGTGGCGATGTCGGCGGTGGGGCTCCTATTGATCGACGATAACACGATCTCAATGATCCCTGACTCGTCGGGAGAGCAATGATATCGCTGGATCTGGCGAGAAGAGTTCAAAGTAGGCTGAATGAAGCTCTTCCAGTAATTGAAACGGAGTATCAGACTTATAGGATTTCGTGTTACAAGCTAACCGAAAGATCAGAATGGTGCAAATGACAGAAAAATTAGATGGTACATGTGTTCGGTTGGAAAAGTTGAAACCTCTAGAATGCCATAGATTAAAGGTGACTGTGGTGGATTATGCTCATGTTAGGTCCCTGTTGTCGGCATGTTAGGTCCATTTTAGTACATGTTAGGTTCGTTTTACTACATGTTAGGTTCATTTTAATACATGTTAGGTTCATTTTAGTACATGTTAGGTTCGTTTTACTACGTGTTAGGTTCATTTTAATACATATTAGGTTCATTTTGTGCATGTTAAGTCATGTTAGGTTCGTTTTAGTACATGTTAGGTCCATTTTAGTATATATTAGGTTCATTTTGTGCATGTTAGGTCATGTGGTCCACTTTAGTGTATGCTAGGTCTGGGTTAGGTCCACTTTAATGTATGCTAGGTTTGGGTTAGATCCATGTTAGTGCATGTTGAGTCGATGTTAGTGCCGCCCTGGGTCAAGTCCATGTTAGGTGGTTGTTATGTTAGGTCTGGATAGACTTGGGTTAGGCTTTTGTTTTAGAGTATGTACAACGACCCCACGATAGTATCTGCTGCAGTGAATGTCAAATGACGAAAATGACCCTAACTGGGAAACGAGACTAGATACGACTAACCTTCAAAGACACGTTATTCCTGGCTTTTGTTCGTGTGGTTTGGTCACAACGTGCCCTATCTTTAAATGGAAACAGATAAATGGTGCTGTTTTAACAGGTTTCTATTTTTCACGTGAACAGATAACAAGACAAATATTCTCCTGAAATTTTAAACACGAGTTTCTGAAGACCTTCACATTGTTAGAACAGAAATGACACAATAGGAAATACAATTGTACAGGTCGTGGTTCCCTTAGGGTATTTTTCATTTCCCACGTGCGTGAGGGAAATTATTTTTCTGAAGGACTCGTCTCGAGGGCAGAGAAGAGGTTGAACGCTCGCGCCACCTCGTTGAGACCTCGTAATATTTATTAAGCCCGGGATGCAACAATTCCCAACGGTGGCGCGAAATGAGGTTTTGCGAGGGGATCGCGCGCGCCGTATCAAATCACGGCGCAGCATTATGACATTCCCATTTGTGTGGTAACGAGCATTAATTAAACAGTGGGGATCAGAAACGCGAGCCGTGAAAGTTACTATGGACGACAGTCTGGTGACATTCGAGTCTCCATTCATGGGGGGTCCTGTGTACGTACTTTCGAAACAGTGTGTAACGTTAATTAATTTGTAGTTGCTTTATTTCAACGAGTTGATATTTTTGTCAATTTCATCGTTAGACGTGAGAATTGGCAGATGTAATTAATTCCCTGGAGTAATTAATTTCTAGTTAACATGTTGACTGTAATTGGTGTCATGTGTGACCCATGCGGAAATTAATATTTGTTAATCAATCCTGAAACACCTGGATATTCGTAAACTGTCCAATATTGTCGATATTGTAACATATACCGAAAACCTACAACAAATTAATGCAATATTTACCTAAATGTATTCAATATTATTAAGTTAATATTAATCGTCATTTATTTCGCATAATGTAAATTATACTCCCACATCATAGAGAAAATACACAAAATTGATCAGAAAATCAACATGTTAAAATTAGGTGTATTCAAAGTATCAGAGTTCCCTCTGACACGTTTTTCTGCATTACCTTCACATAATTCTTGAAATTTGAATCACATTTCCCTCGGGCATTGATGAATATGCAAACAGAAAGATTGCGAACCCAAAAGAATGTGTCAGCGTATAAATTAAAATCCACGTGTGATAAGCGTATCGAATTAATTCAGCAGCGACTGCCACTGACTTCGTTCCGGTGGCACAACAATATTATTCCTTCCGCCAAAACATTTGTCACTCTTCTTTATCTCCGACAATAATTCTGTCAAATTTTTGCAACAAGCAGCGAACATTTTAAATCGGTTCCATTCACTCTAAACTGATCTCTTTTCGGTTACACATCCACTTATAATAAAGGGACCTAGAGTTGTCCTTGAACCTCAAAATCACACAAGATTAGCTTGATCTCTTAGAAAATATAAGATATAAAAAAATAAATCGCAACCTTCATATGAGTCCAATTCAAATGCAGCATAACTTATTTAAAACACTTTTTAACACCACCAATAGGTAACCAGTAATTTTAGATAACACTTCTTATTGATTGACCATGTATATGAATTCGTTATAACCCAAGAACCCATACTAGATAATAATTATTAAAGGTTTCGCTCATATCCCAATGATTCTCTAACTATACCCTTCTATAAGTGTTACTTTTGGAGGGAGTTGTGTTTCCCACTTAGTTCCGATATGGGAGGTTTGTGTTCCAAAGATGTAAGATTGCTTGCCCCTGCCTAGGATCATCTAGCGATCGAAGAAAAAACCGTCGAAGTCACCGCGAAACGTAAAACGAAAGAGCGAAGTCCCCTTTGGTCGAGGCCAAACGTTGCCTCTAATCAGTGGAGAGAGACTCGCCGCGCTTCAAAGCACGCCGGCAGGCCGCTGTATACGAAACGTGTTCGTTCCCTTGACATCTTTCTTTCACGGTGTCACGCTGCCTGAACAAAAAAGAAGCGGTAGTGTCAGCTTAATTACTTTTTTTTCTGTCTTCGCCCGATCCGCGCGCGCCATCAACGGTCCTCCTTTTTCCGGGTTTTATTTCTCGCAGTTTCGAAAGGAAGACCGAAAAGACGAAAGACACCGCCGGGGCAGTGCCGTTCGGATGACGCGGGCGCTTGATAATTACTAGCGACCATGGAACGACATACCCGCCCATGAATTTTTCCAACGACCTGAATTTCGGATTTTAAAGGCGACGAAGGGTGTATCGTGTGACGTGTATTCGGACGTTTTGTATAATGAGAAAATAAATTGGTGTTACAACATTTATGCTGGGCGGTAAATGACACATACTTTTTCTTGAAATTTATATTTTAAATGGTAATTATTGAGATTTAATTTTTGGTAGGTAATACGCAGGCGGAGTGAAGGACCTTCAAACACTCATCGATGATTTACTGTACTTTAATCTACACTGTCATCCAAAAATGTGGAACCCTCTTTCCAAGTACATTCAGGAACACAGATTTTCCAAACCTGAAGGTTAATCCAAGACACCCATAAACAAATATAGTATATTCTCGATGAGTGTGTTTTTATATCCTTTGTTTTGACTTAGCAAGGTGACCTTGAGTTTTTTTAAAGGTCAATTTACATTCTTTGGAATATCATGATGCTGTAGGTCGCTGAATTCGTCATTTCCGTCGACAATAACGTGGTATTAAAAGAAAAAGATGCATTGACTTTTAAAAAAGCTCAAGGTCACCTTGATATCTCAAAAAAATAACATATAAAAGAATCAAATTGTACACATCTGATGCGTCCCTTAAAATGCTACATAATTCGTTAAAACGTTTTCTGGTACAACCAATAAGTATCGAATTATTTAAAATAGTTTAATTAAAATTATTTAAATGAACATTCCAAAAATTTAAAGAAAAACATTTCAGAAAACCCAGAAACGACTAGTTTGACCCATCAAAGTTACCCTGAAAGTGTACGACCTGGTTTACGACTATATTTTGTTCAATGAATAAATAAATTTTCTCAACTGTCTCGCGCGAATTTATCGATCGCGGAGCATCATCCGTGGGAATGTGATCCCTGTGCATGAATTCCAATCATCCCTGCGACAGAACCGGAATTCCCAGCATCCTAATTATTGGGAAGTGGGGAGCTTGTTTAGAAACCGAAATCTCCTGACGGCATCCAAAGCTGCACGACAGGCACGTCACTCGCAGAAACCGGGTCGCCATCGGTTGCATCGGGGATTTTCGGGAAAAACCGATCCGAAGCGACCAGTCGGAACGAGTCACTCGCCATTCTTCAACCACTGTCGACTGCACACTCCAGGGTCGGATCCTCGAGGCCTTGCTTCAGAGACACACCGGTTCTGAGAAGAGCAGCCTCGAGAGACCGAGTACAATGTACCCCCTCCCCCTCCTCAGTTTTTTCCTTGCCCCTTTAAAACGGCGAAACCAGGAGAACTTATGATCGATCGTTCGAAATCGTTTACCTTTTGTGTAATTCCCTCCGCAAAACGCAGGGAACTCTATTGAGACGAAAAAGAGAGAGAGGAACACTCAGGGGGAACTTTGATCTCGAGCAGCCTTTTCCCTTAAAGGGAATTTCTCTTACGTCAGTGGGAGTGTGTGTGCTATCAATCTTCATCTCGAGCGATTGTTAAAGGCAGAGTTCAGAACTGGGTTTATGAGGGAGATTTCTGTGCAGTTTTAGGATTACTGGACTATCATGTAGGTCAGAGATAGGTGCGGTATTCAGGCAGATTTTCTGCCTCTAGAAATATTAGACTTTCCTGAAAATACATAATTGACATCACAGGAAATAGTAGATTACTTTTTGGTACAGACAGGAAGCCAGGAAAAAATCAGGGATGACTCAAGTAACTATCAAACGTAGGGACTAACAGATAAATGATGATTGGAACTTGTACAGCCAGAATATTGTCTGGTGAAAATCAGTGATGACTCAAATAACAGTGAAACATAGGGAATAAAAACAGGTGATGATTGGCACTCACAAAACTAGTAACCTAAGTGATCATGGAAATTTAAGTGATCGATAGCTTATGTGATTTAGCTGAGTAAGGACTCAGGGTGTGGATGTCTATTGCTGAAAGCTCTCACGCAGCGCGTTTCCCTTCTGCGGGTCGTAAAACGAGTGAGGAAGGTCAGTACAGTACAGGGATGTAACCACTTTCGCGAATAAATGAGAATTCCAGAAGAGTGGGGAGAGTGGTCCGACTCGTCGAACGACTCCCCACCACGAGACTGTTGGCCTTGTGGGCGTGGCTGGCCCGGTCAGAAGCGTACCTAGAGCAGCGCGTAAAGCTATAACGTCACTGGTACTCCAACCAGATGAGTAGGGAAACGAACCTAAGTTTTGGGGCTGAATATAAATATCCGTAGTGTAATTAATTTTATTTATGAAAAAAAATATGTTTCTAAAAAATATTCTTGCTAGACGAAAATTTTTTTAACTCATGCGACTAAAAGTCCAAATAATAGTAGATAATTCACTATACCTAAAGCTAATGTACTTGAAAGTACAGTTACTTTTTCAATCACCATTTCCAATTTCTTAAGTAACCAAGAACATCATTCCAGGTTTCCCAAGTTTCGTGGGAATTGATAGCCTGGAACTTCAATACTTTAATTGCCGGCATACTAAATTTTGCTTTCGATAGAACCTACCCGACCGACAATAAAAGCACTCCAACAATGCCAGGAAAGATAACCATTGCAATGAGCATACTGTATACGTCACGATAATGGCTGGAACGATTCCAAAAATACTGAAGATACTGGGATCTTGCTATTCAACGACCTTTGCCACGGCACTGAAAATGCTTTCGAATCTAAGACCTTCTAATTTTATTGCACGGAATGTCCAATTACTTAAGATCGTTCAATCCCCGCGCGAGGTACGTGTCAATATAATCCGGTTGACTTATCTGTAAACTGAACTTCGTACGTTTGAAAAGATTCGACACTGATACCGTGGAAATCACGCGTACAAATAGGACACTAATTTCAAAGGAAAATCATGTATCGAGAAAAAATGATGTAAAAACACAATTTGCCTTGCTATTGGATTACATAACGACAATATTATCTTTACAACGATCCTAATAACTCTATAGAAGCTTGACAAAGCATGAGCAATTTTCCACAGATTTTTTTAACGACACACAGTTTATGACAATAATATTAAATAATCGAAGGCAGTCTGATCTGTTACGTGAAGAATGTCAAAACAATTAATTTGTACCAGTTCAGGCTAATCTCCATCGATTACCGTCTGATTACTTCAACCGCAAGACATAAACTTTGCAACACCAGCGTGCAGTCAGTTACAATTATGCCGATTAAAATAATATCGTTTGCGTTTAATCGACTACCCCAGGCACAAATACTTGTATTTCTGCCTACGACCTATTTGCATTATGCTAATACCGTGACCTCGTGTCATGTATAGTTACGTCCATAATGTATATCATAATGATTGATATCGATTACGACCGTTTATGAAATCACTATTTTGCATCTAAGTACTAAACAAATGTTGACATTAAGGTTACCGTTTTTGCTACTGCAATTCTACGTTACGTAGAACCTAACTACTTTCATCCGTGAAGCCTAGGTTAGGCATGGAATAGATCTGGAGTGGGCATGAATTAGACCCGGCATGGATCTTGGTTAGCCCAGATCCAGAGCTCGAACGGTTTTCTATTACGTCCGACTGCAGTTCTTCTGCCTTTTGGTTAGGCCTGATTAAGGTTCAGGCACCTTCTGGTTACCTCAGACAGAGGTTCAGGTACCTTTTTGTTAGGTTATCCTGAGGTTCAGGTGCCTTTTGGTTAGGTCTTACTGAGGTTCAGATACCCTTTTGGTGAGATCTTACCGAGGTTCAGGTACCTTTTAGTTAGGTCTTCCTGAGATTCAGGTACCCCTTGGTTAGGTATTACTGAGGTTCAAGAACCCTTTGCTTAGGTCTTACTGCGGTTCTCCTGCCTTTTGGTTAGGCCTGATGAAGGTTCAGGCACTTTCTGGTTAGCTCAGACAGAGGTACCTTTTTGTTAGGTTATCCTGAAGTTCAGGTGCCTTTTGGTTAGGTCTTACTGAGGTTCAGATACCCTTTGGTAAGATCTTACCGAGGTTCAGGTACCTTTTAGTTAGGTCTTCCTGAGATTCAGGTTCCCCTTGGTTAGGTATTACTGAGGTTTAAGAACCCTTTGGTTAAGTATTACTGAGGTTTAAGAACCCTTTGGTTAAGTATTACTGAGGTTCAAGAACCCTTTGGTTAGGTCTCACTTAGGTTCAGGTACCCCCTTGGTTAGATCTTACTGGGGTTCAGGTACCCTTTGGTTAAGTATTACTGAGGTTCAGGAACCCTTTGGTTAGGTCTTACTGAAGTTCAGGCGCCTTTTGAGTAAGTCTGACTCAAGTTCTGATGCCTTTTGGTTAGTTCTGGTCCATGCGACTAGTAGTTCTTGGCCTTAGACAGCTATTGTAGATTAGATCTAGCTCAGATATGGACTGCAACTCGATTCAGGAGTCTTGGTTAGATCTATTCCCCCCATTTTTCGTAAACTCGCGCATCATCGCTTGCGAACGTTCCTCACGTGTAACATGGCGGTTCTTTCCCAACATGGCAATCTGTCATTTTCCGTTATTCATGGCAACTTCCATTGGAGGGAATCAGGCGGCAACGCAATTTATGCTTGGACACAGAAATATTCTGCTTGCTTCTGGTCGTTATTTTCAAGACAGAATAATCTTCATTGTCTTTCGACGTGAATTCCATTGTTGCGAAATATTTGACGTTGCAAAAACCCTGCTATGAACGTTTTTGGGGACCAGTTTCGGAGTCAAATTATTTTTTCGCGAATGATGTTCCTGCTTGGAATAAGAATATATGTTACATGAGAGATTTATAAGTCTTGGGTATGCATTATGCAAATGCTAACGTTCCTTTATTGTTAGATTGTTTGTTAGTGTCGAAACTAGTGAAGATGACTTATGGATCTAATTACTCGGGGCCTGTGACAGGAACATTTGTGCAGTTCGCTGTGTGGATAGGTGTTAATGACCGTTCTCTGTCACAAACAACATGACAATCGATTATCAAGTCCGATCTTGCTTTTTCATTTCATTGGAATTCAAGGTGCGTTCGCTGGCGTACTCGGAACACGATGAAATGTAATACAGCGGTGTTCCCAGTGGACGAGATGTCTCCAACGGAATAACATGTTTTGCGAAACTGCGCAATGGAACCATTACCTCCACGATATGTTTAAAACATTATCCTTTGTCTTGTTAACGTTGCTTCAAGACTAAAAAATAACTTGGTTGGTTATACGAGAAAATTAACTGCCAGGTAGAAAATTCTGCCAGAATTTTTACTTTCATTTTTCACTTAATTTCTTCTACTAATTTTTTAAGCATGCACGTATATCGTTTATGGAAAACTAGTACTGGATATCGAGAAACAACTACTGGTGATAAGAATACATGTGCGCACCGCTGCTGATAGCCTTCCGGTACGATATGAAAATTAGTTGCTTTTTTATGTGAAACGGGAACGCCACGTGGGCCACTTTTGCAACAATGTATAATTAAACGGTGCACATGTACCGAGACCATTTCTTTAAAAAAAAAGTATCGTTTCAACAATTTTTTTATTGCAAACTAAGATGCTAGTAATGGAAATTAATCGCTCAGAGTCATTAATCCCTCACACTCTTAGGAAATATCGTGTGACGGTAAATGATAAATATACTACGCCGGATTTGTGGATCGAAACATTGGGACGAAGTAATCGTAGCCGCGTTGGAAGCCGCTTAAAACCGGTCGCGGCAAATTTATAGCCTGTTGCAATGTCGTGCGGCGATCACGTATGCGTTTACACATTTACGTTCCAGTCGGCGTAAAAGGATCAGATAATCCGTAACCGTGAAACCTCTCTCGGTGTGCGCACTTTCCACCGATTTCGTTTATCATCGACGAGCTAAAACAACTCGTCTTGAACCATCGCCAATCAGTCTTGTTTCCTAAAGTTGTTTACAGAATTCACGAAAGCCTACCTCCCCCCTCCCCAACAAATCGTTCAGCACGACAAAACCGTCTAAATATAGAGAGTGCAGTTCGATTCCGCCTGGACCGAGATGGGCAAACTAATTATCTAGATAAAAAGTTTCGAATAACGAATAAAAGACAAGAAAAATACTTCGTCATTTTTAATTGTTTAAACGTGGAAATTTCGATTTTTATAATAAAATAATACTTCTTCCTGAATGAATCGACATTTCTCGAACAATTATTTAATCTCATTAACTGTTTAAAGCTCAGAACGACACTCTTGGATACTGCTGCTTTTCACTGTGTATTATTCAAATAAAATTCTGCCCAACTCTGAAACTGAGCTTTGAGTCTCGAGGCATGAACGGTTCAACGACAGGCGGAATGCATTTTCCACTTATCGGAATTCCAAGCAACGGTAACGCGTAGTTTTGATTACCAGTGTATGAGGTAACGTTGGACGAGTTCAAGTCGGTGTCGAACCGTGACATGCCGGGGCTAGTGTGTCGGCAAACCTTGCTGTCACCGCCGTCACTTACTTTATCGATCAAACGGACACACGATATGCCCAGCTTTAAGGCTTCGATACCCTCGAAGGACGCCTATCTCCTCTCTCTTTCGAGCAAAAAAGAACACGTGGCAAGAACACGTAGGACGTCCCTACAACCCTTAACTCGATTTGCTGTAATTTAGACTGAAGAGACGGCGCGAGTGTTGTGGGTCTTCGAGGTGGAGATAATGAATGTTTAAGACTCTCTTTACGAGGAGTGAAAAATGGTGGGTTCGTGAAACATATTGGTTTGTAGGTTAGGTCCTACTTGGACCAAGGTCTGAATTGGGTATAGATTAGGTCTGAAGTAACCCTTGGCTACGCCTGTGTTCATTAGGTAGGACCAAAATTATGTCTATATTAAGTCTGAATTGGAAATAGATTAGCTCTGACATAGAGCCTAGGACCTAAACTGAGTTAAGTTGGGCCTTACCTAGGCCTGCGTTTTTTAGGTAGGACCTAAATTATGTCTAAACCTTGTTTGGGATAGCTCAGAACTGGAAATAGGCTAGCTATGATATAGAATAGCATGGGATCTAAATTGAAGCCTGTTTTAGGTTGGGCCTTATTTGGTTCGTGTTTGTGAAGATCTGAGGCCCAAGACAGAGCTTAATCAGGTCTGGACTAAGGAGTTTGAATTAGAAGTAGGCCATGTGTAATATGTTATGCCTGTATTCGACCTGGATCAGTATGGAGTCTAATTGATGTTTGGTTTACTTCCGAATCGGGAAATGGTCCATTCCAGTTATTCCTTTTATAATGGTAGATAATTAAATTCCTTAAATTATTTTATAGCATGACAAAGGATACGCTTTATTTTATTCCCACGAACCCAATACATTAGTATTCGAGACAACCGACTTATCCGAGACCTAACTCAATCCCACTCGGTCTAACCGTTAATGTCGCCTAAAGAATGACTGATCTGCACGAAATAAATTTATCAAAGGGACTTTGCGAGACCGAAGCAAACGTTTATCCAATTCCCCTACAGCAACGAAGAAGAAAAGTCGACTAGATAGAGAAAGGGAAGGCACTTGCGCGGATAAAGAGACGAACACGAACGGTTATGCACGCGAGCACCCTGTAAAAGTTCCTTTCAGATGGCCAACGGAATGGGAAATATTCGCTGAAGATAGATGAAGAACTCCAGCATCTCAAAAGTCTGACCTCTGTGAAAGAAAACGCTTTTCCCGTGGACTAATAGAATTGTCCCATTGTCAGAAATATCAATACACCTTTTGTGCCAATAAACAACCACAATTCGAAAAAAAAGAACAATCCAATAAGGTCCACGAATTCATTGCGATGATCTTCTAAACTAATGGCCAGTGCATGGATTTCCAATGCACCCTGCTGGTCGCTCGGCTCACAGTGGAGAGCACGTAAAAATATCTACTTTGTTGCACGGAAAAGTTTGTTATGCGATCCATTTCGCCACGAACTTGCAGTAAAGTCCATAGTTCAGGGACAGGGTAACTGTTCAATCGATTGAAAACTTGATACGCAAAGATACAACGTTTCGACTGTCGGGACTACAGGGTGACGCAAAATTTGGAATAAATATCGCCTGGAGAATATTAACGATCAACAGGTAATACTTTTGCTAGAATATAGGCTGATAAATAAAGCAGATGTCCTAACATTGTTTGACTGGTGTCTAGATAAAGAGGGGACTTGGTCAAGACTATCATCAGACTGAGGATTTTTATGCAAAACGATATTTTTTACAGTAATTTATAAACACACGAGGAACTTCGTGTCTTATTAGGTTTAGAATAAAATAGGGAACTCTGATGAAAGTTTTGTCCCTTATTGTGTTTCACAGAGCCCTACAGGTTATCATAATAACAGGGGAACAAAGTTGGGGCAACGAAGGGGGCGGAGCTTCCTTGACTCCGCCTACTGCCTCAGCTGAGCATGCGCATTCGCGGCGCCTCGGTAGCTCTGTCTGACAATATATATAGTCTGACTATACTATGCAATACTCCGGAGATCTCGAACGAAATGTGTAAGTCAGCGAATAACCTTAAAAAACCACAAGACATTTCCGCAAGGATATTAAATTCTAGCTTTCAACCGTTCCCAGCCGTTTACCTGAAACTCCAGCAGCGCAATCGCCTATTATCTGTCCTGACAGATGCAACAATTTATCCAGCAAAGGAAGCAGCCCTTCTGTGCACGGAATACTCGCCTCGTTCGGTTTACTTGGAACGCTTGTCCGCTTTTATTGACAGACAATTCCGAACCGCAGACCACGGTCGTTGGTTTCGCAAACACGCGGCGAATAGAAGGAGAAATACTTTTAACAGTTGCCAAGTCGGAAGAAGAGTGCTCGGCCCCTTAAATCACGCCCAGGTGTCCTATCGTTTCAACCCGGGTAGTCGTTCGGGAACACCTTAAGGATCCATTCCGCGCCCCAGGGATCCTAAATGATCGATTCGATCACGGGGCTGCATCGATCCGTTCGTCATTCGATCCATCATTCCCCAGTGGAGATGAGAAAACAACTCCCGGTGCTGAATTCACCGACACACGATTGCTTTTATCGGTTTAAATGGCGCCCAGTAATAGTTCCTTAATGATGTTTGGCGATAGTTAAGAAGAATTGTTTGATTCTCCGAGCACTCTTCTTGTAATTGAAATTGATTTTCTAATTCTCCACCCCGGCTCGTCGAGCCTCGAGGAACCTCTCTCGTCGGGGCTGAATAAAAATTAACGAGGCGGCCGTTGGAACTAATGGGAGGACGAGTCTTTTCTTTAATCCTCAAAGAACCGCCTCATAGAGTCACTTTTGACACACATAGAAATTTTTGTTAGACGCATTTTCACCGATTATGTTGTTTGACATTTGGAATCGTGTTACATGACGGTCACCGGTGACCGACACGGTGTGGACAGAAAATTGTGTGTCCGCCACTGATGCCCAACGCGGTGCGAGTGAAAATTTATATGTCGGTATTCGATGACCGATGTGGTGTGAACTGTAATGTCTTCGTCGGTCACCGGTGACCGGCGCGGCTATGAAATCTGTTAAACCTACTTTTTGGATATCAAATATTTGCGAACGTAGTATAAATATACATAAAAGTGAAATATAAGCGAACGTCGGTTAAAAGTGACTCACTTCGATTTAGCTAGGCTTAAGTAGTAATGTCACAAGCTTTTAACGGATAAAGATTTGATGCCATTCTCTGCGGCTCGACAAGATAATCATTGTTAAGTATCGGATCATCTGCTAACAGAAGTCACGAACTCGCATATTTTCCAATTCAGATCGATCCTCGATCTATGTGACTCGTGATGTTATGCAATAACTCGGGGCGATTCGTGGCTGTGGGGCGGGAGACTTCCTGCGATTTACGCGCGACCGTATCGAAGCACGGGACCGAGTCGTCGGCCAACAGGAGCGTGTATGTGCCGTGCGTCGTACGTGGAATTCGCCAAGGACGAGTTCATGGTGTCCCGTTGTAAGCGCAGCGCCCAATCGCGGCTCCCCGCGACGACGAGTCGTTTATTTTTAACGCGGCGGGGTTCAATGAAACCATTCAGCCGACTTGAGGCAAAATTTCAGCTCGTAGAACAGGACGCGAAACAAAAATAGAAAGAAAATTTTCGGTACTACGTCGAATGATGTGTCGGTCACTGATGACCGACAGTGGACTTTCTTTTTGGGTCTTGTCGGTCACCGGTGACTGACAGAAGACTTTTCTTTCAGGTCGTCGGTCATAGATAGCCGACAGTAGATTTTCCGTTCAGATTCTCGGTCACCGATGGCTGACAGTAGATTTTCTTTTCAGATTGTCGGTCACCGATAGCCGACAGTAGATTTTCCGTTCAGATTCTCGGTCACCGATGGCCGACAGTAGATTTTCTGTTCAGATTGTCGGTCACCAATGGCTGACAGTAGATTTTCTTTTCAGATTGTCGGTCACCGGTGACCGACAGAAGATTTTTCTTTCAGGTCGTCGGTCATCGATGGCCGACAGTAGATTTTCCGTTAAGATTTCCGATCACCGGTGGCCGACAGTAGATTTTCCGTTCAGATTGTCGGTCACCGATAGCCGACAGTAGATTTTCAGTTCAGATTGTCGGTCACCGGTGGCCGACAGTAGATTTTCCGTTCAGATTTTCGGTCACCAGTGACCGACATAGTCACAGTTGATGAATCACAATATGATATCGCAAAAAATATCTTGTTTTTCAAAGTTGAAATGGTAGTTATATTTTTAGCACTTTCTCTTCAAAATCGTTTTTTGATTTTTTTCGGAACATTTCTCGCAAAGTATTCGCATATTTTGTAAACAACTATCAGCATCGTTCGGTTAGCCGCATCGCGTGGCGTAAACAGACAGGTCATCAAAATGAGCTTGGCACTTAACGTGTTAATATGGGAGAGCGAAAACAACGTGAAACCCGAAGCAACGTGATCCCCTAAAAATATCGGGATCGAAATACCATTCGAGGTGTATAGCCAGGGATTTGTTTTAAATTGTTCTGTGGAGCACATTTTTTTTTTAAGTTTTGACAGACATTTTGTAGCTTTGGAATTGTTACAATGTTTCTTTGTGTAATCCTGAACGATTTGACTACTTTGCCGTTTCAGTATGTAAACTTCTTGAAAATTGTTGATAAACTCAGCAACTGGACGTAATATGTGAGATATGTAATATGATTTACATGACAGGTTAGTGGGTAACAAGTAGTCATTTGGAAACGTTGAAGTTAACATTGTATCTGCTACAATTACAAAATGGGTAAAATTATCCATGTAAGTAAATTATCTACAATGATGGCAAATTAACATAATATTTTCTTTGTACAGAATGTTTCAAAACACATGGCCATATCTTCAGGTATGATTTGGTCTAATCGAATCATCAAAAATAAGTTCATGTAAACATGCGTATGGTATAATGGAATTTCTACGTTATAGGCGTTTTTATGTTTCGATACTCCTGGTTACAACTGAGTTATAGTAGTGGCCAGTGAACCAGAACACTTTAAAACCTGTCAGGAATGCAATAACATGTGATTTAGGAGCGTGTATTAAAACTGAAGTTGCCAGTCTTACAAGTTGTTTTGAATACAGATCTTTGTATAAATTTTATGCTATCCCAATTCTTATGAAAGTTACTGTGACAACAAAAATTCGTGTAAATTAGAAATGAGGTTAAATGTGATTCATGTTTACATAAACTATTTTTTATTATTTTTATATATAGTATTTGTTATATTTATATTCTTTTCATTTATATTTTTCTATGCACCATATATACGTTCAAAACGGTATGCTTAACGTATTGTGCTTGAATGGTAAATCATTTAATAACCTAACCTATAAAGGACACTGGATCTATATGGGTCGCTTGACAAGAATTTTCTATTTACGTAATGAGAACTCGTTTCTTTCAGTAAAATTTTTCCTAACTTCATTTTCTCTTTATTTGTTCATAGTACGACTGCAATATTAGATTGGAGATCTTTATTTAAAGAAGCATGTTTCTGAACTTGTTTAAGAAATTAGTAAACAGAATGTTGTTTCCTCTCTTAAAGATTTCATTAAATTAAAAATTATCGCGAATAAATCTGATTTATATTTTTATCACATTGAGTTTCATTCTGTAAAGTGCATAAAACTCACTGTCCAATAATGAATATTAAAACGTGATTCCATTCAGTAATTGTATATAAATAAATAAATTTTAAGCATTTTCCAGTAATAAGTTTAAAATATACAGTATATAGAAACAGGTCTGATTAGGCTCAGCATTCGGAAGCCAAGAGTTAACAGCACTAGTTTCCCTCGTAAAGCAACCAGTGGAACCGGAACTGAGAATTATGAGTGGAACTCGACGAAAAGACTTCCGCGATAAGCCGCCGTTTCTCTACCGCCTCTAACCTGGTAAACCGGTAACAATTCCGCGGAAAGTTTTCGCGAGCCAGTAACAGGAGTATCTTGCCCCGAACAATAATAACTACAGAAATGGGTTAATAATTAATTACTTCCAGTTTCTGGCGAACAGACTTCGCCCTGGAATGCTACTGTACACAGTCGACCTACCCCCCTTTACTGAAAGAGAGAGAAAGAGAGAAAAGTGTAGAAAGATCGCGTGATAGAGTAGCGAGATAGAAAAAGAAAGTTATGTTTACCTTGTCACGGTTCTAGACACGTTTGCATTATTTATTTTCTTTCAGTCCATACTTCCATTCGAGTATAGATCAACACATTCACCGCCCCGTCGGTCACCGGTGACCGTCACGTAACTTCCTAACCATGTCACGACCGACACATAATTTATTAATAATACCAGGTCGGTCACCGGTGACCGACGTCAAACTTTCAGTTTACATATCGTCGGTCACCGGTGGCCGACGCAAATCTTTTAATTCAGATATCGTCGGTCACGGATGTTTGTGATGCAATATGAATTAAAATGTTGAATAATATAATTAGTGTGAAGGGAAAGTGAACGGAAATATTTTTAAAGGAATGAAATGGAATTAACAGATTCCTTTTGCCTTTCGTCTTAAGATAACCTTATTCTGCGAGGACTAGTACTCGCGTGTCACGTAGCACTGATATATTTCAACCTACTCTGCACAACAGAACATTCGTAGTCTGCTCTTTGTACAGTGTAACAGAATGAAGAAAAATCTGACTCTATTTTTTTTTTTATTTTTTTTGGACTGGTCGACGCACGAGACGCTTTTCGCTCGAGTGATCAATTTGGTTGTGCTGCAACGGTTCTATACGAGGTAGACGGGAATTTAATTTTGTGAAACATAAATGTTTCTATTCAGGTGTACAGTGTGTGTATATATACTCTTATAAATGGCAGTTGGATGGTCGGTTTTGTTTGAGATTTATTCAATTGCCGTTTGTTAACTTGGAAAGAATTGACAGACAGGATTTATGCAGCGAACTGTTCAATAATGGAATAAATTTAAATATTAAAATATCATGTCACATAATCCTTATACATTAGTCTCTTTATTAGTGACATTTAGACTTTGGGTATTTATGCAGTTACAGATTTTTCAGGTGTGGTTTACAAGATCTGGAATTTATTTGATCTACTAAATTCCAAAATAAGGTTCCAAGTAGCTTCAAAACTTAAGATCTACTAAGTTTCCAAATAAAGTTTCATTAGTTCCAACATAATACATCGGTTCCCTTGAACTCTCTGAACCAGTCTACAGAAACGAATTTTACATAATAAAAGCATAAAACCCGTAGTTCAACAATAATAAAGAATACCCTGCCATAGAAAAATGTTAAATTCAGAACAGGGGAACACACCGGGTTAGTCCAGTAGAACAAGAAATCCTGTCGACAGACAGTCAAAACCATCCAAAATGTACCCAACGTTTACCAAACGATGCTCCGCCCTTGTCATCGTTTCACACGAAACAAATGCGCGCCGTCCCACGCTTATTAATCAAAGCCCAACCGTCCGCAGCCAAACAACACAGGGGAAACTCGCGACAACCAGGAAAAAGAAACAGGTTCCAGAAACAGCCCAGCGGAAACATTCCAACTGCATTATACGTTCCAACGATTCCCCATCCTGCTCCCCTCCGAAATCCAACCGAACATCCAAGAGTCTCATGCGTCGACACTGTCGTGCCTGGGTATATCATAGTACGCAGTTTTCACACTCACGTGATCCGGTTCCCGTGCTCTTCCCTTCCTAATTAGAATGCACACGCAGCTCGGCCGCCCCTGGCGTGTCAACGCACTCAGTAAAAAAAAGGGCAGGTCGCGTACACTCACACCAACATAAATCACGAGACAAAAAAGAAAAAGAACTCGCACCCCGTAGCAGCTAGAGAGACCAGAAAACGGATCAGAGGAAAGGATGACAAAAACGATATTTGGAAAAGGGATAGTGCCTGCTCACGATATTTAGGGTATCGAACGCGACCTCCCCCCCCGTGGGGCAACCGTGCCCGCAATGGTCTCTCGCATCCGACGGCCGAGCATCGTCGTCGTCACCACTTTTTTCCGTATACTCGTTTCTTTGTCACTTGGGTCACGCCAGTCGAACCTAACCCGAGCCGGAATCGCTCGCGACGCGTGCACCAGCCGGCGCTGTACACGACCAACTGACTCTGCTCAGCCGACGGGCCGCCTGAGAGAGCCCCAAAGAGGGACGAAGAGCGACGTGGAGGAACGACGCGTGTGCGATCGCCCGGCCGATTTCCACGCAGGGACTAGTGTGCGTGGATTGTGACCCGCGCTAGTGCACTCGATGAATGGGGAATATGTACACACGTCTGTCCTTTCGGCGGAGGGGAAGGGGGGGGGGTAGTCGCGTGCCTTTTTTCGCGGGGGAGTTCGAGCCCGTCCTCCCCCCCCAGGAGACCGAGAAGGAGGCAACGGCGAGAGGACACTACGGGCGACGACGACCGCCGTGGAATCACGAAAACTACCCGCGCTGCGGCGGCGCTGCTGCTGGTGGCTTTCTTGCCGCGGGTCGCGGGCCACGAGCACGCCCGATCGGTCACGGAAACGCACGAGGCCTAATGTCGCGAGTCCAGTGCCTTTGACTCTCGGTCAAACGGAGACGGGTACATACCACCAATCCCCCTTATGTCGTTAGGGTTTATTGGGACATTCGGATGTGGCGCTCGATCGGCATCGTACGTGGAGTCTGTGGAAAGGAGGTGAGAACGTGGTTATTTAGAGTGTGGTGATGACGGAAGTGTGTGTTAGTTCGGGGTATTCCTTAGGTTAGTTCTGCGTTGGGCAGCGTAGGGGCACCTCACGCGCCTGTTTTCCCTTCTAACCTCTCTTTCGCAACGTGTGCCTTCGTAGAAACAAACAAGTCGAGACTCTTGTCCCTGTCATTCTATGGTAATGGTGGACGGTGGTGAGGAGAAGTTTTAGCCCCTGGGAGATAACTTTGCCCACGGCTGGGTTAGTTAATCATTTTACTGTGGTGAAGTTAGCTCAATAGTCATTTTGTAGTCATTAGGCCTTTAGTATATTCTTTTAATTCGGCGGATTGAAGGTATAACTTACTAGGCACAGAAGCAAAATGGAAGGTAATATTTATTATGGAACAGAGTTTGTTACTTAACATTAATGTGGGTTCTAGCTATAGCTGGTGTTAGGGGCTAAAGAGTTAACTTAGGGGGTATATGCGTAGATAGTGGACTGAAAAGGATCTTGCTTAACCATTAATTATGTTAGAGTATAGAGGTGGATGGGTCCGTTTCGATCCAGGTTGTAAACAGCTACGCCTAGTTTCTTGGTTTACAGTGATTATCTTAAGCGTATAGTTGTTATCAGCAATTATGGAAATTCGTTAACAGCTAACACGATGGCCTTGATACCGACCTTGTTGATTAATAGTGACGTCTGAGTTTTCAGGGTGGTGTACTGACCGTTGAATAGACATCTCCCTGTTTATTTACGCTAGATAAGGTTGTAGGCGCACTGCTTATGTAAATATTTGGGTTCGAGAGCATCCCAAGGACAGGATAGTTGTTACGCTTTATTATGTACGTGTTTACCTTTCGGGCTATTTTCACTAGTCTGACAAAAGATATATAACAAAGACAAAAAAAAAAAGAGTTCTTGACAGTATAGGACGAAGCAATTGGAAATGGTTTGGGTACAATTTTTTCGGCATCCATCAGTGGAATAAAAGAAAAATAGGAGAAAATAGAGCCATCTACGAGCAACCAGAGAAATAGTACCTTCCAGTGCTCCAATGTTTTCCATTTCGTCCAATCCATCAAAGGAACCCCCCAAAAAATACTTCTATATCCCCTATCTCAGAACGATCCGAAGAAAATAAAGAACGTTTCGTCCTCGCCGGGTCGTAGGAAAATAGGAGGGATAGGATCATTGCTGGTATACCCTTGTGGTGTTCACTACTTAATGGACAAAAACCATAATCCTGTCAGAAATTGGAACTTCGAGAAATTATTGCACTAATAAAATTACATGCTGACAATACATATATATACAATAAGAAAAATACACTACTTTTAGATTAAGGATTAGATCTACATTCAGTTATGAGTGAGCTGACGTTACATCGAAACTAGTTTCGGTTGGATGTAAGCCGTACTGTAAGGCATGTGTTAAGTTTGCCCTAGGTCCAGAGTCACGTCGAGATTAGGTCTGGTTTACCAAGTCGAGTTTAAGTTTGATTTACCAATCCCAGGGATCTGGTTAATCCATAATTAGATTAAGCTGGCTGGAGGTCGATATTAGGGCTGGGCCTTAAAAAAAGATTAGGCCCAATTGTGCTAGGTGCCAGTCTGGATTAGGCCGAGTCTTCACCCAAGTTAAGTCTAAATTCGACCTAGTTCCAACATTCTGTATAAATACCTTCACAAGTTTGTATGTCTGAATAATTATTTGTCACGTGGATTTCTGACAGAATAATATCGCTAACAAAGATGTTCTTGCCTATGTAACGTTCAACAGCACGAAACATATCGTTTATACTTCATGACATTCATCTCCATTTAACGGGTATACGGTCGACCAGTAATGAGAAACACGTGATTGTAATGCCTCCGGGCATTCCTTACGATCCAATAATTGGCATCACACATTTATTATCTATTACCCTGCCATTACGTCAACAGAAATATATCATTATCTGCCAAGCTAGTAACCGTTTGCCGGATACGCAGTTGGGTGATGTTAGCATGAGGATGTCGTTCGAAAAATGTTATCGATTAAGAATTATGAATATTAACGGTTATAAAAATATTTGTATTTATGATAATTGCAGTCTTTTGCGTATGAGGTTTGACTATGATTAATAGAATTGTAGACGCTTATGTGCATTTTACTTTAGAAAAAAACATATGAATCTCAAATCCATTAAAAGCAAAATAAAAAAAAAAAGGATCATTTTTCTTCACTGTCACTGACTCGCATTTCTTGCAATACAAATGAACCCTGAACCGAGGAACGATTTCAACGGGGTACAAAGAACCCATTAAAATATTAAAACATCGCACGAACAAGCATTAGATGATTGCATATTGTCTCTCCGAAACCAGTTAATGAATATTAATTATTTATCGTCTCGTTCTGTCGTCGTAGTTTAATTACGGCCATTACCAAGTGTGCAATTAATTGTACGCTACAGAATTGAGGTGTTTGCAGATTCATTCGGAACCGAGGCAAAACGCAACACAAAAAATTCGTATTAAGCACAACGAAAATAGTTTCCAGGAACACAATGCATCAATCTCGGCCGGGCTGGAAATTCGCTAGTCTCGCGGGGAGAGAAAACGTGAGAAAAAAATAAACTCATCGAGTAAGTAGATTTCAATTCCTGCTCGAAACTTTTCCGTCCCGAACCGAAAGTTCCGTTCCCTATCCCCCGAGGTCTTCCCGAAGAAAAGGAGTCGAACATTTTTCGCCGAATCGAAACCTCGAGATTCCAGGATATTCTCGCGATTTGTCCCTTATTTCAGGAACTATATAACTTCATATATCTGAATTATTTATATTATATACAACATAATTCCCGTTAAAAAAGTATATTCCAGGTAAACAAAATATTATTATCATATTTTTCAATCATTTCCAATCTTTCGATAATTTATTAATCGGAATCTCGACTGATCTAACCCGTGATAACATGAATTATAATTCCCAATATCGAGGGAAACGGTTAAGCTGTTACGTGGACGAAGATTGATCGTGGAAATTTATACCTGATCTCCCCTCAGGTATAGGTTGAACCAACTGTAATGGAAAATCGTTGTTCACGTTCGAATAATTGAAAACCTGCCGGAAGCTATCTCTACAGTGAAAAATTTCAGAAGAATTTTGAAAAATTGTACCAGAGAAAGAAATTACTTTAGCAGATTTACTGGCCATATTTTCAGCAACCAGTGGCCATAGATGGTACTCACAGTAACCATCGATGGCCCACAAGTGCCCATAATAACCATCGATGGCCCATAAGTGTCCATGGTAGCGATAATGGTCCACCAGTGCCCATAAGTGACTCGACAGTATTTCAATAGCAACATATTATTGGTAGTTCATATCCTGAACTAGTCAATTTATATACCAAATATTTTATATTTCTCTACAGAGATGGGCACAATTTTATTCGAATAATACATAGTGAGAAGCAGCAGTATCTAAGATCGTCATCCTGACCTTTAAACAGTTTATGAGATTAAATAATTGTTTACAAAGTGTCTACCCATTCAAGAAGAAATATTATTTTATGATAAAAATTGGAATTACCACATTCAATCAAGTAAAAAGGTCGAAATATTTGTTTGATCTTTTATTCGTTATTCGAAACATTTTACGTAGATAATAAATTTGCCCATCTCTGTTTCTCTATAATTAGATTGTTCATTCTATTGTAGTATTTCATTTGTCAAATATTGTAGGTCCAGAACTATTGTTTTCTATTGTAGTCAATCACTAGTTTCACTTGAATATAGTACCTTATTCGAACACTTTTTGACGAATTGCGGTTGGAAAATGGAGCGTTCCGATATTAGAATATTTCTCTATTAAGTAGACACGTGAATATTGAAGTTGTCTCGTATGCATGCACCGACAACTGGACGATTGATGTTATCCAGACGAGCATAGGAATCAACTCGTTTCGTGCATTACAGACCGACAGGATTGAACGTCTGTTCCACATTAATTGTATTATGCATACGTGACAGACGGTGTTAATCCAATATCTGCGTCCGCGTGCTATATAGTTAACCAAATTTCTCTTCTCGGTAATACAGAGTGATTAATAGTAATTGGGCAAAATTATAGCTCTGTTCCAAGTGAAGTTAGAAGAAAATTGTAGAGAAAAATGTATTCTTTAATAAACCAACTGTTACTACACAATTGCACATTTTTTTTAAAGTGAAACATTAAATTTTGTTCGTGCATAAATTAATTTCTTGTGTCATTCTGCGTATAACAGGTGTAAGGTAAATTAATTGCAAACACGATAAATTACCATATGAAAAGATTTTTTTTTTCGAACCTCACTTGGAACAGACCTATAATCTGGCCCAGGTACTAGAATCATCTATCAATACACGATACACGTTGACATGATCATGTCATCTTATAAGATCAGGAATATTAAAAATCTTAATTTATTAACTTCACATTAAAAAAGTCTTAAAATCATTGTACAATGGAATTTAGTCGTCGAGCTTCGATGACAAATGTTTCATCAGACTCTAGGATTTATCAAAATTCTACGGCCTGCCATAAGATCGTGTTTCGTAATGTTCGTCCCGGCCACGCGACGTTCATATTTGCTTTTACAGCTTTCCAGAACCTGTTCCCGGAAGATAGTACTCTGGTAATTTATGCATTAGATAGCCCGAGAAATTTTCGGTCTTTTATACGGTGGCGGATAGTATGGAACGGAGTGAGCCCCGCAGTTACACGATAGCAGATGGGCAAACTTGGTCCGTGGCGTCGCCTCGAATGTGAATGCATTATCGTTAAAATGAATTTTAATTGCGCCGCCACGGGGCTAGAAGCAACGTGATTCTGATTGCCATTAAATGGAATTACACTGTAGACTCCTTTCCTACTGATTCACGGACTCTGGCCTGAGAAGTTCTGCGACCACATTTAGGATTTTCCTGTGAGTATGTTTTAATATACCTGCTGGAGTGAGGTGGGGAGGCTCTGTGATCTGTTCGAATCAGTTCTCGAAGTCCCCACCCTGAAGAGGCACAGATGTCTTTTTAGAAAATTTCCTCCACGTCAAAATATCGATGGATCATTTATGGCCACTAGTGAGTCATCTGTGGCTATCAATGGGTTACATGTGGTCATCAGTGGGTCATTGGTGGTCATTAATGGGTTATTCGTGGCCATCAATGGGTCATCTGTGATTATAAATGGGCATTGGTGGCCATCAATGGGTCATCTGTAGTCATCTGCTGTCATCCATGGGTCATCCGTGGTCATCAATGGGTTATTCCTGGCCATCAATGGGTCACCTGTGATCATAAATGGGCATTCGTGGCCTTCAATGGGTCACCTGTGATCATAAATGGGCATTGGTGGCCATCAATGGGTCATCTGTAGTCATCTGCTGTCATCCATGGGTCATCTGTGGTCATCAATGAGTTATTCCTAGTCATCAATGGGTCACCTGTGATCATAAATGGGCATTCGTGGCCATCAATGGGTCATCTGTGATCATAAATGGGCATTCGTGGCCATCAATGGGTCATCTGTGATTATAAATGGGCATTGGTGGCCATCAATGGGTCATCTGTGGTCATTAATGGGTTATTCCTAGTCATCAATGGGTCACCTGTGATCATAAATGGGCATTCGTGGCCATCAATGGGTCATCTGTAGTCATCTGCTGTCATCCATGGGTTATCCGTGGTCATCAATGAGTTATTCCTAGCCATCAATGGGTCATTTGTGATTATAAATGGGCATTCGTGGCCATCAATGGGTCATCTGTAGTCATCTGTAGTCATCTGTAGTCATCCATGGGTCATCAGTGGCCATAAATGGGTCATCTGTGCTCAAGAATGAGTAACCCGTGGCCATGAATGGGCCATCTGTAGTCATCTGTAGTCATTTGTAGTCATCCATGGGTCATCTGTGGTCATCAATGAGTTATTCCTAGCCATCAATGGGTCACTTGTGATCATAAATGGGCATTCGTGGCTATGAATGGGTCATCTGTGGTCATCTGTAGTCATCTGTAGTCATCTGTAGTCATCTGTAGTCATCTGTAGTCATCTGTAGTCATCTGTAGTCATCTGTAGTCATCCATGGGTCATCAGTGGCCATAAATGGGTCATCTGTGCTCAAGAATGGGTAACCCGTGGCCATGAATGGGCCATCTGTAGTCATAAATGGAAAGTCCATGACTACAGGTGGATAAACCGTGGCCACCAGTGGTCATACATGCCCACCAGTGGGTCAGATGAGATCATCACATCCCCTGGCGTGTTATCTATAGCTACCAGTGGGTCACTCATGATAGACAGTGGGTCATTCGAGGCCATCAGTGGACCTCATATGACTAGAAATAGGTCAGCTGCAGTGATCATTTCCAGTTCACAGTCTCTGTATCCGAATCAATGAGCCAGACATTTGTAGATGAAGAAATAAGGGAAGATCGATGACATTCGCAACAGGAAATCGCTGAAGGGACACCAGCAATCCCCACAGAACGGATACCTCCGAAGACATCGGAGAATGTTTGCAACGGATAAACGATTCCGTCCATCCACACGGTTATCGCGAACATTTCCGCCGGCGGCGATACACATTTCATCCGTCGGAGACGTCTGGTTACGCCCGTGACTCACAAACGGTGGCGACGAGAACGCAATCACGAAGAACCGCATAATCATTATACCGCGACGCGAGAATAATTATTTTCGGCGTTCGAACACGGACGGTCGTGGTATCATCCAGGAAAGTCTCTACCCCCGCGTGTAACAGTTTAATTGCATAACACGTTAGTTACGGATGAGGGACGTTATTCATACCGTGCTGTCGACGCCGTTGTAACTCGCTGCGTTAATTAAACACTTCTGATGGGAAGACGCGCACGCGCGCGCCCTCCCAGGAAAATGTTTGTAAATGCGATTCGGTTGCTTTTAACGAACCGACGGAATTATTTAACGAGGCTTCCGGTGACTCGGAAGCGAACAGCTCAAAATTTGCTTTTCAAGCGAAACCTCGTGTACTTTTACATAGTGTCCTGATCCACTCGTTATTAACTTTTATTTATTCTTAGGCAAATGGTTTTTGCTAATTCTAGAAATGAATTCTGAAATTTTTATTATTCTTAGTTAACGAAGGCTGACTAATGCAGATATTGTAGTTTTTAATTTGACAAGGGTTCAATTTTATTACTTTTAGTCAGAAAGGATCACTAATCTGGAAATTGATTATTCCACAAAAGAATTAAGATAAAATTAATTTAGATATGTGGTTCTTCTGGGGTATACAAGTTTGGATAAGCTAATAACGAGGTATTACTATACTTGTTAATTTGACAACGATTAAATTTGATTATTCTTTGTGCAAAAAAGGTAACTAATCTGGCCATTGATAATTCTACGAAAGAATTAAGGTACAATTCATTTAAGTATATGGTCTTTAAAGGGCATACAAGTGTGATGGATTTAGTAACGACGTGTTACTGTACTTTTCACTACGACGAATTAATCAACTTCCAATTTCGAACTAACAAACCGATTAAGTACTTTTAATTTTTCTATAACTTAAATACAAGTTCTAACGAGATTCTCGAAATGTAATTACTTTTTTGCTATTCCTAGCTCACAGCTGTTCTAAAAACATTGCAAAAAGGTTCTCCTGAAGTAGACGGTTGCGACGAAATTTCCAATGAAAATGACTTTAAAACCGTTGATTACAATTTGAAATTATAATTCACAGGGACGGGTAAATGGACGATTCTTACTTTCGACGATTCATTATTGACTTCGTTCGCAACACCTCGATATCGGAAAATCCTTCAGCGGACCGCAATTACATTTTGCAGTGCCGCGGTTTTATGTTAAACGAAGCTTAATCGGACCGCGACGATGCCAGTAATTATGTTTTTATCGATAAGCGAGCCGCGCAAGGCTCGAATTTACATACTTCGATCTGTTTGTCCCGGTAAACGTTATATCTTCAACATAGATGGATTCGTGTTACCATACGAATGCAAAACACAGTTCGATTCGTTGTACATTCAAATGTAGTCCATTTGCTCAATTATATTTGCAAGTAAAATAACACAGGACTCCGTTAATTTATCTTGTAACATCTATTTTCACTCCTGTCAAATTTGTTTACGTAAATGTTAATCTTAATACAGGAATCTTTGAAGATATCTCGACGATACGAGTTCGAAGTTGGATGACCCAGAACGTGAAGTATTAGAACTGATACACCTGAAAACTCGTGGTTCACTTACATATACAATAGTACGATAAATATGAGAGAATAATATACAATAGAGCCTCCACTATCCGAACACCCATTATCAGAATACCCTAATTATCAAGAGTTCAACTATCCGAACATTCTATTATCCGAACTTGCCCTTACCGGGAACTTGTTATCCAAACTTTCCAATATCCGAATTTTCTACTATCCGAACGTTTTGTTATCTGGAAGTTCTACAATCTGAAGATTCTGTTATCTGGAAATTCTACTATCCAAACGTTCTGTTATCTGGAAATTCTACTATCGGAACGGTCTATTATCCAGACGTTCTACTATCCGAACGTTTTGTTATCTGGAAGTTTTACAATCTGAAGATTCTGTTATCTGGAAATTCTACTATCCAAACGTTCTGTTATCTCGAAATTCTACTATCGGAACGGTGTATTATCCAGACGTTCTACTATCCGAACGTTTTGTTATCTGGAAGTTTTATAATCTGAAGATTCTGTTGTCTGGAAATTCTACTATCCAAACGTTCTGTTATCTGGAAATTCTACTATCGGAACGGTCTATTATCCAGACGTTCTACTATCCGAACTTTCTGCAATCCGAACGTTCTCTTACCGAGAAGTTTTTCTATCCGAACATTCTATTATCTGTAAATTCTACTATCCGAACGTTTTACTTTCCGAACGTTCTAGTACCCATACTTTCCAATATCCGAATCTTCTACTATCTGAACGTTCTGTTATCCGATAATTTTACTACTCGAACATTCTATTACTTAAATATAAATATTTTTTCACTGTGTAAATCGAGAACGGAACGTAGACGGTTCAATTTCAATTGCTCTGAGAATTCTATGACCATATCACAAAAGAACTGATCGCTCCATAGTCTTCAACTCTCTTCGAATAATCGATCCGAGTCCAAAATGACTTAGTCGTTGACCTCCGAATGCACATACTCCGGAAATAAAGAATCCAGAGCAACGTATGCATGTAAGGAGAAATTGAATGTAAGGCCAGATGAAATTTATGTATAGAAGGTTGCAACTTTTCCGAATTCATGACATTCAGATCGAGTCGTTTCCTATCGTAATGGGATTTTTCGACGTGGAACGATTTTTATTCAGGCACCGGAAAAGCGGGAGCAATTGTTCGTTCGCGGAACGTCATTATCTCCGCAATACTCGGCATCGCCGTCAATCATAACGCGCACCTGACGCCACAAACACCGCCTTTTTCTGCGCGGTCGAAAAGTCACAACGGTTCTGGACGATTGCGAACGCGACAAACAGGATGTCCACGAAATCTCGCGACTGGCAACACTTCAAAGTGACAACGTATCCGACACCACTGTATTTTTACATATCTATTTATATAGACTTTATCCACTCGCAAAACAGTTAAAATAAATAAATCGTGGGCGTAACATAAAAATCCAATAAGTCCATTTTTACGGAAATTCATATTTTACCAACACTGTCATTTCACAGCTGTTGCTCACATTAAGTGAAATCGATTTACTGTAAAGTTAGTTTTTGGACGAAGTGGACTTTATTTTTACACGAATACCAAAATATTTAAACGTTCTACTGCCTTCTCGATTTTGGAAGACTTAGTTTAATATTGTCTTGAGAAAGTTAAAATCAAATTCAAAATTAAGTTACGTTAATTTTTGTTTTGAAGTAAAACTTAGTCGAGTGTCATATATCTTGTCTGATATTTCGAATTCATTCGCTGTCTCATCGAGTTTATTTTCTGCAACGGTTCAGCGGCAGTCACACTAAACTTCGAAGTTTTAATGGAATGTCAAGGAACGCGCTATATTTGAATTCGCTTTGCATCTGCGCTCGTTTATCCCCGAAAATTTACGCGGAACTTTAGTCATAGGACCGCTGTTCGGACTGTCTTCGGCGTTGATGACAAACGACTCACGTCGTTTCGACTAATTTCTGCAAATATCTTGCAGTTGGCAACAGCGTGGATGAAACAATTTTCTGGACTCTATAAATACGCTGTAGAATATTCAATGTTGCATCTCTTAAATTTATAAATATCTGGTAGAATATTCAAAGTCACATTTATCATAAAATTCTTAGAAAATTATTCAAAGTTGTACTGTTTCTAACTATATGAAATCATTCCACTTTTTATTAATTAATTTCGGCTTATACCTAATATTAACACTAGTACTACCGACGATAAACGCATATCTATTTCGATCGGTCGATAAACATGATAAACTTTTGAAAATTTACAAATTTATAAATTGATTAATTTCTTTACTTTTATATCGTAATAAAAGTTGCAAAAGTTTTAAGAAAATATAATGTTATAACATTTTAATTATCGTTGTAAGAGTGTACTGACAAGTTATCTTGACTTGTTTGGTAGTTCTAGTGTTAAAAAGAAAAAAGTATTTTCTTCCAGTGATCGACTGTTGTCTACTTCTTTATAAGCACATCGTTGTCTCTATCGTACACTAGTTATTGGTGCGCGCACCAGTGGCTGTAATTATTGTAAATTATTGTGTTACCAATGTTCACCAATAGATCATACAGCATAAGACACTGGTTCATCCAGAACCATTGGTGGTTCTTCTATTTCCATTTTAGATGACCAGTATTGTGTCACCAATGTTCACCAATAGATCATACAGCATAAAACACTGGTTCATCCAGAACCATTGGTGGTTCTTCTATTTCCATTTTAGATGACCAGTATTGTGTCACCAATGTTCACCAATAGACCATACAGCATAAAACACTGGTTCATCCAGAACCATTGGTGGTTCTTCTATTTCCATTGTAGATCACCAGTATTGTGTCACCAATGTTCACCAATAGATCATACAGCATAGAACACTGGTTCATCCAGAACCATTGGTGGTTCTTCTATTTCCATTTTAGATGACCAGTATTGTGTCACCAATGTTCACCAATAGATCATACAGCATAAAACACTGGTTCATCCAGAACCATTGGTGGTTCTTCTATTTCCATTTTAGATGACCAGTATTGTGTCACCAATGTTCACCAATAGACCATACAGCATAGGACACTGGTTCATCCAGAACCATTGGTGGTTCTTCTATTTCCATTGTAGATGACCAGTATTGTGTCACCAATGTTCACCAATAGATCATACAGCATAGGACACTGGTTCATCCAGAACCATTGGTGGTTCTTCTATTTCCATTTTAGATGACCAGTATTGTGTCACCAATGTTTACCAATAGATCATACGGCATAGGACACTGGTTCATCCAGAACCATTGGTGGGTCTTCTATTGCCATTGTAGATCACCAGTATTGTGTTACCAATGTTCACCAATAGGTCATACATGACCATCATTATGACCTAGTCACCAATCAATCCTACATGATCACTACTGTTACCTTATCACCAATAGATCATGCGTGGCCATCAGTAACATTTCATCACCACAAGTACAAAAATGGAGCCCAAAAATAAACACTAACAAAATTCACCAACCCTATAGCAGGAAATTTTATTAAGAAATCTGGAAAAATCTCTCAAACCCATTTCCATCCGTTGTCCACTTTAACCGTCGCCGTTGCGGAAGATACAAAACACAAAAGAACGTGCAAGGAAATTGCATCGCGTAACCAAGGATTTCCTTTATACGTCCGTGACAAGACACCCTCCCTCCCTCTACCAGCGAAAGGATTCCTGTTCCTGAAGTTCCTCAACAAAGGATTTTAATGATTCACTCGATAGACAGTGTCTCGAATTTCCAAGAGGAAAAGGGGGGGGGGCGAGTCTATGATTGCGGGCGTCTCGTTAAAAGCTTCACCCGGGGGATTGTTACAAAAGCTCCGGAGTTTTCGTCGTTTCAAGTTTTAACGTGTGTGAGAGATAATGAGGACGTCTCGTGTTTGTGACACACGAGCATTCACTGTCCTGCATTGGCCATCCTATCGTACCGAGTTTCAGTATTTCATAAACGATTCAGACAACTATGACTGTCTGCAGGATTATCTGGAATTATTTATATAAATATAATATAAAATTCCTTTCTGAAGGGATTTTGCCTTACACACAACTAGCCATGTTTTCTGTAGTTTAAATAGTCGTGTATAGCACTGATGCACCTTTCATTTTTAATTACCATTTCGGCTATACGGGGTGTCCCAGGTGAAGAAGGTCACCAAAATATCTTCTATCTTTTTGATTGTATGAGACAAGTTTGAAGAACAATTCGAAGGTGATTATTGTGGAGAAACAAATTTTTTGTAGTTCTGACCTTCAGATGACCTTGATCACCAAAAAGTATCGCCATCCACGGACATTACTCTGAACAATTGTAATACAAAACTGTAATTCCACATACCATCCTAATAATCTTAGAATTTCATGGCTTTTTTTGGCGTTCAAGGTCATCTGAAGGTCACAATTCAGGCATGCTATTTAGGCAGTATATTTCAATTTGCTACTTTTTTCATTGCATCTTTCTTCTTCCTGAAAACTTAGACGTAAGCCAATGGTGTAGAGATTCCTGTTACAAACTTTCAGTTCTTTCTTAATTTATTAACGCCAGAGTTATGGAAGTTTATCCTTAGGATCCCAGTTTTACCCGAGCCTCCCCTACCTATCGGCATCGTTACTTTGATAGTCGTCTATTAATAAGCAAGAAAACGTGTAATTAATCATTTTCATCCTCGTAGGTTGAAGGAACACAACATGTTCCGCCTTCCATCTTTCCCGTTAACAATACCTCGTTACATAATCATAACTCGAGCCAGTGTCAAGAAACCCTCCACCCAATTCTATTGTACTCCCGTAATAGGGAAAGGTTTACACAACGATCGGGACCAGCGTGAAACAAGAAAATCTCGATGGAGGAATTTATTTGAAAAACCTCGCGATGCACTATCTACGGTGAAAATGTATATTTGCATCTCGGATACTTTACGTTCCCCGTCAGAACCGCGGGATCGACGGGTCCGTTCATCGAGTCCACGTGGAATTTCGTCGTGAACCCCTCCTCTCTCGTCCGTGGGAGCCGCGAATGGTTTTCCCGAAACGAGGGGAAACGAAGGGGGACATACACATCGAGAAATCGGGTTGGATTAGTGTGTCCCCAACGGTCGAGGCACTTACAAGAACCATTTCCGGGTGAACCGGACAAAGTGGTGCTTGAAATTGGTCGCCGCATGTCTCTGGTCTTGCAGACTCAGGATTCCTGTAATTTTTGAGGGTGGAGATTCGAGAACTTAGGGGAAGAAGTAATTTCCTAGAACTAGGTCACCTCTTAGTCTATTCTTTTATTCCCATTTCGGAATAATCAGATGTAACTTAGGAATTACAAGTAGATTCACTTAAGATTTAACTGTTAGCAAGCTGTTTACTAAGTGTAGGATGTCGAACGGGGAGGGAAAGAATCTGGCACGTTTAATAGTAAGATAGTTTAATGTTTCACGTCGACGGATCGAGACTGACTGTCCCGTCATCGTATCCGTTCTTTATATACAAGGCTTTCTCACACACACTCATGACCTCTGCGTTCGGCAGATCGTCATCGGAGATCGCCGCCGTTCACACAGGGGCGGCTTCCGCCTTTAATGTCGCGGACTGCGTCGCAGCGACGGCTCGCCGCCCAACCCGCGATATCTAAGAAGCGGTCGTTCGTCGGCACGGCAAAGCCACGTGCCGATTCTCACCCCACGGTCCCTGTTCACATAAGGAAGCTTCGTGCCGATGCCTACATAAAGAACCAAATGGTTTATGGCTCTCGACTCTAGGGTCTATCTAGAATTCATAGATCACTTATGGATTAATGGATTCAAGTCTCTAATCCTCATGTCAGTTAGTAGACTGTAGATCATGATGTTAGCCTTAGTGGCAGACATGTAACTCAGGGTACTTAGCAGGTCATGGTCAGGGTTAAGTAAACTTTGAGTAGAGTTAGGGTAAACACCAGGTAAGTTTTGATTCAGAAAATATCGATCCACGTGTTGTCTAAGATGTTCATGATCCATAGGGAATCTTTGCTTGGATAGATACTCTCTACTATAAGTGTGACTTCATATCTCGAGGAGTGACGTGTACAGAGACCGATTCAGAGGAGCGCAATAAACGCAAACAAAGGTAACAAGATGGAGAGAGTACGGTGAACAAGTTTCATTATAATGCGGACCGAAAGCCAGCACGTCTCATCATGAATAATCCAGCGTTGTCGAAAGTCATGGCTGTCACTGACCGAGGGCAGTCCACGCTCGCTGCAGCGCACACCCGTACAATGGGGCGCTTTGACGTTGCAAATAACGCCGAAAATTTGCTGGCGACAAGACAGTTTATTTGGAGCGTGGCCAGCGATGCGTTTACGCTCATGTGGGGGATATCGGGCATCAAAACGAACAGCGAGTGACGTTAATGTAGCCTTCATTGTCACCTAAACCAAGCCCGGGTGCATAATGCGTACTGATAACAGTCTTTTGAAACGCGGAAGCTGCGAGACTAGTTCCAATATAACAGGTATTCACACCGAGTGGTCTATTTCGGCCCCAAACACGACTAATGGTAACGTTTCAAAGGCGTCCTAGGCGAATAGAGTCCCGTTGCTGAATCAAAACCCACAAACCGCTTCTAACAAATCCTCTTGAACAATTTTTCCGGGCTGACGCCTCGGAAAGAGGTACCGTGAGACGAAAGCCCCGGTGATTTATCAGGCTATTTGCGAGAACGGCCGGATCGTATTTTCATTAATTACGCCCTCGTTCCTCATCTCGCCTGAAGCCTCCTTCAACCGGCGCCTTGCCCCTCTTTAAACGTATCCGGGGATCTTAATAAGGCGGGTCGAAGCTTTCCATTGAGCGACCAGCCGAGCAATGAAGGCGGTGAAACTAGACGACAGCCGGATGGTTTGCTGGAACCGCGATCTCTTTAATATTCCTGGCCCCAGTGTCCCGTTTCTCTTGAGGACTGGACCTGACGATCTCGTGGAGCCGCCATCAGGATGCTACAGGGTTCACTTATTTGGCGCTAGTGGAGTTGTTTCGACCATCAGAACTTCGATTTTATAAAATTAAAAAAGTAGCAAGTGACTGAACAATTGTCTCTAAGCGGCTGAAAGATCGATAGTGTTAGCTACCCTGCTGCAGTATAGGGTATGAGAGGCTAGAAGAGCAATAGTGTTGTTAGCGGCCTTTGGAAAAAGCAATAATTTATCAAGGAATAGGGGATCCCACTTAGCTTCACTTCATTCATTCGGGGAAAGATTCCATCTCTTGGTCAGAAAGCAACTTATGGCTGAGTACGGTTAATATGCAACAGTTGGCCAATCCGTGATCAACCACGATGTATGATTGGGCACGCAGTTTCGCTTGCATGAGCTAGCAGCTGCCTGTGAAATGCCATTCAAACAGATTTCCTTGGGCAGAAAACCGGTTTACAAGTACGGGTTCACTGGCTGTGATCCGGCTGGCTGATTATCCGCCACCACTTATCACTTTGCCACGCATACGTCACTGGCACCGCTGATATAATAAGATTCGTTTTAGCGTCGATGTGTTTACCCGCGCTATACGACTGTAAACGAATGCAACTGAGCAAACTGAAGACAGTTCGGTGTTGTTTGACGTAACTTACAAGGGACGTCACATCATTCGGGTTTAATTATTTCACTATAATTCTATTGTATTATTGTTAGAGGTTATTGTGTTCTGTTGAAGTTTATTATATTATTTTATTGTTTAATTCAAAATTGAGACGATGTACCTACCATATTAGTACAGACGTGGAAAACTTGAGACCAGGTGAAAAATTAGACATAAAAATTAGTCCTCCCAAAAATGATGAGTTTAAGTAAGGTTTTTTAATATTTATCTTTTATTTATTTTCGTACCTACTATGCATATGTATTATAAGAAAAACTGTATACAAAAGATGTAAAACCTTTATTTACAATAATCGGTGCTACGTCATTGGCATCATGCGTCAATTAGTTTCAAGTACCCCGAATCTATACTCTCATGTTCAGTGAAGAACTGGACAAATCTATTCGACTTGATCTTAATGTAACATCTTACCCATCAAAGTAGTTCAGAAATAGCTTGACAGTTGGCTTGATCAATTCAGTGGAACCCTACGCTCTAACCGGACTCTAAAAGTCACCCTGCATCGACCTGTCACTCAAGTTAACTTCAAAATAAATCTCTTCTATTATAATTTGTGACGAACATTCAGGTGTCGCAAAAGAAATCTTCAGGTGAACACCTCAGTCCGGGCATAACTCTTTTAGCGCCTTTTTTTGTTAAACCAAAACAATGTCTGCTGTCTCTAATGCTGTCAGACACCATGCTACCAGGACTTTTGTGTTTACCAATCAAGTGACACTTGTGTGTCTGTTTTGAGACAGCAGTCGAGACTCTAGAATGGTGTTTGCTACACGTTAAGGAAGGATTACGACTGACGGATAACGATATTCCGCTGTTCCAGTGTTCCTTGTTCACCAACCTCTGTCGCAGATAGTCCTCCATCTCCAAGGATTCAGCACTAGTGTCAGACAACAAGCAGCTGTGCGTGAAGGATGGAGTTTTTTTCTGTACCCTCACCACATGGTGACTCGATTTGGGAAAAGAATGCCTCGATTTCGTGAACTTGAAGAAAGGTATGTTAGGAGCTTCTGGTACTCCATCGGTGAAGAACACTGGTACGACTAAAATCTTCTCATCAGCTTTGGATACTCCTACACCCCTAGTTTGGTCAGAGTTCGACTTGGATACGCTACTTTCTTCAGACCCTGACGGTCTCAGCAGACTCTCCACCGAAGGACGAAAGAAGACCTCTTTCTGATGATACCTTAGATTGAATCCAGAGCATTGGATGTCTAGGTCTCGCAGCTTTTTCTTCATCTCGTTGCTGGAACCTTGGTTCCTCATTATAAGGTGCGCTGACGTCATCACATTCTCTGTTCTTTCGAGACCTGTCGTTTCAGCACTTTGGTCCTTCTTGGTGATTATTAAAGATGTCTGACTATTCACGCGAGTGTAGTTCACGTAGCGGGTCTTATTGCTCTCGGTTGATCCGATCACCATCACTGACGACGACACGTTCTGTGGATGATGGGAACAACTTCCATCGTTTTTAAACAGCTCTGCACCATCCGTCAGAATTTGTTTCGGGTTGCTTGCCTCCTGGTGACCAGAGTTCACATCAGCGACAATTCGACCAGTGTACTGCTGCTGCACAGTAGTGTTCACGCTTACGACATGCATCTGTGGAGCTTTACTCGTAGAGGGTATGCACAACGCATCAGACCTGTTATCCAACGCTACCTTCTTCCGATACTCCTGGTCAGAACATTTCGAGACTCGTCCAGAATCGTCTGACCCAGCAGACGGTGTCTGGTAGATATGCTTCTTAGATCTGACGTTGTCCGGGTGTCTAGAGCTGACAAAATTCATGGGCTCAAGTTGTTTATTGGAAGAACTGTCCGTTGATAGTGCAGATCCTCTTTGCTTCATCAAGTTACTGCCAGACCTTCCAACTGACTCGATGTAACAACCTGGTCTCTGATAATCGCTCTGTTTGTGCCTGTGACACTTATAATATGAACTACTGACACAGGGGATCAGTGAACCCGAGGGGTCCCTGTTGACAGGGTCTTCGAACTGAAGGTAAGAATTCTTCATAGAGGCGAAACTATTTTTTTCATCGATTAGCCAGTTACTGTTAGACATATTCCTACTAGTGGACCTGGCCGATAGGAAGCTCTCTTGTCCATTGCTGATCGTCTCCTTTACCGGGTACAAATTATGACTGAACAGGACAGATTCGTTGTCCAGTGGGCATAACAAGTGACCATTCAAGTTGTCGGTGACTCTGGTCTCCCATAATGGATTGCTAGCCCCTTGTCGACTTGGTAGCCACGAGCCATGGACGACATGGTTAGCGTTCGAGTCACGGCCGAAAGTTTCTGTCCGGTGAAGATGGTAACCAGACGTGTTCGATGACAGGGTGCCGCGAGTGGAGTAATGTCCCTGGCTTAGCAGAGAAGGGGCGGTTTCTTCGTGATTCGTGGCTGGATTCTTAAATCCGTGGACGGCCCGTCCTTCTCCATTGGATTAGGGGGAAAGTAGAAGGATTTGATGGACGGGTGAGGATTCTGCGCGATGTTTATCAGGTCGTCGTCCGATGGTGAATCCCGATGTTTCTCTGTAGTATTTACACCACTGTTAGGTGATCCATGACCTCCTCTCTCGGACGATTCAGATATCTTAGCGGACTGACTGTCGTCCAACACCTCGCGGGAGGTTACTTCTCTTGAACTGGTCCGTAGGGCGTTCATCACGTCCTGGGGAAAAAAGGGATTGGAAATTTTGGGATTCTACGGATACGTTTATCTGCAATCGCTTGGACAATGTTTATAAAATATCTGGGGTGGAATTGGTATGTTAAGGTAGCGATTATTTGATCAGATCGTATACCAGAAAATATTTTACATAACCTAAGTTTCGAAAGGGTCAATGCAGCCCAATTAGGTCCCTGTCATAATCACCTGGAGTACAGGCAACTGGGTCTTCGACTCTAATTTCTTTGCCTGATAGTTCCCGTCATTCAAATCCGTTTTGGATGTGTTCGATGTAGTGGTCAAGCTTGGGTTAGACCACTGGGACAACAGTGGCGCCATTTTAGCCACGATCACCTTAATTTTTCTCTGCCTAGCCAACGAAGACTCGGACGTTTGGGCGACCTGTAATTCATCAACGTCCTCCTCGTTGGAGGATACCTTTTTCAGCAGAGGCATCGACTCTGACTTTACCAGAGTGACTTTTCTATCCTGAGATATCTCCTCTGATATCTTTTCTACTTCGGAATTAGGATTCCCTGTTTGGTCGCTGCATTCGGAATCTATTTTTGTTGAACTGGCTCGAGGGGTTCTGCCTTTGCTTGGATTATCGGAGATTGGTTTCTCTTTGACGAAAACAAACTGCCCCTCGCTGGATGTTTCGTAGTCTCCGTCTGCGTTACAGTGGGAGACGGATCACCATATAAGTGGCTGACAATAAAACAATCTATTGTCTCATTTATATAAAAATACAGCACGTCGGTTCTTACTAAAAATCTGCGTTTTACATATTTCATTTTATTATTGTATTATTAGATTTAAAAAACAGAAATTCATGTTACTTGAATTTACAGTCATCATTGTTGTTTCGACGTGCTCGATGTTTAAACAAAACAGACATCAAGCATACTTGATACTACTTCTGAATATAATTTAATTAATACGTCATTATAACCTCACTTTGGGACGTCATAGAAAGAACGTAGTAGAATTATTACCAGGAAAAGAATGATTATCCCTTCAAGGATACCATCAGTGCAACAAGATGATAACAAAGCATTGTACTATGGAATTTATTCATTTCCTCGTAGTTCGAGGGAACAGTCAACCAAAATAAAGGCCATTATAAACACGGGACAAGGACGAACCATCGGTCTCCGAAGCGCAAGTGCCGCAAGTGGTCGTTGAGCTGCCTTTATTCCCGATTGACATCGCGCCCAGGTAGGTTAGTTATCGACAGTCCTGCATCCCGGGTGGTTCCTAGCCCTCTCGCTGTTCCTGTTAATATCCACAACGAAACGAACGGCTCGCCGTGTGGCCCCTCAGTAGCATAATTCGACGAAATCGCGACGCGAACGCGAACTGACGTGCCATGCGCGAGAAGTTGCAGCGGTTGAAACGATTGTTTTTTCGAGGATGATCGACTCTACAGTCGCAGAATGAGAAATTAATCGAAATTCAATCGAATAGGTATTTTGAAACTGCGTGGTTTAAATATTAAATATGAAAAGACTCAGTGTAGTGAAAGAGTGGTCATGAAGAATAGTCATCGAGAGTATAATTATCGAAAAGTCATCAAAGCTACAGTCACTAAAAGTATAGTCATCCAAGGTATAGTCATCAAGAGGTTAGTCACAAAACTTATGTTATTTCATTATTTATTTCACCGTATTAATTAATATTCATATTTTCACTCAACAAAAGTTTGTTGAATCGGTTACAAGTGTAAATATTTGTGTCCCATATTCGATAGGACGAACTAGAATTTTGGATAGTTTAAATTATTTTTGGCTTTCAATCGTTCGACGATTCCATCATGTGATGTCCGCGACGAATAATCGGAATGCATAACCGGTCACGCTCGGAAAACGACAAAAGCGCCGGGGGCGTCGACGTTTCGACGAGGTAAAGTAGAAATTTATTCCCGTCGTTCTCATAAATTCGCTGCATGTATTTGCCCGCAAATGTCTATAACGATTTTCCGTGTCGCAAGGTAATCGGAATAAATTGAAGTAATTTGCGTGACACAGTCGATACGCTTTTATGCCCGTGCTTCGAAACGTTCGCGTTAGAAATGTTCACAAATATTTACCAGTATTACGGTGGATGCTTTATTTGTCTTGCGCATAATGGGAATGATTTGTTGTACGAAATTTCCTGATTATATACGCTGTAAAAAGTTCAACGAGAATTGTAGTCTCTTTGTTGTGAAACAGAGTAATTATTTCCCACGGAAATGTAATTAGTAATGAAAATATTCTGATTGAAACACTTTTCGCTGTTATATTTATTTTTATATGTTAGGTTAATTTTTTATACGTTACTTTTTTATGTGAAGTTAATTTTTAACATGGTGGTTTTAGATGTTGGGTTTAGAAAATGTTAGAAATGGAATATGTTAAATTTTAAAACTGTTAGGTTTATTTTCTTTTCAAAACATGGTCTAGATGTTAGGTCTGGATATTAAAAACGTACAGGAAAAAGTGTTTATGGGAGAAGAGTCTATGTCTTTATTCATAACTGTGTGCAATAGTTAACATAACCTCCTTTTTAACATAATATCCTTTTTCGTGTATAGAAGCCTGAGTAGATTAATTTTGACAGGTGTCTGTATTTTTGGATACAATTCTCGAAGATCGTATTTACTGCGTAATAATGTATCAGCTATCTTGGTGGAACAATTTGGCAGATGGCCATCAAGAATGTCGTTGCAAATGCACCGACCATCAGAGATATGAACGATGATCGCGATACTGTAAATTATTTTGTCGCGTGTGACGTCCGAACGATCCAAAATAATCACCGGGAAACTTGTTTATGCAACTGTTAACACGGGTTCGATGAGTCAGATTCAAATTTTTGGTAATTTAACCCTGACCCAATGAGAACTAGGATCGTTCAGTTTCAACGTGGTTACCCTCGAATATTTGTTACTTAAATTTTTGCCCTGAGAGCTTCTTTCGGTGCGATTAAATAATTTTTCTATTATCATTGAATGACCGAACTCTGACGTAATCACTGGTACTAACTTGATTTAATGACATTAGATAATTTTTTAATTATTAACACTGAACCTATTCCTGACCTGGTTGCAGTTAATGTCATTAGATAATTTTTTAATTATTAACACTGAACCTATTTCTGACCTGGTTGCAGTTAATGTCATTAGATAATTTTTTTAATTATTAACACTAAACTTAATCTTCACCTGGTTACAGTTAATGTCATTAGATAATTTTTTAATTATTAACACGGAACCTATTCCTGTTCTGGATACTTTTAATATCATTAGACAATTTTTTAAGTGTGCACTTTTCTGTAGAAAGAAGGAACGAAAAAATTTCATCTCCATCGTCCACGATAAATATCTTCAAGATATCTGTTCCATTTTCCCAATCATTCACCAATTTCCACTTTCTTCTGTCGATACTACCTGAATATACTTTCAATATTCGAACGCATTTACAGAGTCCATGCATTTCTTGAGACATGCACATATTACATAGCATTCTACGCTTCTTCGCTTCTATTTTCCAAGGCTGCTTTCATTCAGAGTCTCTTGGAAATGCATTCAGATAGAATCGATAACCACGCCTTCTCGATTTTCCTTGTATCATTTAGGAAAATGCTGTGAAAGAATAGGAATATACACAATATTCATTTTTTATATTTTCCAAAATTCTTAAGCTGTCTTAATAATTAGAATATATTAAACTGAAGAAATGAACGTTTAATCGAACTTTTAAAATGTTGTCTATAATTGTTGAATAATTAATTTTGAAAATATAATATCGTTTCTTTATAAGCACGTGGAATCTAATCGAGTTATCCCCACTATTCTCATACGTCACTCCAGCGCCTGACACTATGCAACCATTCATCGCGTACCCCTCTCTTTCATTTTATTAATTAGTTTACGAAAGAGTGAGTTTTTGAAAAAGTCTGCGTTAATTAAGACTTCAATATTTTGTAAACATTAATACTCAGTGATATCTAAAAAATTAAAACTTGTAATTTGTTGTTTTATATATTTCAAAATGATCATTATTGTTGTAGTATTGATATACGTTAATAGAAATAGCGTTTTTCTTATTATTTGTTTAGGTAAGACAATCAGTAGAATGTATAAATTTGGATTTCGTTCTATCCATCTCGTCATATCCAGTTTTTGCGAGTCATAAATATGTATAAGTAGCACAGTAGCGAACTTTCTGCGAACTTTTGCAAAGTTAAGAACGGTGTTTGCTTCACGGTTCGCGGAGGGGAACCTCAACTTGACGGAAAATTCAATTTTGAAGACGAAGTTGAAAGGTGAAGTTTTAATCGATATACCCATTGACGGAAGCATAATCAAAGGCCTCTTTTTTCAATTGAAACAGAATTCACACGGTTACTACTCCGAGTCTCTTTAATTAATTAATATAAATGTAGAAAATTGCATTGATTATTTTATTGCACACCTATCGATAAATGAACCGTTTCCAAAAACAAGAAAAATACTATCTTAAACTTTATAAATACATATACCAACTCGCATATTTTGACACTGTTTATAAATATTAAGTATCGTTTATGTTTTACGAAAATCATGCAAAAAATAGTAATCAGTTCTGTTAATGGTCTCCAACGACCTGGAACGTGTCGCGAACAGGAAAACACAGAAGGAAGCACTTCGAAGGACCGGAAGTATACACCCCCCCCCCTTCTTCGTCGTCTCACCCACTGATTTCCTCCGGGAATCCCTCTGAGTTTACGACTCCAGCCAATATCGGCGTTTCGATTGATTTATGGACGCGTTTGCGACTCGCGGTCGTTTTTCTACCACCTTCTCCCCCCCATCTCAAGAAATTCAAACGTGAGCCGTGTTCTGATTCGTCGCGAGTGAATTGTCCGAGCGGTTACGTTCGAATCCGTTCGATTTTTGCGAACGGCGTCGACAAAGTGGGGGTTCAACGATAAAAAAAATTTGCTAATGTATAATTTAATCGTAATAATTGAATAACAGTAGAATTTAAATAGTAAAAATTGTACAATAATAATTGATTAATAGTCAAAATTAGAATAGTACAAATTTGACAATAATAATTGATTAATAGTAAAATTGGAAAATAAAAATTAACATAGTACAAATTTTACAGTGATAAGTGATTGAATTGATATCAAAAAAGAAAAATTTAATGCCACGTTATTAGCAGTAGAAGTTGAAAAGTGATGGTGATAGGAACGGTTTTGTGGGAACAGATATTCTTATAAAATGTAAGCTAACGGTGGATGTAAAAAGTGACAGTGAATTAGATTGTTGGTCGTTGTAATTTCGCACTTTCATTAGATGTCCATACCGATCACTTTCCCGAGTTGCGCTTTCCCATTCTCCCGTTACGTCGTCGCCAGTCTTTTAACATTGTTGCGAGTCGAAGTGATCGAATAATCATCTGACAAAATCTCATTTTTCCTTCTTTTTCTCTTTCTATGCGGTGAAACAATGAAAACAACTGCGTACTTTATTTTATTCACGTAAGTTCCGTATTTATTTTGTGTTGAACCATATGATAAGACAGTTTACCTTTCAGCTTGTTTCCGCACTTTCTCAGTCATGCAACTTTTTAATAACCTTTCACGAGTGACAGTGTGCATAGAACATTCACATTATATTGTTAAATTCGTTTTATTATTAATTCTGATAGGAATCAAATAGTTAGTATTTTATTGGTGTTTGTTTAATCTTTTATTTTTAATTAAAAATTGTAATATTTTTTAACCAGTAGTTTGTGACGTAGGAGATATATCAAAATATTTTTTTATTTCTCCTTTCTAGATGAACTAGTTCCTGAAATATTGACCACGTATTATAAAACATCAGTATAGTTAAAAAATAACTGCAAATTTGCCAACAAATTTTTTCGTGGGAAAATTGAGTCCTGAAATGTCGACCACATATTTTGAAACACCCAGTATAGTGAACATAGCCCCATATAACAAACAATCCCTATAAACTTAAAACGAGGTCGAATAGGATTTATAAACAATGTTTCTCATTATTATTTTGTAGGTTAAAATTTATTATCCAAAATATGATGAGACGCCCAGTATAATTAGCATTAGTCTAACAAAAATTATTGTATTTCCAATGCCTTATCGTTATAATAAATGTCCAATCCCAAACCAGGGGTCGTATCACTGCCACATAAATGACATAACAATTTCACTGTCAGTTTGCAAAAAATTTTTCACATAGTAATTTTCCGAAGAAAATCTCACCGACCATGACGGACAACCGTAGACACCTGCCAGACGGGGAAAAGTCGTAGTCGCGAGTCCGATCCGCTCTGCCTTGACGGGTTAACGAAAACTCGTCGGCCTTTCATGGCCCCGGGAACAATCGATGCCGGGGCGCGGATAATAGGGCTCGTCGTTTCCCCCCGTCATCGCAATGCATTCGCGTCGCATTAAATTGATCGACGCGTTCGAGATGACATTTTCACGGGCTAACAAAACCGTTTCCGATAACGAATGCATTCGCCGGAAAATGAGCGTCGCGAGGGTGACGGCGATGTGACGAATGAGCGTTACGTCAATGAGATTACCTCGATTTGATAGTCACTTTGATTGCCAATCCCCGACGCATTTCTGCAGTATTACCCCGTGCCGGATAGATAGGACGGGAGACACCGTTAACGAGTATCCGATGCAACTCTGCTGCAGTCGAACACACGATAGAACCCCTCTGGTGGCAGTCATCCCCTTTCAAAGATTGCGCAGTCTATATGTCAGTCGGATCTGACCCAGAACGGATACATTTCCGTTGATATTTATCTGTAAATTAACTACCTACTTATTTGTACCCCTGTTTACTGATTTATTCATCTACTCACCCATACACTTACTCGTCTACTCGACTGCTCAACCACTCATCTACTCGACTGCTTATCTATTCAACTACTCCACTACTCATCTACTCGACTACTCCACTACTCATCTAATCGATCATCTACTCACCTGCTCAGCTATTCACATATTGACCTAAACACCCATGAACCTTGTTATTTATTCAACCATTCACTTACGCAGCCTATTCACCTACTCAAGTACGGACCTTGTCAGCTTGTCACCTACTCGCTCACTCACCTACTTACCTACTCGCCTACTCACCTACTCACCTACTCACCTACTCACCTACTCACTTACTTACATACTCGCCTACTCACCTACTCACTTACTCACTTACTCGTTTACTGATTTACTCACGTACCAACCTATTTATCCACTAACCTACCCATCTGTTGCCTTAACTCTGTTAATATTTCTTTCTCTATAACTCCGTATCCAGGGCTGGCAAGGCTCTAGATGACGTTAATCTACAGAATATTTCATTCTCCAAGTTCATCAGAATTACAATTTATGAATAATGTTTCTTAATGCTTATAATGCTCTACCAACTTTCCTCGAGGTTCTCCAGCCCAATCCGACAAAAATTTGATTTTCAATTCTTAACTTCTCCGAGTCGTGGTACCTTGCAGCTACCCGATTCCTGTCAGAGCCGTAACATTAAAGGGCCGCGGTCTCCCAACGTATTTAGGTATTGGAGAAGCTATAACGCTCGCGTAGAGGCAACTTCGTAGAAGGTGCAACGATCTGAATAAAACGTAGTTTCCGGGAAATATACGCCGTGAATATAAAGTGGCCCTCTGTAACGTTCGCGAAAATTCGCCATGGCCGTGGATTTACTTTTCCGCGGCGGCCGTTTCCGGGGTTGAAGAATGGCTCCGGCCTAGATCGACTGCAAATTTTTACGCCTGTTCCCTGAGGAGACCTTCGTTATCCCTGTACATCAATGAGTCGCGGAGATTTTAGTTTTATTAACTGCGCCGTTCGGTTTACCATGCACGGAAAAGACATTGAGAAATTTCTGGATTAAGATGATCGATTGTTCTTATTGTTACCATTCATAATCGTGAGTTAGAATGAAAACTGGTTAGCGTTTTAAAGGTCAGGTGTGAAATTTATAATAAAGAACTTTTGCATCCAACTGTCTCATGGTTGCACAGATTTTTATAATTCTTCTAGAAATTCATATACATACAGGATGTTCCAGAAATTATTATCGAAATTATTTCCACTGTTATTGGCGTGGGAAAATGTTTTCCGTTGAAAGACTTCCTTTATTATTAATTAAATTACATAAAAAATTATTATTGTTATTATACTTTATGAAATAATTTCATTTTACATAGTTTTGGAGTTATTTTTTTTTTAGAAATTTTTGTTTACATAGTAACATTCTACGAATTTTTTAATTAACTTGGAAGTGGGAATATGCAAAGATTTTTTTTTGGAAATGAGGTATCTTCTTTACTTGTATCACTGGATAGCAATTCGCAATTGGTTGATACATAATCCACCGATTGCAATTCTATCTCGAGGCGTTGTGTTACGTGTAATATCTTCCTGATGGCATTATTAAGGCTACTGTATGGCTGAGAAATTGATACCCAGCGATCTATATGGCAATTACAGTTACAATCCTCCATTTAAACAATGGTATTACTTCTTTTTACAGCATTAACAATTTGGGTGGTCAATGTGTTGATATGCTATAACGAGATTCCCATGAAAGAGAATTATGTTTTCAAAGGTTCAAATTTGTTAATTAATGCTAATTATAAGTACAAAATTTTGGTCGAATAAAATTGTCGTACTTATATGTTGCGAAATATAATTAATTTTTAAAAGTATCAAGGATTGATTCTAAATACGGAAGGCGTCGCGTGGATCAGCTTTTTTTTTGCGCAGGTCTGGACACCTTTCAAATTCGAAGCCATGAATTGCTACTTTGCGCCAGAAGCGATTAACGCTGTTCGCGGGTTTTTGCCCTCGTCACTTCCGCGCCTTTCGAAGTCGCCCTGAGGTTCGACGCTTCGTTGAATCTCGATTGTCCTCTTATTTCATAAATCGCCTTGTTATCTCTCGGACACACCTTTCCTATAGTTACTATTGACTATTATGCGCGGCGAACACGCGTCATCCCGGCCTTTTACCGGAACCACGACTGGCGCGTTAATTCCGCGCTTGATAATTAACGTTAAATAGGGTGTAATCAGATTGCGGAAGATGACGAGGTTCATTGCGCTTCTAATTGGGATATTGTCTGATGCAGATCAGATCTATCTAATTAGGAATCTATAACCGGAGAATATTTTTTATTGCCACGATTTATTGTAAATATTCTTTTCATTTGTCGTTAGGAATTGTACATAAAGTTACCAGGATAGTAGAATATTAGAATATTAGAATATTAGAATATTAGAATATTAGAATATTAGAATATTAGAATATCAGAATATCAGAATATCAGAATATTAGAATATTAGAATATTAGAATATTAGAATATCAGAATATCAGAATATTAGAATATCAGAATATCAGAATATCAGAAGATCAGACGATCAGGAATATGAGAATATCAGGAATATCAGAAATATCAGGAATATCCGGAATATCAGGATACCAGAATATCAGAATACTACCACGAAAAGATGAAAAGAAATTTACACCTTACGTTACCATTTGTTTTAGCAGTCGAGCTTATCAGAATTGTTGTATTCTTAATAATGTTCCAACAGTCTTTTAAAGGTTAACTATTAACAATAAAAAAAAGCGTTTCATTTCGGTTTATGCAAATCGAATAATTTCCACATTTATGAAGTCTACTTCTATCATACGTCTTCACCACTAGTCTGACTCAGTACTACAGGTAAATATGTCAGAAGCCTAAAAGCATTTTAATATTCGAACTTCATTCTGTTATGACAATATTTAAGGAAAAATTAATTTCCGAACACTACACACTTATGAATAAAAGAACTTTAGGGACCTTGTACCGATCAACTACAAAAACCTCTTTGTACAATTTCGAACTTCCGGGCTCCTAAGTAGAACATAACCTCAAAAGATCATTGCAATGCTTCCTGCTCGCGAATCACCGACACACACACACACACACACACAGTTGACGAAACACGGTGCATTACGCGTATACTGGATACGCGATACTAAGACCGTGGAAAGACGATCGTCATGGAAGACATGATCAGTCGAAATGGGTCCCTCGAAAAATCAGGTTAAGTCGCGGTGCGATTAACAGAGAACGGTGTGAGTGTCCCGCAACGCGGAATCGGTCTATTTTCGGTCACTGTGGTTACGTCAGAGGTGGGATCGAATGAAGCAGCTCGGGAAAAATTCGATGGAGAGTATCTCGGTTAGCCAGGGCACCTCCGTCGATTCAGTGAAAGTGATTGCAAGTGTGTCCGTACAGCGGGAACTTGTATAAAACCGGGGTGTGGACGAGAGGATGGTACACTCAAAGTCCACCTCTCGAGACAAGCAACAATGAGGACCTTCATAGTAGTAAGTAAACTCAGCTAGCTTCGGTAAACGAGTCTTGGACAGAGATATCTGATTTAAGAGTATATAGTAAAGTATTTTCTAAAAATTTTAAATACCTTTCGAATTTGAGTTTCAAACTAGCCTGTCAGGGCTGGATCCTGACTTGTAGACCTAGAATCTGGGGATAAGCTTTTTGGGGTGGAAGCTTAGTTGATAAAGTAGTCGAATATTGGTGCACCTAAAGAATGGCAGAAATTATGTTTTTAAATTCTCTCTTTACTAATTTGTCTCTAAGAATGCCAGTTGCCAGGAGAAACAATACATTCAGAGTTAAAGAGGTTAGAAAGGGGTACTCAAAAAGAATAGTAGCTGTGAAGTGATCAGTACTTTACTTCATCGGAACTTTCAAAGCACCTGCAGTACAAAGCAATAGATTCTCGAGTTTGTTGAAGTGGGTACGGGTACAAAGGATATAGGCAGGAAGGGAATCGTGAGGAGTATATACGTATACGACTGATCACCACTAACTATCACGTTACAAGGAAAATCCCTCGATCAAAGACCAATCGTCTCTTTGTGCAGATATGCCTTCTGGCTACCACTGCCTTTGCCAGTGAGGCGGAACAAACGAAGCCAGAGAAGACAAAAAGGGGAATTCTCCTGGGTAATGGAGGTCTGGGCGGATCATCTGGCGGACTCGATCTGAGCTCGGGGTCTAGCTATGGCGGTGGTTTGGACTCCAACAGTCTTTCTGGAGGATTCTCCGGTGGACTATCTGGGGGATTGTCTGGAGGACATTCTGGTGGAATCTCACTTGGAGGAGGTGGAGGTCTTGGTGGAGGACTGTCCGGTGGTCTTGGTGGAGGCCTTTCTGGTGGTCACGGTGGTCTTTCTGGTGGGCTTGGTGGAGGCCAATCTGGAGGTCTCAGCCTTAGTTTTTCCGGAGGTCTTGGCGGAGGACTGTCCGGGGGGTTGGGCGGGGGCTCAGGTGGCGACGGTAATATCCGCACCATCACTCAACAGGTCCCAGTCGTCATCCCGCAACCGTATCCCGTATCAAAGCCTGTGCCCGTTCCATACTACATTAGGCAAACTGTTCCCATCATCAAGGAAATACCTGTCCGTGTACCCCATCCCGTTCCAATTACAGTCGACAGGCCTGTAAATGTTCCACACATTGTGAGAGTCCCAGTACTAATTCCCCAACCAGTGCCAGTTCCTCAAGCTGCTCCTCAGCCTGCTCCGGCAGCCCAGCCTGTTCCTATCATAGTTACCGTGTCTTCGGGATCTGCCGGTGGATCTGCTGGAGGTTCTGCTGGGGGTTCTGCTGGGGGTTCTGCTGGGGGTTCTGACGGATCTGGACTGGGCGGTGGCTCTGCTAGCCTGGGATCAGGACTTGGAGGTTCAGGATCAGGCTTTTCTTCAGGTTCCGGCTTCAGTGGATTTAACCTAGGCTCTGGATCAGGTTTAAGCACTAGCTTTAACTTTGGTTCTGGTCAGGGATCTGGATCTGGATCTCTTAGCCTTTCCTCTTCAGGATCGGGACTGGGCTCGGGATTGGGCTCTAGCCATGGATTGAGCCTTGGATCTGGACTCAGCTCCTCCAGTCTTGGATCTGGTCTCAGTTCTTCCAGCCTTGGATCTGGTCTCGGTTCCTCCAGCCTTGGATCTGGTCTCGGTTCCTCCAGCCTTGGATCTGGTCTTGGTTCCTCTAGCCTTGGCTCTGGTCTTGGTTCCTCCAGCCTTGGTGGTGGATACGGATCAGGATATGGGTACTCTGGTTCGGGTTCCATTGGAGGAGGATCTGGTGGACTGTTAGGAAAACAGTGGTAGATTCGATGGATCAACTCATATCGAAATATATTTTGTATAGTTGGATGTATCCATGTAACCTCCACCCCCCTTTTTTAATATTGTGATAATATCTTTTTGTACTCTTTGATAAAATTATATTTTTTTACTATACTTTTAAGAAAATTGCTTTCCCTCCTGCTCACTATTGCCATATCCCAATAACATTTTCATCTATTAACTCGAATATCATAAGTGTGTAAAGATTAGTGAAATCGACGAGTGCATAGACGGAGCATGCTTTTTCATTTGCGAATATCTCATTTAATATAAACGTTGCGATGGGAGCAATTTTAGATCCCGAGGAAGCCAATCGGGAGCAATTTTTTAAGAAGCACTAATATTCGGCGCCAACTATTCTCCGGTATGTTGTGTGTATGTAATATGATTTGTCGGTAACAAATATATGCACTGTATCTGTTTAAAGGATGAATGTAATATGAATGGACAGTAGATTTTTATGCAAAATTAGATTTCCTAAAATAATTTATGACGACAGGAAGAAATCTGAATTTTTTTGCATTGTAAAATGACTGATAGAATGTGTCACCGAAGATGTGATTGTTATAAATATTACATTATCGGAAATATTTAATTTACTGTCAAATAATTTCGTGCGAATTAATGTAAGTCAAAAATTCTATTCCAAAAGCAGTAACAGTTATTGTCAAGGACAAAAACAGTCAACCGTCGATCGAAGAATTCCCATTTCCGACAAATTTTTACGAGTGTGTGAGAAATACGTGTGAGCAAAGGGCTTTTCCAAGATACAATAAAATAGCCTGCAATAAACGATCGCCTACTATACTAATATTCCGCGTCAACTATTCTGCGGTGTTCAAAATATCAGGTGAAGGTATCTGTCTGATTTATCTACAGTAAATGAAGAAATTTTACATCAACAGTAGGTAATATCGCAAACTGTAATCGATATGCAGTTTCCTACTGTTACCACACGCTCGTACATATTTTCTGTTTTACCAACAGTAGGTCTTGCAGTATAAATTACTCGAATAGTGTCTTCTTTAATATTAACAAAGTGCAATTATGCACAGCGACACGAATAGTAAATTTGTTGGTATATAACTATACCCACTAATATCAACAGTAAAAAAACAATTATCAAGATAGCGAACTTGAATAATTTATTGAAAAACATAATGATTTATCAACTTACGAACATTTGTGTACCGATGTACCAACAATCGAATTGAGACTCACCTGAAACAAAAAAGAAATTTCTCGTTACTTATCGTATAGTCTGTTACAGTTTTATCATACACAGATCTAAATCGAACCACTCTACGATACAGTGCATACATTTGAAATATCGTTCCTTCCGTAACCAGTAATTCCCACTTCAAGCTGACGAGTAAAAACAATTGCATCCACCGCGTACACCTGCTACCTCTCTAGAAACATGTCTTGGAAGATATTGAAGCTATAGAAGAAACTGTTCCGGCATGTTAAGCAACGTGCATAAAACCCTGGGTAATTTTCTCTCCCTTCCAGACCTCGTTCCATGTTAATTACTTGAAAAGGCATTGTTATTTCGCCGTGGAAACTTCTGGGCAACCGCCTCCTTTGCTAATATCACGGAAAAACTGTAATTTATGACTCGTGGCACGGTAATTCTTTTCTCTCCAAGGGGAAGCCGCACATTCCTTTTCAAATTAATAACGCGACCGCGCCTCGTGTTTATGGAAATTCTAAAAATGCGATATTTGCGAAAAAATTTCAAACCTGGTATAACAGCGTGGAATTTCAGTAAATGAAAATGATGTTGAATATTAAAGAAAATTGTCAAAAATGTTTTGATTTGGTAGACATGATGATGGGGCATGAGGATGGAAGGGGCAAGGGACAGGGCGTAGTAGCTAAGGGATATGAGATGGTCTGTGGTCAGACACGTGTAACAGTAACTACTAGAGTTATATCCAATAACTCCACATGTAGAAATTTTAAAACTGGTCTGGTACAAATGTTCGTCAAATGTTAGTTTGAAAATTGTTTATGGTTTCAATGAAACTGATAAAACAATTTTTGTATTTATTCGTGACATTCTTTTATTTTGTATTACAGCAATTGGTAGTCTTTTTTTTAATGGTAAACAAATAACCTGACATTATTTTTTAGTCTGTTTAATACCGACATGTTTACATTTTACCTGTATTTAGACTGCCTTACTTTCTCACTAGAATGAAGTAGAGCCGGTTGCAGAAGGCGTCGATCGATGGATTTGCATATTTTATATTTGGTTACGGTTACGAAAGCTTACGTACAAAACCCAACAGAACTTTGTAACAAAGTATTGACTTTTCCGCCTTAGATGATGATTTGAAAACTTAGCGATCATTTTACTGAAGTGTGTTTCATTTACCACATCAAAAAACACATCAGTTCGTAAATTACAATTAATATCTACATTTGTAGCAAAGTCAATTATGGTATGTCAACTATTAAAACTCAGTAATTTTTAACAAAAAAATAGCATTATTAACTGATCACATCTATTTCGTCCATATTTTATGAAAAGATTGTTTTTATAAGATTTCCAATTATTGTTTTCCGAATGAATTATCAGAAATAAAGCCGCCACAAAGTCCGTTCATTTTCCAATCCTGCTCGGTCCATTATGCTACTCCACCTGGCCGTAGCAATCTTTTTCCACGGTGATTATTGGATGGTAACAGAGGAACCCGCCGGTAATTAATTAATCACTCGTTGAAGACTTCGCCCATCCAGCCGCGGGAGTAATTTGTATTATTAATGTAACCCTGTTCACGGAGCGATCATTAGAGATCCAACGATATCGTCGACTATTTATCGCCATCTGGCGCCATCAATTTCCCTTCCTCTCCTCCACGAGCGTCGAATTCGTCGAGCAATATGTATCTGAATTATGGCATGGCACAGATTGGAGGAGTACTTCTCTTTCCACGTCTCATTTTTTGTTATTACGTCGATCTGTCATTCCAGGATCGAATTAATCTTACGCAATATTCACAATGGTGTATAGACTTCACAGATTAATTGTTCAAAATTGTTAAATGATGTTAACATAGGTACTGTTTTATATACCACCCAGTTAAGCTGCGTTTACACTACATAACAAGACTATGTTATATAACAGTTTGTTAGATAATAAATTTTTACATAACTTTGCTAGTAACATGTTTTTATAATTCGTTTCAAGATTATACCTTTTGGAGAAGTCTTGTAACAAGTTTGTATAACATTTCGCATCTCATTATTAATCATGGCGTCACATTTGATGGATAACAACATATAACATTATATAACATTTTTCGTTCTGAATTCATAACAAGTTTTATAACTTTGCTACATACCGTGCTATGTTATATATAGTGTAGACGCAGCTTTACACTAAGTTATGTGTCTTTTCCTTTATTTTGCGACGTCCTAAATTTTTAGACATCCCTGTGTGTTTCCTTAATTACTTCTTCCTTCCGTTTCTGTGTATTTCTGGTGGTCAGTGTGTTCCATTGACCATGGGGAAGTGAGAAAACGTGTCTGGCAGAGGGACTTTGTGAACTTTCAGTGAAAGAAAAGTTTGCTCTGGTGGACGTGTCCTATTCCTTATTTATGTCGGAACATAGGAAAAAGCGGGACGAGGTGAGCGGGACACGAACCCGCGACCCTCCGGATTCTTCAGACCGTGCCTTAACGACCACAGCCATGTTGGCCTCCCTTTTTTCTTACATTCCTAACTCTTCTTCACGGACCTGGACGTCTCCATCGTTTAACACAATGTGACTTAAATTAAAAGTGAACATTTTTATTTATATTGAAAAGACTATGGTTGTGCTTTCATTGTTGAAAAATTATATACGATTTACCAAAATAATGCAAATCAAGAAGTGCAAACTTTTTCATAAAAAAAGAACTAAAAATTATATACGGTTTTTCAAAATAATGCAAATAAAAAGTACAAATTTATTCTCAAAGAAAGAATAAAAAATTATACACAGTGTCTCAAAATAATGCAAACAAAGAAATGTGCACTTTTTTTATTTGCATTATTATCAGACACCGTATATTTTTTGTTTCCGAAAATGGAAAGCATTTCCATAAGAGTGAATAATCATGAAACCCTGAAATGTGATTCTGTGATATTTAAATAGTAGGTGAATTTAAATATTAACGATTAATTATGTACAATGCTGAAAGGTGAATGGAATTGTTTCTCCTCTTATCTCACGTAGATCACGCGAAAGTTCAATTAATATTCTCGAGATACTTTTTCTTTTACCACAGAAACTCTCCGCCTGATTTCAAACTGTATCAAACATTCTCAGACCTTATCAAATAACGTCAAACAGTATGAAACATTAAGTCAACTATCCCATTTGTTTCGAACTAATCATTTAGTTAGACCCTCAATTAAATTATTTAAAAAAATTTTCATTCCGTTATAAAATACAAGTACACTATAATAGTTTAAATCCAAAATTCAGAAATGTTATATTAATTTTGTTTCATACTTTGCAACAGTTGTTGCTAATTATTGCCAGTTTACCTTCACCATGTCAAACCGTGACTCAGTATACTTGCCTAATTGCGTCTGTCGTTAACTGTATACGTTCACTAATTCGCGTGTTACACGTTAGAAACAACTTCATTCGAGTAGCCTGCAGCGAGGACAGGTACATGAACCGATCAGCCAGAGCGAACGCAAGGACTTGTTTTCTACATGTTGCCCGAGGGATCTCTGACTAAATAGTTTCATTCGATTGCTACCTATGGTAACTGGAAAACTGGTTACCGTGTGTCGGGAACGGCTTAGATTTTAATTGCGCCCTAATATCACCATTAATTGATCTACAGGGTGTCCCAAAAGAATACTGACCAATTTTTTATAAATCAGACATAGATTATGTATAGATTAAGTATAGATCGGGCATAAACTGGACATAAATTGCACATAAATTGGACATAAATTGGACATAGATTAGACACAGATTAACTATATTAGGTATGGTTAAATATGGTTGGTTCTGGGTTATGTATGGTTAGGTACGAGTCAAACAGTAGAGGCACCAATTTCAAAAGTCTTTTAAAACCATCGCCATCAAGGAAACTCGATAGCCCAATATAATGGAAAGAAAGATTGGGAATCGATGGGATCAAAGTGAAAATTTGAAAGGAATCAAATGACACTGTGAACCAAAGTGGTACCAACGTGGCCATACAGGCGTTAACGTAACGCTTGCAGCTGTTGTCAATTTATCGCATGACGTATCACAGTACAACACCATACTGTGTTGCACGTGTTAAACAAGACAAGGGGGTGGTTTACTCGGAGTACTTTCCGCTCCCCGTTCCTCGTCTTTCACGTTGTCAACACCAGTGCACGTATATGAGATCCAGGACAATTTGTATACTCGGTGTGCCGAGAACAATCTCGTCGAACTGCATCAAACATGTGCATATTGACTACTTTCTCAAACTTTTTCAGGTTCTGAGCCTTAGTTGTTTAATCCTTGCAGAAGTGATGACATTCATAATTGCACAGATAATGACGACTCGGTCAATTCAGACAAAACCCCTAATTTTCTTTACTAGAACAATTTGGACATAAATTGGCCATAAATTGGATATTAATTGGACTTGAAAATCAAGTTCGTCTAGATTTCTGGATGCGTGTTTCCAGGGTAAAAAACGACTCTAGTTTATAAATTGTTTCGTCAAATTATGGATACCTTTCCAACAAAATTCTTTGATTTATCTTGGATAATAACGTTCGTCAAGACAGCTTAATTAAGCTCTCCCATCCCCGTACAGTATCGAAGCACCCTGCGGAGGGTTCCCTGTGTGATAGTACAGCATCATCCGCGGATTTAAAAATGTGTCCGACAAGCAAGCTCAATCAGCCACGTCTGATGAAGCCTGGAACACTATTTTCGCCGTGAACAGCGGTCGACCATTTCATCGTGGCCTGTAACTCGACGAGATGTCGCTGATGCTGGCGTCCATACCCTTCAGCGTTTCATGTGGTTACGCGTGTATACGTGTATATGTGTGTGTGTGATAGTGATCAAAGAGAGGACAATAGCGAAGGAAGGCACAGGAGTGCAATGGAGGAAAAGGAGCGGTTTAGGAAATGAGTGGACGAGGTTGAAGGAAATGAGTGGAGGTGGTGGAGGCGGTGGAGGTGGTGGAGGTGGTGGAGGCGGTGGAGGCGGTGGAGGTGGTGGAGGTGGTGGAGGTGGCGGAGGTGGTGGAGACTATTAATGTGGTAGAGGTGCTGGAGGAGGTGGAGACTATTAATGTGGTAGACGTAGTGGAGGAGGTGGAGACTATTAATATGGTAGAGGTGGTGGAGGCTATTAATGTGGTACAAGTGATGGAGGAGGTGGAGACTATTAATGTGGTAGAAGTGGTGGAGGTGGCGGAGACTATTAATGTGGTAGAAGTGGTGGAGGAGGTGGAGACTATTAATGTGGTAGCAGTGGTGGAGGAGGTGGAGACTATTAATGTGGTAGAGGTGGTGGAGGAGGTGGAGACTATTAATATGGTAGAGGTGGTGGAGGTGGAGGCTATTAATGTGGTAGAAGTGGTGGAGGAGGTGGAGACTATTAATGTGGTAGAAGTGGTGGAGGAGGTGGAGACTATTAATGTGGTAAAAGTGGTGGAGGAGGTAGAGGAGGTGGAGGACTTTGAGGAGGTGAAGGAAATTGATGAAGCTGACAAATATAGGACTCAAAGGCTACAGGGATCAATAAGGATCAATGAGGATCAATAGGATTAAGGGCATTGGAGTTAGTCACAAAAGAAGAATGGAATATCCTTGTTAGGGTGAAACAAAGCAAATAGGGAAGCAAGCTAGGGGAAGGGGACTGAAGCAGGTGCACAATGAGGGATGAATGTATGGGTTCAGGAATGAAATAAATGACACACGTAGAATTAGAATTGAAGATAGCGGGGAGCATAAAACGGGAGTGAAGGAAAAATCCGCAAGGGAATTGGATGAACATGGGGAAAGACAGAAGGGTCTACAATGTAGAGGGGAAAATAAAATGTGACGGGAAGGGGCGAAATTATTTAAATATGTGGCGGACAAGTGGTGAGCAAAGTTAAGACGAATGGGGTAAAAAGACACAGGTAGGAATGGAGTTTTATAACGTGGCTCTGGTTTCTGTGCTGAGTAAACAATGAAGAAATGTGTGATAGAACACTGCACTTCTTCTGTTGCGTGGGTTGTTTCCTTTGCTGGTTTGGAATACTTGTAATATGTAAAATGCTGATGGAAAATTACTCTTTCCTTCTTCTTTGTCTCCTTCTTCCGCAATTTCACCATTTTCACGGTGGAGTAGCTTTATTCCCGTCTGAATTTTTCAAATTTTCATTCCGTAGGTTTACTTAATCCTCAGAAATGGTAAAGGGAAATGGTCCATAACAAATATCGAGGTATGACGACATAGGAGGTGAATCCACGCCAAAAGATTAAATAAAAACGTGTAGAATAAAATTTTCTCACAAAAGGGCTGCTTCAGTTTCAAAATGTACAACCTATATCTGACCATTACCATCTGTTTCTACTTAGTTCCTACAATAACGTGATGTAAATGAACGAGTCACGTAATGCAAAATCGATAAAAAAGAAGCAACAGCATAACAAAATTTTTGTCTGCCTAGGAATTTTTTGAAATACGATATGCTCAAAAAATTAATCGCCAAACAAAAACATTTTATTCCAAATTTTCGACTCATTTTCACCAATCTGGAATTACATCCTGTTCAGTTTCACCGTACCCTGTCTTCAAATAAGAAAATATACCATGAAATTGACTATTTTGTTCAATTTTAAAAAATCACATGTTATGAAAAATTTTCTTTTTACTAACTTATGTACACATTTCGGTATCGGAAGCCTTATTTGAAACTGCGATAAAGTCGTGAAATATGTCTTCAAGAAATTCCCCGAAATTATTCCGGAATTCCGGGGAACTCGGGGGAATCTGTCGCGTAACTTCGCGAACGTCTCGCGTCATTTCCGGCGTGTGCAAAGCTCCACGCCAGAATTATTCCCCCTCCCTTCCGCACGAATGCAGGAGACAACAATGTACCGAAACGAACTCCTCCCGCGAACTTTAACTATGTAATACATTCCCGCAGGCTGGGAACACGTCCGATGATAGTTTTCCATCAATGATCGAGCCACGGCCGGAGTTGCTTTGTGAAGCGGCGCGCGATAACAAACTTCGGAGGTCTGCATTTGTGTCACGGTTTTATTAAAACTCCACTCGACCTCCGCGTTTAAGGATGAATCGATGCTACGCGAAGTGAATTTTCCGAGTTGAAAATCGATTTTATGGAATTTCTTTGTGAATCCGATTAGGAAAATTAATTTAAGCTCGAGGTTCGTTACATTTTAATTAACTCCCCACACACCAACAGCATTTATAATCTATTCGTTTATTTTTTTCGAATCAACGGAAAAGACCTGAATAGAAAAAATTCGAGGATACACAAATTCAAAATATACACTTCTTGATAGAAATTGTGAATTTTGAAAAGGGAAAAAGTATCGAAGTACTACTGTACTTTCTATTAAACATTTATATTGCGTGTAAAGTGTTGAGAATTTCCAATTGATGTAGTGATCGATTGTATTTTCTTAATAGAATAAAGTTTAATGAAACAGGAAATGAACAAGTATCGAAACACTACTGTAGTTTCTATTAAATATTTATATAGAGTGTAAATTGTTAGGAATTTTCAATTAACGTAGTGTTTGGATGTATTTTCTTAATAGATAAGTTTAAACACTTCGTAAATTGGAAATTACCAACAATTTATAGGCTGTATAAATGTTTAATAGAAAGTACAGCAGTGTATCGATACTTGTTCATTTCCTATTTCATTGAACTTTTTTCTATTAAGAAAATCCATTCAAACACTACGTCAATTGGAAATTATCAACGATTTGCAAGCTATATAAATGTTTAATAGAAAGTACAGTAGTGTTTCGATACTTGTTCACTTCCGAAAATTCACAATTATATCGTCGAGATATCTTCGTCGAACGAGATCCACTCGTGTCTCGATTAATTGTAAAAACCGACTACATTAAGTAATCATGCGGACGTGGCTTTTTACCGTGTCTTCTTTCGCGGGATTAAAGGCTCTCCTCCGGCTGGCAGGAAGTAGGCCGGAAAAATTCTGGGCGAAGCTTTATTAAATTCCGTGAAACTCCGCGGGAAATTGCGAATTACACCACGCCGATGAAATTCATGGGCGAAATGGAAATCGAAATTGTAACTGGGATGAGGGGTGGATGACAGCTATTTTTTTTTTGTGACTTCGGATAATTTTCGTGTAACTTGAAGATCTACAGGGTCTTCCAGCAACAATTGACCAAATTTCAGAATCTCCTACAAACACTTTCTAGGTTTATAAATATCTGTGTTCTATGTATAAAAATAAAAAAAAATTTTTATATATTTTTTATGTAAAGAATGATGAGAAATCTGTGTCGATTTTTTTTGGACACACTGTATATCAGTAGGCCTGCTCTGCTAGGAGTTATCGCAACAGGATGTAATGGTGTCGAGGTATGAAAAATTCCTCGACGAAAATTGATGTCCACGCCACATATCACTTTTCAGTTCCGACACGTCCTCTGGTCTAATATCGAAGTTCGAGCCCTCGACTCCCATGGGTAATTTCAGCCTACGTTGTCTCCGTATATCAATGAAAAACTGTACCAAAAATAAATACTTCGTCTTGTTCCGTTTCTCACGAGCTTTGCCTATGTTTGAACGTAGTCAGCGATATATAGCACTATAATTGAGTTGTTATATTGTAGTTTCTTAGAAAATTTGGGTACTCAAGATTCTTCTAGCATCAAGAAAAATTCGTTTTCCTTCGTTTAGATTACTCAAAGTTTATTCATGCTTGATGAAATGATCGGTCATGTTGGAGTATGTTTGAGCAAGTTTGATCAAAAGTCCTGTCATGTTTCTCATCATTAATCATTTTTATCTTAAGGACCAATGGGATTATTGTTTTTCAAAAAGTATTTTCCAGTGTACAATATTAAATTTCATAGAAAAAAAATGACGTAAGAATTATAAATAAGAATATTTTTGAGATGTAAGAATTTCTAAGGATTTACCGTACATTTTCAAAGGATCGATCCGGGATTGGTCCTGTTGAGAAAACTAGATAATTACACAGCAGTTCTATCAACACGTTCGAAATATATCTCGAAGTCTGTTGGACCAAGGATACGGAGAACGGGCGGATTGCACTCGGTTCATGAGAACGTACGCGCTCGAGGAGATAATCGATCACATTGTAATACTTTCCAGAGGGTGCGGGGTTCACGGAGATGAGACCAATAAGAAACATGTGACACAAGCAGCAAAGTAGAATTTCTGATCAGGTGTGCCGACAACGCTTAATTCTGTTTTGGAGTACCTACCTAATAAAAAAGAAAGGAAACAAATCCCTAACATACTTTCATTTCAGTAAATTAATTCATAAAAATCTGAATTTGCATGAAAATCCGCAGTTCAGTAATAATAAATACTTTCTAAATTAGGGAAGCATAGTTGACACGTGAAGTATTAAGTTCATATACAGGATGCACCATGAAACGCCATTAGCTTAAATTATTCTATTGCTAAAAACAAAAAAGACTGAAGGATAAAATCTATAAAAACTGCAAAAAGGATTGATAAAAAATTTGATACAATCATCTTCAAGCTCTCTTTGAATCATGTTATATTAGTAAAAAAAATTTTCAATCCAACAGCTATCAGTAGAATAATCTAAGGTGACCTAAATTTGCGAGTGACCACGTTTCGTGGTCCAAAAAAGAGCAATAAGATCAACAGAAAAACAAAATTAAATTACCGTAAGAAATTTCATAGCCAATACGCTCTTTACGATTCAAAAAACCCTCACAGAACTTCAACCTAACGCCCACATTCGTTTCCAAACACATCCAAAAGATCCCTCCCAAATCAGCCCAAAAAGTCCAGCCTCCCCTCGTACCCAATCAACCGCCGCCGAAACCAATTTCGAGTCCACCAAACTGTGCGTCCCAAAAGTGAGTTATAAATCCTCGGATCAAACCACCCTGTGTCTCGTTCATCATGGCCTGAGACCACCAACCCCTCACCCCCATCTCACCCACGGTTATCTCGAAACCGGTCATCGAGGCTCGAAGAACTTCCCCCCACACCCTTCCACCTACCCCAACCCCCTGAAGGTTCGAATGCGTCGAGGGTTGGGAAAAAGGCTGGTTCACACAGCGCCTACTTGTTGGACGTCAGGTGGGGGTAGACGAAGAAGGGCACCGGCCACCTGATGCTACGCCACTGCGCCATCGATCCCCCAAACTACCCCACCGACCGTCGCCATGGCGACCAGCGACACCCTCCCCACCATCCAACCCGCGGCCACCACCTCGAAGGAACCACGACCCCTCGTTCCAACCCTCCCGTGTCCCTCGAACTGGAGGTGAGTGACGTCAGGTACTAAACATTAACCGCGGCGTGAACGTCGCTCGTACGTGCACGTTACACCCCCCCCCCCACCCCCGGCCACTTCATCTTCTTCTGTTTTCCTTTACGGAAAAACGTAGTAGGCTGGACATAAACTTGGATTCCATTTACACTAAGCAGGATAGTCAACGTTAGGTCACGTTAGGCAATGTTAGGTAGCATTAGGTATGAGTTAAGCCTGTTAGGTATGGGTTAGGTATGTTAGGTTGTTTTTTTTTCGTGAGCAAACCTAACCCAGACCTAACATACCGAACCCACATCTATCATGCCTAACCCAGATTTGTCTGATAATAATAGGCGTATTAGGCATGTTAGGCTGGGTTAGTTTAACACAATCTAACAGGCGCCCCCTTCACCCCCACCAGACCAAGGGTTGCAGTTACGCCATCAGGATTTTTGACCAATCGCTGGCTGATTTCACGTGCGATGGGGAAGGATCTCGGAGTTAGGATTCGTCCTACTTAGAATAGCGGGATCGAATCACTGGACCTTGCCACCCCATGTAATTTACAGCGGTGGCCTACTCGATATTTCGCTCGGGAACGATGGGGATGCACGTCCATTTCGCTGGTTCGAGATTTTATTGGTAGTTACGATGTACCCATTCGGGTTTCGGAGGATGGGCTGGCGACCTCTTTTAGGGGATAGCCGCGGTACCGTTTTATCGAGGCGATTTTTGGAGCAGTTTTTGGGGTAAATGGGGAGTTTTTATATTTTCTTCTGTATAAGGAATGCATTCTTTGGGTGAAAGTATGTAGTGAATTTGGGGGATGGAGATTTTTTGTTCGGGGATACGTTTTCGAGGGAAGTGTGAGTGTACAGGCGATGAAGACAGGTGTGATTGGGAACCACTGAGAAGACACTTCCAGGTGCACGAAATGGTCTTCGAAGTTGATTTCCTCGTAAATGAAGCTTCGTAGGATGGAACTGTCTTCTCCCGTTTCGATGTATTTTTAGACGAGGAATCAGTTTTTACGAACTGTTTTTACAATTGTTAAATATTACGTCTATAAATCACCCATTTCCAAGTCACATTTTGTGCGGCTCTCGACAAAATAATTAATTATTGTTAAAAAATAATTTTTTAAACAGCGTGTCCACCTTGTTTACGACTGCTACAAAATTAAATAACGTTTTATAAATATTGTAACATTTTTTATTTAAACAATTTTTAAATATTTAGAATAGCATTGTTTCATTTTTCGTTGACAATAAAATATGCACACCTTTTTCAATGCATGATAATACTGAAAAGGTTTTTTTAAATGGATAAAAAGCAACTAAAAGGAGTTTCTGGGCGCAATGAACGGCGATATTTACATCACTGAAGATACTGATGAGAGGCAGTGTTCTATAACGAAGGGCAGAATTTACTTCGTACCTCATTTAAAAGTATAATTCACCTTGCACCTGGAAGAGAGTGTTACAGAGCGGGTAAAAAATTTCATAACTCGCGACAGAATAGAATTATATAAAATTTATATCTTACTGGGGAATTTAGTGTCACAATTTGTGTAAAAAATCGTAAAATATGTTTCTACCACAATCATACATTGGAACAATTTTAAATAATTTAAACAATATTTATAGCAGCTTATAATAATTTGCTGAAAGTACTTTCCATTCATCATAAGTCACCTCCTTAAGAATATTCCCAGAAACCAAATTAGGTTACCGCCGAGTTCGCTGGTTTATGGCGAATAAATATGTCCGAAATTTTATTCTCCTGTCCTATATACCAGAAATAAATTCAGCACCGTATATTCTGACGTTGGACACTAAACATTGCATTTATTCTTTATAAACTTCCTCGGAACCCGTTTACACTCACCACCAATATCGACGCGTCGAACAGCCTGAGTACTCAGGACAGTTCCATAAAAGAAGATCATCCAATCTTATTGTTCCTAGCGTAGTTGCAATCGTTACCCGATTTACAAGTGTTTTGCACCTGTCCATAGTGTTTCACGGTTGAACAATCTCCCTCGGGACAACTGTTTCTGTGATAAACAAACATAGTCTCAACATCATTTTATTTTCAAAAAGTACTCACAACCCCCTTGGAATTTTCTCAGTTTTAAAAATTAAGAAAAAATATGTTATCCAAAGGCTTCAATAACCTTGATATCTAATAATTATAATAATTTCACTATGACTTTTCACTATAATTCCATGATGTGACATTTGAATTTGTATTAGCTGTCGGTCACCGGTGACCGACGGTATGTGAATATAAAATTGAGTCGGTCACCGATGACCGATAAGGTGTAAATACACATTTCTATGTCAGTCACAGGTGAAACGGTTAATAACGTATTTACTACTATTAGCACTAATATTTATTCTTATTTTCTTGGTCATTTACTAATAACCGATTTCCATTGTAATTTTTTTGATGCTGTAATTCCAGGTCTCACGTGAACTGAAGCGAGAATAAATCAACCTTGCCTCACCATGAATGAAGTACTGGACAATGCAATCGCCGAAGGGAAAATAAACAGTGGAGGTGGAAGGTGGAATATAGTGGCGGGAAATCATGAGACGCCCGGCAAAAATGGAATTACACACGCAGGGAACCGGTGGATCCGTTATTAATAGCGCTAGAATAGACTCAGCGCGAGATCTCGCGTCGAATTCGTAATTTCCTGAGCTCTTGCTGGCGTGGATAAAACTAATAATGTACAAACTACACTCCGCTATTTCCTCGCGATCGATCATGCGGTTTTATCCCACGGAAAACCGTGACAGTCTTCGCGGCTAACGTCTCGAAAAATTGAATTTTTCGCAGCCCTTGGTTCCCTCGAAATGGGAACACTTCGATTTAGTACGGGGAAGAATTGAACGGAACAGCACAATAGGGTCGAACAATCGCGAACTCTAACGATCGAGTGTGTTTTATGGTTCGGAACCATTCAATATTTAAAAACATTTGATTGTAACTTTTATCGAGGTAACAATGTACTGTTGACATTTTTACTCAAGGAATTGTTTAGGTCTTTGTTGGAAAAATTGTTCAACGTAATTTTTATTACAATTATTAGTGTTCTCTGTCTATAATATCGCCTCTCTCTATAAGCACGCCCTCAGGCGTGGCACTGTAGCAAGGGAATAACTGTATAAATTTTCTTGATTTATTAAAATTCCATTCGCCTTTCTAGAAGATTCAAAGCATGGCTTGCTTAAAATGTAGATTGGATACCAGAACGTAATCTCTTTCCGCAAGACAGTAAATTTTTAAGGATCAGGAGGACATGTTGTCTTTTATATGGAAGAAGCCAAGCAAATCATGTTCCGTCGTTAACGACGCGGAACAAAGTCGTTCTGGAATGATGTTTACGTTCCGTTTATCACCCCATCCCTTGCGTTTCGTTGCAGGATATATATCCAGCACGCTTAATTCTTCCTCCGAGAGCTCCTGAGGGTCCTCAGGAAGTCTGTAATCCTAAATGTAATTGCACACTCGGTGTAATAAAACGTCATCATATTCTCCGCGGCCTCTTTGAAACAATAAAAAATTCATCTCGTCGAAGGTGGTTGAGTGGGAGGACGGTGCTGCAATCGTCGCAACTAGAAACGAACGTTCTTATCGCTCATCCCGTTTTCCATTAAAAAGATTACGGATCATTTCTTTTGGTGGCACCTCGGTTAACGTCGCAGCGCATAAACGGAATTTTTCCTGTTGCATTAGCCTCACGAGCATAATTTAATAACTAGATTTTAGCACTTACTTGATTATTAAAAGTGTCACAAAAATTCACATTTCGCTGTTTTATGTTTCAGTAAAACTTGCTGCATTTATTGGAATTTTGCTCGGGAGCTGTTGTGAAATTTTTAACGTAAAATTAAGCTTAAAAATTGCACGAACCCCTTTACTTGATATATGCAACGTAGAAAATTCTTTTCCGCGCTGTAAATGTGAATTCTAGTGTCCTGGATGTGGATTTTAACAATTTTATTTCGCTGTTTAATATATTGTAATTTCTTCGCTACGGAACAGACTTTGTTAATATCAGCGGGTTTCTGTTTGTATTGAAGGAACGACACGAGGGATTTTATTTCTCTGTACGTCACAGTCCGATCGAATCAAACACTCCCCTTTAATCTGCCACGAAATGAAGCAGAAACGACCAGGCTACCCTTCACGTTCGCCCCAACGTTCCAATTACTGAAAGAAATTCCAAGTAGAATGAGCCAGCCAATGATCCGACGCTGCCTGATTCCCAAATTCCCTCTTTGATTCCCCCGGTGAAATGAAAGGAAAACAACAACGAGACCGCCCTTCAATCCACTGTGATCGGTTCGATTCGTTCGACCTGTAAAAGTATCACTGGTTGATGAAAAAACCAATCAAGTACTCCAGCCCTATCACTCACATCCCCAGAACCCAATTTATGTGGAACTGCACATCTTGGTACTTTATCTTCTTTCTCTTCTACGGAAAAACATAATAGGCTAAACTTCAATTTGGATTGCATTTATACTAAGTATGTTAGGTCATGTTAGGCCACGTTAGTTCAAGTCAGGTATGTTAGGTATGCTGAGCAAGTCCATTTTATTATGGGTTTTGGTAAGTTAGGCGCGTTAGGCATGCTAGGTGGGTTAGGTATGTTAGGTCTGGTTAGGTATGTTAGGCCTAGGTTAGGTATTTTAGTTCTGAGTTAGGTCTGGGGTAGGTTGTAGGGGGTCCGTTAGGCATGTTAAGACTGTTAGGTCTGGGTTAGGTCTCTTAGACATGTTAGGTCTGTTAGGTATGTCAAGGCTTGGTTTCTGTAAGTTGGTCTGGGCTGTATTAAAGCCATTTGCCACGTTTTGATCAGTTCCATTTTATTATGGGTAGACTTGGATTGTGTATGGGAGAAGTGACGGATTGTAATAAGAAGCTCTAAGCCTAAGTCGTATCCGAATTACACTTGGTTCAGACATTGACGAGCTTAAATTAAATCAGACTCATGTCCAATTTTTAGGTTAGGTCAGTTATCTGGTACGTCTGTGTTAGATTTGAATTAACAAAAGATATGTCCATAAGAGTCACCAGTATTTAATCAATTAGAGTTTATGTTAGGTAGAATCCAGATGTAGATTCGAACTACTCTAGGGATCAGTGTTCAGAATGACATATTTATGTACGTCTAGAATAGATGGTAGTCTTTGATCAGATGCTTGACAGAATCTAGGAAGACTGTATGCTGTAGAACCATAGATCAGTGTTGGTTCAATTCGGAATCAAACATTTCACGCGGACCTCCAGGGAGGATTACTAGTTTCTGGCCTCCTTTCAAAGCGTTTCGAATCAATGGCCATTCGGCCGGCAATCAGTGCGCGGAGGAAGTAGAGAAGACCGAGGCAATTGGTCATATATTACTTTCTAACGGGGATTCGCGTGTACCTGTTTCAGCTTGCGGTCATGGGAATTGCGGTGAATTATCGACCAGTGAGACGACACCACAATGGTCGTCGAATATTGAATATTACATGATTCTGATAAGGCAGGATTGTTTGCGCGGACCTGACCGCTGGAAAGCTTCAAAGTGAACTAATACCGGTCAGGCATGGATCCTCCAATTAATAGAAACTACCCTCTGGACTTATGCAGTGGTTCAATAAAATATGCAGAGAGATGGTAACTGTCTCAACTCGTTAATTAAAAATTCATTTGCCCTTGTTAAACTCTGAATCGCGGCCAAACTTTCTCCTCGCTACCTAAATGGACTTCGAAGCAGGACCATGAGACCAATCGCGTAAAAAAACTTCGGTTGCCTACACTAGGGACTAGCATTTATGAGTTTTGTTGAAAGAAAAACTAGTTTTGTTACCACTATTATTTACCATTTCATAGAATTTATTAAATACTCAAATTCAAATATTTATGATAGTCTGTTCAGTTCATGACTTGAATTATGATTTTACCGAGCGAATTTGAGCTTTCTGGGCGGGGCTAAGGAGAATTACTCAGAGGAGAAGATGTTCCTAGGAAACTCGACCAATTATAATGCGTACAGACCAATGACGTTCCTCCCCCTCCCAGAATGGTGTGCGACGCCAGAGCCACCTATTACCCTATTTCCTCCTAGCGCATGCTCACTGGAGATCTCACCTTCTCTGAGTAGGACTATACCCAATTTTAGAAGAATTTCCCTGCTCAGACCATAGCTCTGACAAAAATTCCTCATATTGAAGGAACCTGAAAGGGGATTAATCAAGAAGTCACCTGTTTCATGATCATAACTTCATCTCAATTATCCAACAGGCCTACATAAACCGTTAAGACTAGACTGTACAATGCTTCCAGTAATTGGCTGACAAGACCAATATTTCTAAAGTTTCTCTATATCATTCATCGTCGGAAGGGAACCTCGGGGGGCGACAGAGAATCAATGGTTCATAAATAATCCCGACACGTCTCGCCCCAGGACACAGCAACACCTGCAACGCACTTATGTACTATTAGTTTGATCGGTGGTATCAAATATTACTAGTGTGTCTGGCCGGGATTCCAAGGTGGCGCAGGCGCGCGCATCCAGGAAATGTTATGGGTATAAAGCCGGGCAAAACGTGGATTCCGCCGGCGTGCTGGGATCCTATCCGGTGCGCGAACAGGACATGTCGGGAGCGCATTCATGTGCATTCATACAAGCGTTTATGGTAATGGACCTGCGATGGCAAGAAACTGCGCATGTTCAAGCGGGATCGTCCATAGAGTGTGAGTTTCGAGGTTAGAAACGCGGAGTCCTTTAAATAAAGGCAGGATTGATCCAGACTGATCCAAGTATAGACCAAGTTTATGTCCCCTATTGGATTACAAGAAATTACTTCGGTTCGAGCTAAAGTAAGATCAGGATTACATAATCCCTAGATTGACACCTAAGACCTGAGATGAACCTAGATCATATTTATACTTGGATCTAGTTAGAACATAACCTCAAGTTCCGTTATGTCACATTTAAGTCGAATTTATACCTAACTCAGAATTACAGATGATTTATTTAATCCTATACAGACGGCATGATGTAAGAAGGTATTCAGATCGAAGCTACAGGTCCAGTTGTATTTTAGATGGAAGAGTGTCGAATGCTTCGCACCTATTCTATTCTTGATCATCAATTGAGGTTACCTCCGAGCCATCTGAACAAGATGTTTTTAAAACGTACATTGTTCTCGGAATATCTAAGGGTCTATATAGACCCACCTACCGCCGCCAATGTTCTCACAAGGTACATTCACTTAACAAAATGTTAAGTCAGATAATTTTCTCCTGCCAGCTTGAAAATAAAATTTAAAAATAAAACCAAACGATGTGTTTACGAAAGGAAAATCTGTTTCTTGGCCCCTCGCTCGGTATATATCGTCGTTCGAGAAACTCAAAGGGAGTTTCCAGTTCGTGTTTACCGAATAGTTTACATCCCCAAGTGGAGAAAACTTTACGTGCACTTCCCGGTGACTGGGAACGAATGCACCCGTATGTACGTGGCTCGAAACATAAAATGCATCCGTAGTTACCTTAACACACGGTGCCGCGTATATTTTAGCGAAAGAAGCTTCGACGGCCACTATGCGGGACGCGGCCGCATCGGAATCGTTCCTTCTCTTAAAGTATGTAGGTTACCAGTGACGTCACCCGGCCGCCTCGTGACGTGTGTCGGGTGAAATATGCAATGGTGCAGCGAAGCTTTCCGAGCGGGTCATTGACGTCGATGCACCACACGCAACTCTGCTAAATCGATCTCGGCGAGATCGAAAGTCGGTCTTCGATACGGCCGTGAAATTTGAACGAAACGTGTCATGATCTATCAAATATTAAATTGCCAGAGCTTCTATTTTTCAGCTTCGACGTAGAGAAATGAGACGGTTCGAGTAATCAAGCCGTGTGGTGGGGATGTAATTTGGAATATAATGGGAATTTTGTTCCAATTACAATCTCGATCATTTTTTAATGCATTCCTATTTTTATATTTAAATTATAGGGAAATTACGATACACTCTGAAACTCGATGAATAAACAGTGAAAGGAAAATAGTGTAGTGGGTGAAGCCAAGTCTTATGACGAGGGTAATTAAGTACTATGACGGAGGTAGTATCTAGCTATAGCTGTAAACAGTTAATTAATTTTATTGTACTCTCATTGTTACATTAAAATTTTTTTTTAATCAAAGGACATTGAACCTTAACGTTTAAACTGTGGGAGGAGCCGTGCTGTAGTAGGAGGAGCCATGTCCTTAAGGTGGGGATAGATAAGTCCTATGGTGGGGATAGGTTCCAGACACGACCTTGAACGGTCAAGTGCTTGTGTTGCGCCGAAGTATAAGAATTAAATCTTCTATTATTACCAATAAAAATCTTCCCGTACATTTCATTTCTTACGTCATCACCCATCCTCGTTAATGTAAGCAATTTCCGACAGCAATTATCTCAAGGCAAATCGTTTTCCATCCTCTCCAATTACCATGCAGTAACAACGTGCATTCTGGTCGCGGGCTTGCAGAAAAAACGCACGGGAAAGCTGGTTAATAGGGCCGAAGGGAAATATCAATAAATTGCACGCTTCTGCAGTTGTCAAACCACGGGTTCGAACGGTGCTCCGAATTTAATGAGAACGGACCGTGGGCACAGCCGTTCCATTAAATATTATATGAACATATTCCATTAAAGCGACTAAGCGTGCCGCGTCGCGTCGAAAAGCGTGGTAGAAGAAATTCGCGGGTGAAAAAGTGTGCATGCAGTCCTGCTCGGGGGGGGCGTTATTGATTACGCGGATGCGTAATAAAATATTAAATACTGTTGAAAAATTTCTGCAGCGAGAACTCATCGCACACGCAAAATCATATTTCGTCCACTTGGATTAAATAAAAATAATTAGCGCGTGGCCGTAATTTGAATGAAAAATTTTATAACGGTTGGTCAAATTGTCTCGGCGATCGAATTGAAAAATTTTTGTTGGTCCCATTCAGTTGTGAATTGGATTTTTGAAACGAAGAGGGGAACGAACAATTAACGGAGACATGAAGGTAGTCTCGAAGAATAAAACAGCGGACCGAAATATAATTATCCGTATAACTTACTTCGCGGAGCTTCGTCCTTTCCTCGGGGCAACTTATTTAATTACGAATCGGAAACTTCGCCTCTCTTTCGACCCTGAATAAGGCCAATTAACGAGATATCAAAGTTCTCGAGCAATTAACAATGATCGGAATTGAGAAAATTCCCCCTGCAATTACTTTGAGACGGAAAATCTGCGAAAAATGTCGTTTATTTATTAAAAGGATCGGAATTGTTAGAGAAATGCAGGTTATACAGTGTGATCTAGGTTTACAAACGTACATGGAAGTAAAAAATTGTAAAGTATTGTGAAAATAAGTGTCGAGACGTACGGGTTCGGACTCGGAACCGACTTTAATCGCCAACCTAACATTGAAATGAAAATGAAAAAAATGAAAAAATTCGCCAGATACACGAATTATAATGTAAAAATTAAATTATGAAAGAACAGTTTTTCTTTGTTTCCATAGGGTGTTCAGAAACAATTGGTTTTCGTTAGTAGACTCTCGGCTCTCAGGGGAAACAAGATTCAATTATTCAAATCTGTCCATCCGAGTCGTATTACACTCCGACGTGGAAGGTGTCGGAGTTTTCGAAACTTCTTAACAAGTTTCCTAACCTGGAAAACTCGGCGGACAATTTTTAACAACTCACCGGACGCTCGTGGTCACAGCCTCCCCACACCTCTATTTCTGATTCAGAGGCGGAATATCTCGTTCGTCCTTCCACGGAATTTAGCAAAGACTGTGGTCCCGTTGAGGATCGACGATGTTAACTAGAATCGTAGGCAAGTTGGCTCTGCTTCCAAACTTGGCGACAGTTCTATGAAATGGGACATCAAAGGCGATTCTACGTATTCAGAATATTAGGTTCCCATTAACAGAACTGAAGCTGTACCTTATTTAAGACTATTTGATTCGACATTGTATTATAAATATTATTTATTTCGCCTGACAAAATAGGGCATGTCATCCAAAAGTAATTAATACAATCTTCAAAGTGTTAACTCCAATGATCAGATCATTCCAAATTAAATTAGCATTTAGAGACGAAGTTAGCTACCCGAAGTTAGCAACAGTCCTCACTGAAGTTACCACGTGACCTAGATTCCGACACCCTTCAGCCGTCTTTTGATGTTCATCGACCATTAGTCGTACATTTATCACTCTGAATTGACTGCATGATTCATTAAACGTTCATACGAAACTCAACAAATTCCTCCAGGAGTCCATTATAGAAGTCAGTCCCAGTTTGCGCCGTGGATATATGTATCATCCATTTAGCGTAATTTCGTCATTAACAGGAAATTGTTGAAATAATTTCACAGGCAAGTTCACTGCAGGCGTTTCCATCCTGATGGAAACATCGTGTCGGCGCTTGCTTCCGGCAACTTGCACGTTTCGTAAGCGCGCGTGAACTTTCGGCTCCTAGCTCGGGTCAAACGGGGGGATAAACTCGGTACACCGATACTATTGATTTTGCGAGACGGGGTGTAGAAAGAAGGGCGGCGGAGAAAGTGGAGGATGGGTGAGGTCAACCCCCTTTTCAGGCGGGCTCGTATTAAACAAGCTTATGCCGGCTTATCCTTTAACGTTACCTATCCGCCAGGAAAAAGTGATGCTTAATTGTTAGGGATTCTGTTGCATTATCATTGCCTAGCATTCATTCAATCCTAACAGGCGTCTGGGCTGTGTGGATCTGTGTAGATCTAGATATCTAGGTGTTTCAATGTTTTTTTCTTACAATGTTTCAGAACTCCTTAGCCTAGTTTAGGGTATGGGGTAGACCTATCCTAACTCCTGATGGGATCTGTGTAGATCTAGATATCTAAGTGTTTCGAACTTTGACTCATATTTAGTTCAGATAATTGTCTAGAATGTTTGAGGATCATATATATTCCTTACAATGTTTCAGAACTCCTTAGCCTAGTTTAGGGGATGAGGTAGACCTATACTAAATCCTGATGGGATCTGTGTAGATCTAGATATCTAAGTGTTTCGAACTTTGACTCATATTTAGTTCAGATAATTGTCTAGAATGTTTAAGGATCATATATTTGACTCATATTTAGTTCAGATAATTGTCTAGAATGTTTGAGGATCATACATATTCCTTACAATGTTTCAGAACTCCTTAGCCTAGTTTAGGGGATGGGGTAGACCTAACCGAACTCCTGATGGGATCTACGTAGATCTAGATCTCTAGGTGTTTCGAACCTTGACTCATATTAAGTTCAGATAATTGTCTAGAATATTTAAAGATCATACATATTCCTTACAATGTTTCAGAACCCCTTAGCCTAGTTTAGGGGATGGGGTAGACCTAACCTAACTCTTGATGGGATCTGTGTAGATCTAGATCTCTAGGTGTTTCGAAGCTTGACTCATATTTAGTTCAGATAATTGTCTAGAATGTTTGAGGATCATATATATTCCTTACAATGTTTCAGATCCCCTTAGCCTAGTTTAGGGGATGGGGTAGACCTAACCGAACTCCTGATGGGATCTACGTAGATCTAGATCTCTAGGTGTTTCGAACCTTGACTCATATTTAGTTCAGATAAGTGTCTAGAATGTTTGAGGATCATATATATTCCTTACAATGTTTCAGATCCCCTTAGCCTAGTTTAGGGGATGGGGTAGACCTAACCGAACTCCTGATGGGATCTACGTAGATCTAGATCTCTAGGTGTTTCGAACCTTGACTCATATTTAGTTCAGATAAGTGTCTAGAATGTTTGAGGATCATATATATTCCTTACAATGTTTCAGATCCCCTTAGCCTAGTTTAGGGGATGGGGTAGACCTAACCGAACTCCTGATGGGATCTACGTAGATCTAGATCTCTAGGTGTTTCGAACCTTGACTCATATTTAGTTCAGATAAGTGTCTAGAATGTTTGAGGATCATATATATTCCTTACAATGTTTCAGATCCCCTTAGCCTAGTTTAGGGGATGGGGTAGACCTAACCGAACTCCTGATGGGATCTACGTAGATCTAGATCTCTAGGTGTTTCGAACCTTGACTCATATTTAGTTCAGATAAGTGTCTAGAATGTTTGAGGATCATATATATTCCTTACAATGTTTCAGATCCCCTTAGCCTAGTTTAGGGGATGGGGTAGACCTAACCGAACTCCTGATGGGATCTACGTAGATCTAGATCTCTAGGTGTTTCGAACCTTGACTCATATTTAGTTCAGATAAGTGTCTAGAATGTTTGAGGATCATATATATTCCTTACAATGTTTCAGATCCCCTTAGCCTAGTTTAGGGGATGGGGTAGACCTAACCGAACTCCTGATGGGATCTACGTAGATCTAGATCTCTAGGTGTTTCGAACCTTGACTCATATTTAGTTCAGATAAGTGTCTAGAATGTTTGAGGATCATATATATTCCTTACAATGTTTCAGATCCCCTTAGCCTAGTTTAGGGGATGGGGTAGACCTAACCGAACTCCTGATGGGATCTACGTAGATCTAGATCTCTAGGTGTTTCGAACCTTGACTCATATTTAGTTCAGATAAGTGTCTAGAATGTTTGAGGATCATATATATTCCTTACAATGTTTCAGATCCCCTTAGCCTAGTTTAGGGGATGGGGTAGACCTAACCGAACTCCTGATGGGATCTACGTAGATCTAGATCTCTAGGTGTTTCGAACCTTGACTCATATTTAGTTCAGATAAGTGTCTAGAATGTTTGAGGATCATATATATTCCTTACAATGTTTCAGATCCCCTTAGCCTAGTTTAGGGGATGGGGTAGACCTAACCTAACTCCTGATGGGATCTATGTCTAGATTGTGTTTATGTACAGGTGTGGTGTATAGTCCAGTCTATGTGAGAATATAGAGTTGACCTAAAAATAGGCTTACTAAGTAGCTTCCAGATGAGGACTTACACAAGTTGTGTCCTATACCTAGGTTCAACTGCAAGTGTACCACTTGACACTTAAAATTTCGCCTCACCTATGTCCAATCTTGCACGCAATCTGTATCTACTTTTATGTCACCTCCTCAACGAGTGATTATGTAGCACAGAACCTTACAGTGAAAGACGTTCTACCAATTATTTCAAATAACGTGTTATTTTATAGAGAATACATGAACATGGCTGAACCTGTAACCTAGTTGACAATAGTACCACTGACGGAAATTCTTCTGTCTTAAACACAGACTCCAATGTCGTTACACGTCATCCAGCGAGCATAAAGCCCAACGACTCAGTCGTACCTGTAATTACATTGCGTGAAACAAGACAGGCTCCCAACGTGATAGCTCTCGCGAGGCTTCATGTGCCATTTCCCGCAGCCACGGAGGACCATCTCGAAGGTGCACTAAATGAAAGCGTTCCTGGGGAACTTGACCGCAATTGCACCGACCGAGAGCCGTGCAATTTCTTTTCTGGCTTCCGGGAGATTGCACGCGAGTGATAATTAAGCGATGTCGTTGTTGCATCCTCGATACCTGAACCTCCGTGGAAGTTTCCGCGTCGAGGAAGGATTCGAAGAGATCTCCAGGGAGCCTCGAGAGAGAGCATTTTTGGGGTCGAGCTTCTCCCATTACGGAACGATCGAAGTACCTCTTGTTTAGAGAATAATAATGTTAGGCACGCCGTGATGGGACGTCTTACTCAATGAAGTGGGAGTGGTTGTATACGACGGGGAATTTTGCCACGGGAATATTATCCGGAATTTTATAGACAATATTGTTAAGAAATTATGGCGTTACTAGGTTAATTGGGAATTCCTGCGAGGCACGGTTAATTGTAAGTTGTTGCGTCCGAACTTCGTAAAGAATTCCTGTTACGGAGACTCGGTCTTTGAAAATCGAAGATTAATGCTTCAATCATGGAAATGTGAAAGTTCAAGAATTTAAAATTTTCTGGATTTAAATTTTCAAGCGTGAACAATATTTATACTCGATATCAATATTTTAATATCGTTTCTGTAGTTGTGATCATTGATGCGTAATTTTCGATCACAGTTTGTATGAGCTGCAGGACGAATCGCGATTGTATGGACAGAAATCGATATACCTCGAACAATGTCAAACCTTGACACTCTTACGGCCACTTTCAATTCAAACGCGAAAATTCATGGAGTAGACGGAAGTCCATCGTATTTCCAACATTTTCACCAAACGACTGGTTAGTTGCAAAATAATGCAAATTGCTGTCGGACACATTGGATATCGGAGATAATCAAGTAAGGAATAAACTCACAGTAACCGAAAACGTCATCGCTAATTGTTAACCTTACGGTTCATTAAAATCAGGTAACAAATTCCTTCACATCCACGTAAAACACTGCAATAAAGACATGGCGGACGAAGGGGACACCGAGGAAGATATGACAGACGATGATATCGATTTAAACGATTCAGATTTAGATACGTTCAAGGACCACGTGGACGAAAGTAATGTCACAGCTGCGTCAAAGGTGGGATCAAGTATTTCAGGAGACACACAAGAAAGCAAGGCCGAATCAAGTAATTCAAAGACTAGGACCTTGAGTAACGCAAGTGCTCAAAATGGCAGAAAAAGCCACGAAGCTTTAGAGGAGGCATCTAAAAGCGACGAAGGCATCAGGACGACTCCAGACGTTTCTCTTACCCCCAAGAAGGTCTCTCTTGACCAATTAGGACAGAGCACGACCGAGTCGGCTCGCAGGTCAAAAGCTGGCAGGAGTCATCGCCAATGCCAACGTCACTTTCGAGAGATAATTGGCAAGCGAGAGTTGAGGAACGAGGAGCTGGAGAAGCATCAAGGCGATCTTCGACAGCGTCTGAACATATTGGAGTGCTCGATGCCTGCGGTGATGGTGTGGAATATCTGGAGGATGACGCAGGGCTCCTGCGTACCGAACCTCCAACGAGTACTGGAGAAGCAATTCCAAGGGCCAGCTTCCGGCGAAGTCTACTGCCCCAGCACCCCTAGCCGCCACTTCGACTGTCGGGTCAGAGAGATCGAGGCGGAGAAGAAACTGGCCCAGAAGAAGGTGGAAGAGGCCAGGACACTTTGGGCTGAAAAGATGGCTACCCTGGAGGATCGGGAGATGAGGTTGCAGGAGGCCAGGACGTTACAGGAGGAGCAGATGAAGAGGATCGAGCAGCTGACCAGCGACGTTCAGAAGTTACAGGAGGCTAAGAGTGCCGTGGAAGATGATGGCTCGTGTGAAGCTGGTGAGGTGATTTCCATTTTACCATCTTAAAATACTCTGGATACCAAGTAGATCCCCTAAATGGTTATTCCATGATACCCAACCCTCTTACCATCCTCGGTCAGGCTCTACATTTTCCATAATAACACACCCTGTTACTCAGTCGAGCATGAATGGCGAATGTGGCAAACTTCAATTTTTCACTGGGAAATCTAACTGGCACAGGAGAATGCGGGGTCCTGGAGTGCAAGAAAAAGTGGCTAGAGAAGGTGCCCAGCAGCGGGTCCATCAAGTCCACGGACGTCGAGTGTCTGGAGAAGCTGCAGGAACTGGCCGAGGCGGAGCTGTGCATGAAAAGACAGATCGCTGATTTAGAGGGTCGAGAGGAGGCTTATATGAGGACACTCCAGCAAGCGGACGAGCTCTGGTGCAAGTTGGAGGGCGACGCTGCCAGCACTGTGAGTGTCTTGCAAGAACAGCTGGAGATGAAAACAGCGGCGAATCAACAGATGGCCGGTCGTATCTGCGAGCTGGAGGACGAGCTGGAGAAGCTGAGATCGAGGATGGCTACCTGCAGGACTGAGCTGGAGAAGTACATGAGCATTGGAAAGATCGAGGCTCTGATTGGCAGGGACGATGACTTCGCTGACGTCACTGACAAAGGAGCCACGGTTGGTGTAGTGACGCAGGACACCATGATGCTGGCTAAACCTGAGATGGGCGAGGCTGGCCTGGGCATACACCCTGAAGATCTTGCGGTCGAAAGGGAGAAATTGTTGGAAGCCAAGGAACTACTAGCACAGCTAGGTTCCTTGTCCGAGTTGGACGATGAGGGAAGCTTTTGCTTCACGAACTTCGACTGCAACGACTTGGGGCTCACGGAAACAGGGCTGACCGAGGAGGAAAGGATAGCTCTGGAGGAAAATCGCGTTACCGCCAGGGAACTTCTGGAGAAATATGATTTTCCGGGTGGGACGAGGACTGTGAAACAGGAGAGGATAGAGTATCGAATGGCCGTGAAGACAAAGGTGTCCAAGGAAGTTACTGTACCTTCGACGAAAGAAGTGTCCAGTGTATCGACGACAGAGGAGCTTGAGGAGGAATTTCAGAGGGAAATTCAGTATGAGGGGAAGGTAACTGGGGAAGTGTACGATACGGAGGTTGGGGATGTAGCGCCTGCTGCAACGGACAAGGGAGATGGCTTAGTGCCGCTGGATGAACTGCTATCGTGGCAGAACTATGTGCATTCAATTCGATTGAAAATAGCGGTATGTATAATACTAAAATGATTGTTTTGTAGGCGGATGAAAAAGATGGGGTTTCGTTTCGGGAATCGTCTACTAAGACTCGTCAGTGGGGCTGACGGTAGACGACTCCCATCCCAGACGCCTGGGTTGCTCCTCAGCGGAGCCCCTTAAGTAGCCAAAGGCTGTAATTACCGCTTGCGAGAAAACTCGCCACCTAGCGGCCGCTACCAAAAACTCAAGCGACTGGGAGAAACGTCTCCACAGACCACCTGACCCATGAAATCTCTTACAGTTTTTAGATTAAAGTCTACTAATTGTTTAATCGTTTACAAATTTAGAATTGTCCAGACTGCAGTGTCATGAATGAGACAGCCGGTGCTTTGGCCGATGAGATTGCAGCATACACTAAGGTCATTCATAAAAACTTGTACTGATTTTTGTGCAAATATATGGACAAATGAAGAACTGCTTGAAAGAATGACACTGTAATAACACGAAATTTAATTTTATAGACAAAAATTAAAATGGAAGTTGAAAAGGAAGACAAAACGAAACTCGGGGATGAAGCACCAATAAAAACTGAAGCGGAAGACGAAATGGGAGAAGTGATCAAGTCAGAAGGTGAAGCGATATTTGATCCTGAGAAACATGTAAAGGCCGAAATCATAGAAGATGAGGTGAAAGTGGAGGAGAAGGAGGAGATGGCGACATTAGCAGAAGACCTTGAATTCCTTAAGATCAAAAAAGAGGAAGAACTAGACTTCGAAACAGCGATAACAGAACATAAAGCACCAGTATTAAGATCACCTGAGGAGGTACTACAACAAGTTCCTGAAGAACATACTCAAGTGACACCGGAGAAACCACTTCCGGCAGATGAAGCTCTAAGAGATTATGAGAAAGTGGTACCTGCAGAGGTACGTCGACGAGAAGATGAAGTAGAAGCACCATATACGGACGTCGAGGACTACAAGGAGGAAATGCCAAGAGAAATTCGTGATAAAGAAGGTCCAACACTTGCTCCAAAAGTTACGGATGATTCAGTCAAAGCTGAACGAGTGGCAGTGAGTAAGGAGAAAAGAGTTGCTGAAAAGCAAAAGTTGAAGGTTGAAGATGAAGAACTACCCATGAAAGAAGAGAAGGCACGTGTGGAAAAATTGCAGGAAGGAGCAACTGAAAAAGTTCATGAACCAAAGACGGTAAAAGCAGAAGAAGGAGAAGTAACAGTAAAGAAAGAAAGAGCAGAGGTGACAAAAGAAATGGAAGAAAAGATTCCGGTACCGAAAGAAGAAAAAGCAGAGTTGACTAAAGAGAAAGAAGAAAAGATTCTAGTACCAAAGAAAGAAAGAGCAGAGGTCACTGAAGAGGAAGACAAAGGGGCTCCAGTACCGAAAACAGAAAAAGTAGAGGTGATTGAAGAAAAAGAAGAAAAGGCTCTCGTACCGAAAACAGAAAAAGTAGAGGTGATTGAAAAAGGGGAAGGAAAGGCTCCAGTAGAGAAAAAAGAAAAAGCAGAGGTGCCTGAAGAAAAAGAAGAAAAGGTTCCAGCACCAAAAGAAGAAAAGGCGGAGGTACTAAGAGAAAGTGAATCAATTCCAAAAACAGAAGAAAAACGTCCAGAAAAGAAAGAAATTGAAGACATGCCGGAAGTGAAGGATGCTAAGGAAAAACAGAAAGAAAAAGAAGTTGAGAAAGACGCAGAAACTCTAGTAGAGGCAGATCCAGTCAAAGATAAAGTAAAACTTGAAGAAGTGGAACCAGTTGGGGAGGAAGTTGAAGTAGAAATTATACCAGTAGAAGAAGAAGTTGAAGGAGAAATTATACCAGGAGAAGGAAAAGTTGAAGTAGAAATTATACCAGCAGAAGAAAAAGTTGAAGTAGAAATTATACCAGCAGAAGGAAAAGTTGAAGTAGAAATTATACCAGAAGAAGAAGAAGTAAAACTAATACCAGTGGAAGACGCAGGGGAGGATACAGTACAGATAGTCCCAATAGAAGAGGAGGTAGTACCCGTGAAAAAAGAAGTAATAGTTCATGTAGAACCACTAGAGGAAGAAAAAATGGATGTAGATGTAGAAGAAACAATAGATCAGGATGTACCAACAATAGAGAAAGTAAAGGTGGAGGTAGAGGTAATAGGATTACCAAAAGAAGTAGAAGTGGAAATTAAAAAAGAAGAATTCGACGTCCCTGTAGAAATGAAAGAAGAACCAGAGGAGTTGGAACTTGGTATAGAAGAAGAATGTGTCTGTGACCAATCCTCTATAGTAGAGACTCCTTCAAGTGAAGAACTCCCTTGTAAATGTGAAGAAATCACTCCTTTAAGTATAGAATTTCTCTCTTGTACATGTGAAGAAACCACTCCTTCAACTGAAGAACATCTCTCTTGTAAATGTGAAGAAACCACTCCTTCAGGTAAAGAACTCTCTTGTAAATGTGAAGAAACCACTCCTTCAAGTGAAGAACTCTCTTGTAAATGTGAAGAAACCACTCCTTCAAGTGAAGAAGAACTCTCTTGTAAATGTGAAGAAACCAGTCCTTCAGGTGAAGAATTCCCTTGTAAATGTGAAGAAACCAGTCCTTCAGGTGAAGAATTCCCTTGTAAATGTGAAGAAAGCCCTCCTCCAGTAGAACAAAAACCTCCTTGTATATGCACAACAGATATTCCTGCGGTGAGTACTGACTGTTAAAATATTTACTTTTCCAATACCGTCACCAAAATGTCCTACCTTCATAGTATCTTGTCAATTCTCAAGAATAATTTGGTCCTGTTTCCATCAAATGAACCCATTATTCCGTGCAGGAGGCATCAATGAAGATGGAGATCACCCAAACGGAGATCACCCAAATAGAAATCAGTAAAACCACCATCCAAGCGATAACCCAAACGGTAGCCGACGTAGGTATGCAAACGCAGCCAACTCCAAGAATGGTTCCACGTCCCCGTCAGCCCAAGATCGTCGTCGGCAAAAGCTTCGATCCCGAACCGGAGATCCTGGAGCGCCTGACTCGGTGGAAGAAGTCGCAAGAGACATCAAGGATCACGAGCACCGCGGCTACATCTCAGACAGAGAAATCAAGCATCCTTCGAATCCTGCAGGACCTGAAGTCCAGCGCAGTCTACTCGAAGTTCACAGCTGAAGAAGAACTGAGATCGATTCATTATGGCAAAAAGTTCGGTAACTTTGGAGTGAACGCACGATGCGATTGCTGTCTGTGTGGGAAAATGGTGTCGGATGTTGTGCCGGATCAGAAGGTGCCATTAGGGGGTCAGACATCGTCCGTGATGAAGCTCCTGCAGGCTTTGCCTCTATTGGACAAGCAGGCACCTGGAAGTGACCAGGCGGTGCAGTACAAATCCGTTTGCACGGAATGCAGGACGTCGTGGCATCAGCAGTCCACAGGGGCCAACGACCTAGCAAGACAGAAGCCAAAAGTCCCTCAGACCCAAACTCGCGATCAGGAGGTATATGCTTGTGGGACACCCAGAAGGAGAACGCCTGTCTCCAAAATTAAGCAGAGGTCCGATCAAAGCTGCATGGCGAAGATCAAGGTTGAGAAGACAGTTCTGAGGCAACAGATGCAGAATGTCAATCCGTGCATATATCAGCAGGGGACTGAGGTTGAACCAAAGAAAGAGGACAAAGGGGATAAAGCTGAGGATAAGGACTCGATAGACTGCATCTGCACAACGGTGGAGAACGATTCGACGGCATCGAGGAAAGTGCGCTGCGCCTGCGGAGATCCTGATTGATCTCCATATTCAATCTCTTGGGAGAGGAAGACGTTCGGAAATGGAAGAGGAATGTAATATACCGAAGACTTTGTTTCGGTGAGTCGGAAACATATCCCGTAATAAATCTCGGCTTTCCTGTACCCTATATAGGACATTACGTTGCAGATCAGGTATCCTCGAACAGGTGAGGTAAGTAAAATGAAGAGTATCCACTTTATTTCATGTCGATTTTTCAATATTTGTCTACTGAACAATTAGACGATGTTAGGTATATTTTTAGGAGAAACTGGGCCAGAACTCACCCAAGCACCGTTACTCGATGAATTCTGATCCGTTTCTCGCGATCCCATAACGTAGCTAGAAAAAGGAGTGTTCCGTGAAGGGGGACGGATTCAGGACTTGGACGAAGAAACCAACCCCTGGAGGATGGAATGCGTTTACCGAGGGCTTCTGACTGAGCGGGCACGAAGATAGAATCGAAGATGGATGCAACAAAGGAATTGGTATGTAATTTCCAATAATGTGGCGGTCTCAATGGTACTCTTCTAAAATCAATAGCACGGAGCCCATTGTGCCTGCGGAGCGGGTGGCCCTTTCATCCGGTGGATGCGTAATAGGATCGACCGTCGGCATAAAATTAAATTACGGATTTGGGCTTAGCCAAAATTGCCTCCCCGTGAGTTTCCAGTTGTCCTTCATGTGAAATGAAATTGTGAATTTGTAGTAAACTGTAAACTGTGAATCGAGTAAAAATAACATGCACATGCCTTATAATTAATATCGTTCTACAAAGTTGGTCACTTGTGCTCTGTTGTGTTTTACTATGATCGGGTAATTTTTTAACCAGCTCAATTTCTAAAAAGAATCAAAAATTTGTTACTCCATGTCATAGAACTGCATGGGTTAACACGTTCTTGTAATACATGCCGGTGCCGGTGACGGAGTCATTTGTGACCCCTCTCAATTCTTAAAAGAAATTGAAGATACATAACCAGAGGTGGGTCATTTATGACCTAGCCACAGAATTTCGTGGGTTAGCACGTTCTTGGAATACACGACGGTCACCGGTGACCGACACAACTGAAAATGCGTTAAAATTACGTCTAAAGAGGTGGAATGCTCCAAAGGAACAACGTTCTTCCTGAACATTATCTCGCCAGAACAGTCGTCGAGATTTGGACATAAATAGACGGGCGTGCATTAAAGGTAGCCACGACGCGAATGTCATCGTCTCTATGATTCACAAGATTTCACGACCGCATAGATCAGACGGGAATGGTGGGTTTGGCACGAGCCGATTACAATTTGTCGCCAAATTGATATAAGACAAATCCAAATGTACGTCCGCTTACAGACCACGCATACACCATTCCTGAAATAATCGGATAGTTCGACGAGAATGTAGACATTAAGATGATTCACGATGATCTACGGTCACTTTACTGGCATCTATTTTCATACACCGTCGGGTACTTAGTCACTGAACCATTTTTAAACACCGGACAGAGCATCATTGAAAGATATGCACAGTGAAACGTCAATTTATTTTTCAAAAGTTCGTCAAAATCTCAATAGTCGGTTTACGAAACATCGAATGGTCGTAAAAGACGAGTCCACTACACATTTGTAGACCTAGCGTATGGTCTCCTTGGACATTTGACAGATCAATACTGCGAGCAACAAGTACTTCGCTACGTGAGCTTCCACAGTCATTCGTTTTACCACCGTGGAATACACTCAGGACTGTTTCTAATGGACTACATAACAATACGCAGTACATACTCTTAACTAAAGTGTTAGGACCACAATTCCATATTTTAAGTAAAAACTTAACCTTTGGTAGGTTAAAGTTTGTTTTGGTTACATAAGTACCGGTGCCTGAGTCCTTGTTGACCCTTATACACCATCTTTTCTATATAATTGTTTATCTTCCAAAAATAAGACGAAGGTTTCTTGGAAGCCTGGGTCCAAGTAGACCCAGCAACAGTTACACCAGGGTTAAAGGTGTTTTACTGTCTCCACTGCTAATGCTATGGTATCATACTAATAAGGAGGTTCACCTACTCACCGAACATTGGCCAGAGTGTGTCTTCGTGACCTGAGGTTGTGGTAGCCACGCAGCTCACCGATGCTCCCCTGCTCGGCCTGCATTTTGGCTTGTGCAGTTGCAGCTGCAGTGGCGATCACGTGGTGCTGGTGTCCTGGTGCACCTGCGGTCGTAATGCTTCTGCGTGATCGCCAACCCGTTCTGTTACCGCTTCCTCCGCCGCCACTCGGGGTCGGCGATTTCTTCTGATACAGCCTGGAAAATTCAGATATCGCCACGGAGGCTCCAGTTTTACGTACTTGTAGCTTAGCTAGTCCGGTAGCTCATCCCTATACTTTTCGTGCTATTGCTCTGGGTCAAATTTGTTTCGAAATGGTCTGATATTTAAAGGTTTTGGGAGGATTAAATGGCTTTGTATTCCTCAATTGGCCTATCTAGATAACGGAATTTCCTGAAATTTGAGAAGATTGGATTAAAAAATTACTGACGACTAACCATGAGAGAATGGTTTGTATTGTATATTTATAAGTCGAGGCACGTTTAGTATTTTATGTCACCTGGATAGATCTCTAGCCCAAATAGTCGGTCTGAGCACAGCCAGTTCCATTTGCTCGTTAAAAGGAAGTGTAATGCACGTGGGAGGGAAGACAATGTGATTACGAAGACAGAAGAGTCCGAAGTAACATCATCGGAATTCTTTACAAGCTTTAGAAAAGCTGTGAAACGTGTCGACCGTCAACACCGTCTAACGCAGAGGAAACAAAAGCAGCCGAGAAAGAATGTAATTCGCAAACAAAGTGCCCTATATTTGCCTAGTGAATACTAACGAAAAGTACCCTTGTTGTTAACGTAACCGAGATACTCCTTGATTAAAGGATCGTCCTCGAGGATTCACCGATGAGCGTTGGACTGGAATGAAATATTCATGAGATCGAAGGAGAACTATAGCGTGCCTTTCAGGTGTAGTTACGAACGGATAATGAAACGTGTGGAATAATCTAGGTGCACTCGCCATTACGAGGAATCTGTTGATAAAAATTACCACTAAAAGTATTAAATGGAAACATAGCGAAAGAAGATTGCAGCTATGTCACCTGAACAGTCTCAAAAGTCACCAGAAGCCTTTGCCTTATGTTCCTCTGATTGTACATCCATCATTAAGACAATAGTATGAAGATTATGTTGAACCTTTGACGTCATACACAGCAAGAGCTACGAGCATAAGCTGTCCCACAGCGATAACACGACACATTTCAACCCTAGCATTCTATTCAGCACGCAAGCACTCCATACGTTCTGAATAAACACACGCGACCAGGACCAGGGAGGATAAATATTTTCATTACGTTCTGCTCCCTCTTAAACGTTTGCTGTGTACAATGGAAAATGGAGACCTAATGAGTGGCTGAAAACTGCTGGCGGCTGGCCAAGTGGCTACGATTGACTTGGAGATCAACCAGATCCTTGTAGCCTACGTTTCTTGAATGGCGAAAACGGCTGTTACATAGTCAGCCTGAGGACAAAGAATTAGGCAGTCGTGAAGCATTGAATGAGTGCTCCAGCTAAGAACTAGATAGTGGGATCTCCTTCCAGTTCTGCACTAGGTATTAGTACCTGGTCTGGCTCGTGACTAGGTTTTAGATTATTGTTCTAGCTAATACCTAGGTATTAGCATCTCATTACGACTTATCATTAGGTATTCGGACCTTGATTCAGCTCGTTTGAGTTATTCTAGCTCATATCTAGGTATTAGGACCTCATTACGACTTATCAATATGTATCAGGACCTTGTTCCAGTTCTGCACTAGGTATTAGTACCTGTTCTGGCTCATGACTAGGTTTTAGATTATTATTCTAGCTCATACCTAGGTATTAGGATCTCATTACGACTTATCATTAGGTATTCGGACCTTGATTCAGCTCGTTTGAGTTATTCTAGCTCATACCTAGGTATTAGGATCTCATTACGACTTATCATTAGGTATTCGGACCTTGATTCAGCTCGTTTGGGTTATTCTAGCTCATATCTAGGTATTAGGACCTCATTACGGTTTATCAATATGTATCAGGACCTTGTTCTACTTGGTGAATAGATATGAGGACCTTTCACTAACGTACACCTATCAAGTCTCATGTCATAAATGTAAACCTGGCTCATATTAAACGTGCGCTCTCACTATGAAGTGTCTAACAGAAAATGCACGCAGCCTGCCTGATATAGGGGCTTTAACATGTTCCCAAATTAACCTCGACATCGGGGGTCTGCGTTTTACAGCCAGTGAGACCCGAATAAAATCTCTAAATTGAATGGCGAATGGAAGTGACATAGAGCTTCAGAGAATCAACGAGCGGCTCATCGATGTCGACTCGGCGATCGTTTCGAAAATGAAAAGTCCACCACGCAGCTAGGATAAACCGTGGTTTTTTCAAGCGAACCGCGACATCAATAGCAGCCGTTCCCTACGATGATCGGAAAACCACAAAATCAGAAGCAAGGAAAAAAGGCAGGGTAGTCTAGTTGTCATCCGTGTGGAACCATTTTTTGTATAGATTCGACCGAAGAACAGTAGAGGAACTCGTGAATCACACAAAACTAAGAAAAAAACTCGACTTGCTGACGCATGCACAGTAGGAAATGAGAATGGAGGAAAAAATTGGTAGCTGTTGTATTACTCGAGAAATTACAAATTTCAGGACTATTTCGATCAGGTAGATCGATTTACGAACTCGATTGGTTATTTATTATTATCATATTGTTTCGTGAAAGGGGAGACAGAGAAGAGACAATAGAAGCTTAACACACAGCTCCACCCTGTTACGACGCAGTCGATGATAATCCTTTGTCTGAGTGCCAAACGCAAGCAGTGGGAACAAGCAAACCGCTAAAATTTTGGTCTAGCGATGTTCCGTCTTGACCGAGTAATGCGGATCGTTAATTTCTAAACCAGCCATGCTTCGAGGCGAACTGTCTGAATGGCGAACCCGGTCGTTCCCGTCAACAGAGGAGTATAATGACGCTCCTAACGCATAGATGCTTCCGACATTGTCAGGGATGGCTAGGCTATCGCGGCTTGGAGCGACGCTTTTCAACACCGTTATCCTCTCGTTCCGCCCGACATGAGTCCCGCCTTCACCTAACGATGACGTCGTTAAATGGTGTCGACATAACATCGAAGGTAACCTGATGATCTACAATATATCACAGTAGACATATCCGTGGAAAATCTGAACCCTTGAATCTTCAGAGATAAGATTCCAGTGAGTATTTTATTTTACACTCAGTATTTAGGACTCGGCCATCGAGAATATATGATATGGAGAAATAATATTTAAGTCCTGATTCTCAAGCATTTAGAAAAGTTCTAATGGGAAAATGTTGGGACTTCAATACGTAACACTTAGAATCTGACAAACTAATATTATTGCACTTGACTACCTAACATTTAGGACATGGATACATCACATTTAGGACCTGGATACCTAACATTTAGGACCTAGATACCTAACATTTAGAACCTGGATACCTAACATTTAGGACCTAGATACCTAACATTTAGGACCTAGATACCTAACATTTAGGACCTAGATACCTAACATTTAGGACCTAGATACCTAACATTTAGGACCTGGATACCTAGAATTTCATAGCCCAATACCTAACACTTAGGCCCTGAATAGGCTTAAGGCTTACAGACCTAACGTTTAAGACTTCAGTACCTGGTACCTAGGAACTTACCAGATGTCGATGTCACCTAGATGGGTGTTTACCCCTAAATCAAACAAAGTTAGTTGAAAAATGGAACACAATTTGACTATTTTGTAGCATTGGTATCGGCAACACAATACACGCTTTCTCCCAACGTGATAACAATTTTCCGAGATTATCATCGGCACGAGACATCGAGAATGGTAAACCCGCGAGAGTGTTTCCTTATCTCGACGATCGATCTTCCGTGGCGGTGTTTCTGACACGAATTCGTGACTGAATCAACATCAACAGGTTGCTCAGCGACGTGAAACAAGTCAACGACGGTTTCCCCGGCACGAAAGCTCAATATGTCTGCACACGATTGCTATCAGTTGCTGTGAGACTGGATTATTAGATAGGTGTTGAGCTAATATCGTAGTGAGCTGGCGTGGGTTTAGCGGTTGAATGTAACCACCAACGTGCCTAGTGTCTCCTCAGTTGTATCATATTACAGAATGAAGAACGAAGAATCGGGTACACCAACGTTCAAAAGTACGGGACCTGACCTCACAACTCTCCACAGTCTGATCACAAAATGTTTATACACCTTCTACTATCATGACACTTCCTACATTCTACTGTTTCAATAACAATGGAATCTATCAGATGTGGGGTGTTAGATGCTAAATTGGTAGCAGAGTATCTCAAGAATCAACTTTTGTTAGCTAGAAGGTTTCAATGACTTAGGCTTCCAATTAGCTATGAAATGCCGCTAAAATTCATTTATTTTCATACCACATACAGAAAAGCACCAATTGGCAAGTGGAGCAAATTTATTCCTGAAATATGGCCCGTACGCCGCATAAAACCGTCAACGAGGAATTCCATAAGGAATTTCGCAAGAATCCTTTCAAAGGAAACCCTAGCAGACAAACGAGCTCGAACTCGGAGCACAGGTGAACGCGTGATACACGTATCTGGCATTACGACGATGGAAATAGTCACCTCAGGATCCCGTTCATCTGTCGTCTGTTCGACGAGAATTTCGTTCTCTCTCGGCACAAGCACTCAGAAAATATATGGCGCACTTGCCACTTCGATGAACGGTCTCCTCGACGCTCTAATTATATGCGTTTCGTTTTAGAATTAGACAGCCCCTCCGCATTTATAGCGTGAAAGAAAAGCGGCAGACAGTGTCTAATAATAAGCGTCATTATTTATAGGAATACAGGTTGAAAGCTCGTCTGTGGGTACGATGGACTGCAAATTAGTTCCCACAAGAAATTGTTGAATAGATTAAACTCATTTTCATTTAATTCAGTTACATTTGACTAACATTTCGGACCAATTTACCTAACATTTTCATCTGTCCTTGATTCTCATTGAAATTGGGACTTGGTCACCTATTTAGAAACGGGTCACTCAGTATCCAGAACTTAACTATCTGTTGTTATGGTCTAATCGTCCAGCGTTGGGCCTAACGACCTAACATTTGGGCCTAACAACCTAACATTAGATCTAACCACCTAACATTCAGACCTAACCCAGACCTATCAATTTAGACTTAACAACTTAACAGTTAGACCTAACCACCTACTATTTTAGCCTAACCACCTAACATTAGATCTAACTACCCAACATTGCGACCTAACCCAGACCTATCATTATTTAGACCTAACAATTTAACATTTGAACTTAACCACCTACCATTTTGGCCTAACCACTTAACATTTCAGCCTAACCACTCATCTTTGGGGCAATTTCCTAACGTTCGACTTAAACACATGTAGTTTTAACCTATCCACTTAACATCTGGTGCCCAACCGTCCAATATTTAGACCCCAGTCGCCGAAAGAGTGCCCCTCAAGAATGAATCGGAAGTTTCTAAAAGTTTTTAACAAAAAAATACCTACCACAACAGCGTAACTGTGAGTAGAGAAAAATAAATTCTTCGCTTTGTGCCCGTAGTCCAGAAAAAAAAGGGGATGCATATAAGCAGAAAATATTCAACAATTACGAGCTCTCGTGCATTCACTCGGAGATACGGCTACACAATTCGGCCGGAACAATGCAGGCGTGGCGAGATATTGTTCAACGTTTTCCCTTCAGAATCAGTGCTTTGTCGCTGACAAAATGGACGTGAAATTTTTGCGTGCAATAAAATGCCGCGGCTGTGTTTTAATTACGTAAAAGTGGCTGGAGGTAAAAAGCTCGCATTGCGACATGGCGAGAAAGTTATGTCGTGCCAATGGGAATCCGAAATTATGAAACAACATCCTGAATCTCTGGACTATGAGTCTGTTGTTTTAAGAGACTCGTTAATGAGCGCTCGTGGAATTTCTGTGAATATCGCCAACTATTTCCTGCACATTTATCAAGTATTTAATGCTGAATAAACCATATAAAAAGAATGGAGACGAGAATCGAGGGGGAAAAATCATTTCGTTGGCACTGGAGGTTTTTCAGTCCCCTAACTATGTGTCAACTGTGTGCTCCGTGTGTATTTAATACGTCAAACCTCGGCGGAATCTCTTCACTCGGTTTTCGCGCACTTTTTTCTGTCCGACGCTCCCTTTTTCTCATTTTTCCGATGACGGTACAGGGAAACGTGTCACTATTCTACCGGGCATAATAAGAGACCGCCAGTAGTGATATTTCAAACTGAATGACGACGGAAAATAGACCCTGGACGGGCCGTTCTCGATACGTCTACCCAGTTATCGCGAATCAATGGAAACGTCACCCTCGAAGTTTGTGGAACTCTTGAATTTTCTAGTTCTCGTCCTGAAACTTTTTCCTTGCTGGCCTTGCACGAGGATGTAATTATCTAATGTAAATTTGATCGGATGGGGAGCAATTAAGGTAAATAAAATACATTTTAAAAGGAAAAGTAATGAATGTAATCTAACACCGTTTGTTTCAAAGTCTAAAAAATGCAGTTAATAGCTTCTTTTTTTCTTCGGAAGTATTTCTCAGATTGGCTGAGACTTCTGGCCAACGTGGAAAATAGAATCTGAAAGTTCCAAGATTCGAAAGGGCAAAGTCGATTGAATCCAATGCGACTTCCAACTTGACACTTCCGCAATTTCTTCTCCATCTTTTTACTGGAGGCCATGAGACTTTAAAGAGGTTGGCGTCGTGGTAAATCCATGCTAGGATTAACAAAGTGTGACGGTCTGTGGTAATACTTCTTTGTAAAAGTTTAGTGGAAAGTACTTTCATATTTTTAAACATGTAAC
>NW_015373946.1:324661-533257 GCF_001272555.1 Dufourea novaeangliae | reverse complement strand
CTATTGTGAATACATTGTATTTTCTATATTCTGCAATTTTCCTTACATAGATCGTATTTCGTTCTACATTCGTAAATGATATCAAACGATTGTATTAAAATGACTATACTAAAATTATTGCACATATCATCATCACATTACTGCATTTTCTAGCGAACTAAATAACATACTACCACGTTCTCAATATATACTCAATTCATGAAAAAATAACAACTGTTTAAGCAATAGAATGATCTCTATTGAAATATCAAAGATTAATATCTCGTGTTAAATTGAACACTTAAAGAAAGTACATCATAACCAATGTGATTTCGTCTGTATGATGTTCGCCTTTAAGCCGAACATAAAATATTCAACTCATACTCTTTTAATACAAAATAGTTATGAATTATATTACTAATAATAAACGCGGCGTACAAGAAGACCATAACCTAACTAAGAAACACAACACATGCATGTTACTACTCGCGGATATGCAATCGTAGGATTGCATATCCGTGTTCACTGTACTCGCCAAAAGCACGTATACAACCAGTCGCCCGTGCCGTTTCGGACCAATTGTCCTACGACATGATTGGGGACTGGAGGAATAAAAACATGCACTCACCCGATGACTGAAGAACTCCCTATGACACTCGAAGAATCTCAAAAAACGGTGTAGCTTCGTCCGAGGACATCCACTGTAGTGGACATTCATGCAGCATCTGATAAATCTGAAAAAAAAGGAACAGAACTCGTTATAACCTCTTCTCAAAATTCTAGCTGTTTCAGTTAAAGAGTGTAAGTAATAAAATATAAGGATACTTACAATCTCTATTTGTAGAGCTTCGCCCAAAAACATCCACTTCAGTGATGCACTGACTCTACTTTCGCGAACGAGCATTTTCAAGTAGAAAAAAAATGAAAATAAAAAACTATCGCGACCGAAAATCCTAACCGGCGAACAAATGATTCTACTTTCGCGACACACAAAGCAAAGAGTGTCCCGAAACTCTGAAAATAATATGAGATTGTACGCAACAACACTGACTCTAGTTCCGCGAGGACCATAACACATCTCCGGTGAGATCCTAATCGGTGCCAGTTCGCTCCGCATAAACAGAAAAAACTTCGATGTAAACAAACACTGACTCGACTCGACCGCCTTGCACGCGGCCACCAAATACTGTGGAAAAAAAAGGGGGGAAAAGAAATACAATACGGCGCACGTGCACCGGCTTATCCTTTTTATTTTTATATACTACCAAGTGTTTATATCATGAAAATACTGTCATTCAACGATAAATATTCAAATATGAATTTAACTACGCAAATGTACCGTATTTTTACATTAATGTAATTTTACTACATTAATGTAAAAAAATATTCCAAAATAATTCTCAAATGTTTCAATATATTATATTCATTACTGATATATATTTGTTATTAATATATTATATTAAAGACATTTGTTGTTAGAGTTTAAGAATGTTCTTTATTTCTGTCTACATCGCGTACCGAATTTTATGAATATTGAGAAAATCGTTGCAAGTATTAAAGCTTCGTTGAGCATCGTAAACTACGCAGCTACTATATGTATAATTAAACTTACACCCGAAACCGTATATAAATACAAATACGGTGACATCGTAATGATAAACTCGAAAAATTATTAAAATTCAAACAATTTCGCGACCGAGATGCAGTAAACTACGAGTATTTCGAATTGAAACTTCTGGAACATTCCCGTTTAAATTTCCTAATGGTCAAAAAAGAAGCCATATTGCATACTTCAATTGCGTGTTTGAACACGAAATATTTCTCGAAAAAATTCTTGTTTGCTTTCAGCACAGTTAATCAGAAAATCGCGATCAAGTTTACGGTCAAAACAATAAAAGTGTACTAAAATCAAAATATCTAGTGGAATATAAACTATTTTGTTGTAATACATCACCAGAATTCACCTATTTCCCTCCAAATTGCGTCTAATGGGATTGGCATCGTTGGCGCGTCCTTTCTAGCCAGAATTCTAAAACAGAAAATAAACGTTAATACCAAGTAATTATACTAAATTAACAATGACTGAATCACAACAAAACAATTACTGACTCGAGGAGTGTTGCTAAAGATTGCAAATTAAACAAAAACTGCGTAAATACTAATTGGTACCGGGGGAGAACAGAAATCGTGAAACCAGTTCACTTTATCCAGAAATAACGAGATAATTTACGATTATTTAGAGTGAATTGTATAGATATTAACGAAAGTAACGATAGAGTGCTACCGAAGATACTAATAACATAAAGAAGTTAAAGTGAAAAGTAATAATACTTACTTCGCCACGAGCCAGATCACTACACGTCTAATCAGTCCAGCTCCCCTGAGACGAATGACCGTTAGGCTGCTGACTGGCTATCATTGGTTGACTCGGGTATGTATGAGGCCTGTGATTGGTGCGTCGGTTGGTGAAGAATGTGAGGATTGGTCGCCTCTCTGTTCGCCCACGTTCTATTTGAACGAAATAGAATATTTACCGCCAAATTATATTTCAATACATTTGTCTTATATGCACCCGAGATTAATTCAGGAGGGAATGACTATCATGAAAGGGAAACAAAGAGGCACACACTATCACCGAAAATATGATATTCCAATTCGTTTTAGATGAAAAATATTAACTTTGCTGTCGTCTTCTGCCGAAGTTTTCAATTCTCCAATGGTTCTCGAACGCCATCTATAATAAATATATCCCGCCAATTTGACAATGGCGCCAAAGTTTATGAAATACAATCTGACAGATATTACCAGTTAAATAATGAATAAAAACTTTTTTTTTGGAGAAAGTTTGACTAGCTGAGCTCTAGTTAGGTTGAAGTTAATTATTTAATTACTCCCAATAAGTAAAATTATTCTAAATAAATAAGTTATATATAAAAATTCACCAATTGTCAGAAGGTAAATGATTGTGCGTATGTATTAAGATTTTTATATCACGTTATCAAATAAAAAGGATATAAAAAGGAACGTGGAAAAAGTAACATTATTAAAATGTCCATTAACAATGCATTTAGAATAAGTTATCTTATAGATAAGTGACAGAATATATATGTACATATTATATTGCACTGAAAAGTAAGGGGGCTTGAGCTCTGGATGCATGTGACAGAATTCTACAGATTCCTTGGGTCACGATGTGAGGTGATTTATCTACTGTACCGATTGGAGCGAGTTGCTACAAATGGCGCCACGAGCGTTTGTGTACGTTCACTTGGCGAATTCTTGTGAATACACTACATATCTTTCCTTTGTTTATTTCATAAAATGGGTAAGTAACAAATGCTCTTCTCCACTCTTCTCATTCTTTACAAGCATACGAAGTGATGTTCTAATGTGTCTTTTGAATGGTAGGATTACCACGAAAAAACAAATCTAACTTCTTGAATGACAGATGTTTGTCGCAATCACGCGTCAGCAAAGGACGCAGCAACTTTACGAGTCTGTCGCAGCCTGTTGCAAGCACGAGCACAAGAAATGCTTCGTCGTCACGTGTTGTTCGAAGGGAATCTCCTGGGGAAAGAACAACGTGCTATGATGAAAGATTGCGAGACTCTCCACCAGATCGTATAGTTTCTGAAGAAGAAAATCAACTTGTAAACAGCTTAATAAGATACCTTTTCATATTAGACAGGGGAAAAAATATTATGAATAAAGCACGTATAATCAAGAGTGTGTTTGGAGGCCAAGGGAAAAACTTTCATCGTGTAATGACTAAAGCAAGAGATCTTCTATCGAAGGTATAAACAGACTTTTATTTTATGTATTATCTAAAATGTTCTGCATACAAATATTTCGATCAACAGATATTTGGGTATCAACTAGTGGAATTAGAAGGTAGCAAATACATGCTGATAAATGAGATAAGGAACACATTGCCTCATGTTTCTCCAGTGGGAACCAAAGGCAGTCAACAAGTATTGTTATTTTTGGTGCTCACTCACATCTTTATGAGTGAGGAGTTTTGTACCGAAGGTAATTAACAATGTCGTTGATAGATATACTCGGTAGAAGTGACTTTCCATTTGTTGCTGTATGTTTCAGAATCTCTGTGGAAGTTTCTTGAAAATTTGGGTATTAATTGTACAGAAGGTCAGAATCATTCGTACTTTGGTAATGTGAGACATATGGTAACTGAGGTAAAAATACATAGGCTGGGTTACCATGAGTAACAAATCGTTAACTGTTTATTTATGCAAAACGTATTCGGTTTCTTTTTTTCAAAGGTGTTCGTCGCACAAAAATATATCGATAAGACAGTTGTCGAACAAAACGATGCGCCAAAAATTGAATATAAATGGGGAGTTCGTGCAGAACATGAATTTTCCCGACGCACAGCCTTGGAATTTGTATCACAGGTAAGATCTGCGGTACTGTTGCGTGCCTCTAACACATCGAGATAATTACTTAATAATTTCGTACCGAGGTCGTTTCGTTTAACGCATATACCATTTACTTGTAGATCTACAATGGAAGAGCAATAAACAGTTGGCCGTTACAGTACAAAGCGCTGATCGCACGGGAAAAGACGAACAAATTCAACTAACCCCAGAGTGGAACTGAATGGATACCACCCCGACTTATTACATTGTAAATATTATTGTTCACCGAACGGAAAGAGTAAACCAAAATTGAATATCACCGCTGTAGCTAGTTCGAACACAACATTCTCTCTAGATTCTTTCTTAAATTTTTGTTTTTTATTTTTTTTTTTTCACTTTTCAAACGACCCTGAGAGCAGCCGTAAAACTGCGATGCGAGATTAAAGTTCGAGTACGGTCTTCGAGTTCAACGTTGGGGTCGGAGGAATCTGAAACGCGTTCCGTTGGCCTAGTTTTCGCCAAATCTAATTGGATTCATATTTTCTTCGGACGGTTACGTCGTAAGACTCGACGAGACCTTTGTAAAACGAAATTACAGAAACGACTATATAGTCTGTATCTCGCCCATAGTTGGAACTATTTTTGTGTGGGCACCACACAGATCTTCACGCTTTCCTACAACGAATTGCTTTCTGCTACTTTGCCCTGAATGCCCTGAAAAAAAAACGTTCTCTAGTAAGCTTTATCGTTCGTGAACGATTAGATACGATGTTATAATCAACACGACCACAACTCGAACTTTATTCCGTTCGCATATTTATTGGAATTTCTTTACCCCTAAACGATAGCCGCTGCCACGACATTCGTTCTCCGTGTTCTCGTTCGGATAAAGGAGAGAGTAGTGATCGCTCGTGCAACATGGGGTCACGGTAGAGATGAATCCGTAAAAAGTCGTCGGAGACGTTGAACGGCCAAGGGACAGTGAGAGAGAGATTCGAAAAAGGTGCAAAGGGTCGCGTAGAGGGGATACGGCGGCGGATCGTGATTGCGCAGGGACAGGCGGACTCTATGTGTGTATATGTATGTATATCGGCCGCTGAACCAGCAGCAATGCGGGAAATGTGTGTCAGGCCGGGCTGGGTTCCAGGCGACGGCAACGAGAGTCACAGAGTGACGGCGGTGGCCCCCAGTGTTCGTCGGTGGTTCGGTCGGGTCAGGCGGTTAGGTGGTCGCGTTGGCGTGGGTGGCGCGCGCGCGCGCATATATGTTCGTCTCGTAGTGTCATTGTGCCGATCAACGCACTCTAGCATTCTAAGCCCCAAATTTTTATTTATCCCTATATCGTACTTTTTTCCCCGTACACACACAGCCTATCAGATCGCCTAGACCCGAAAGGGTAGCTGATATTTCGGCAGCTTCTTCCACCGAGGGCAATATGACACAAGGAACCGTCGGTTGAATGCTGCTGGTGGTTACACGTTTACGCGCGGTCGCGTTTCACTTTCGTTGATATAATAGACGGGCACCGAAAGGAGGGCAACGGAACGAACGATCGAAAGAATAAAAAAAAAAGGAAGAAAACTACGTGAACTGGACCATTGATATGTGGACGCAAGGCGTAGGCATTGTACCAGGATCCGGCGCGACAAACGTCCAATAAAAACGGGTATCAATGCATGCCACAGACTCATTCGACGTTTCACTGTCACCGTAAACAGACGCCTGAGAGAAAGATGACTAAAGGGAGGAGAGGGTAAGGTGTAAAGTTTTCCTTTCAGCAGCCGTTCGTCGAAAGGGCACGCAGAACCTGTGCGCCTAGCCCGGAAGTTCTGTGCGACAAGTAAGTTCCGGAAGCACAACTCCGGAAAACAAGGGGAGCAACCAGAAGGTTTCTTCTTCTTCGGACGATTAGGGGGGGGGGGATAGGATTGCGTATTCCAGGATCACGTACCCGAGACGAGAAAAACATGTTCAATCTTTATCAGAACCTGAACAAACGCGATGACGATCACAAGGAATCGGATGTCACCGGGCACGATCGGTTCTGGCAGGAACGTCCGCGTACGCGGCGAAAACGTCGCGCTGTTAACCGTCGAACCCAGAGCGCCATCGAGCTGGACTCCGAGGCTATGGTGTCCGCTCGTGGGACGCTACGTCGCGGAAGGAGCGCAAGCATCGAGGACGAGGACAGCGACGATGAGAAGGGCTATCAGCTGACCAATAAAATCGACAATCTAGCCAAAATATTGTTCAATCGCGTGTCCGCCGCACGAGGTTGCAAAGAAACTGACGTCAGGTGATTAAGAAAAGAAAAAAAGTAAAAAGCCTAAGTATAAGAAAAAGAGAACTTTAAGGTGATTGTACCAAAGTTTTTATCAACCTTATTTTTCCAAAGTTTTCAAGGTCATCTTCGGTTGTTTTTTGTAGAGAAACTTGTAATTTTTTTACGCCCATCTTTTAGCGCATACTAAGCCAAACTCAATTAGCACCATAACAAATGTTTTTTTTTTTTTAAATTATAGGTTCGTGTATAAAAAAATCCGAAGATGACCTTGAAAACTACGGGAAAAAGGGTTGACAAAAAATTTAGTGCAACCATCTTAACCCTCTCTTTGAATTATGTTATATTAGACGAAACGATTTTCGATCGAACAGTTAGCAGTAGAATAAGCTGATCACGTTTCGTGGTCCACCCTGTATACTAGCCGAGATAACCGATTTTAGACAACGATAGCTGGATAGGATTCGTGTTGCCAGCTGGGCCATTCCTTTTCCTAATTTCTTGTTTTTTTTTTTAGCACATGCCTTTCCAGTAGTAGCCGATGTTCCTTGATCGAAATACAGGGATTCGTTCGTTGTCATCGATCGAGCTCCCGGAGAATTCTGTGAAACTGCACAACGCCATATATTCGTACACAAACACACAGACACACGATACTCGACCGTGTTTATTTACAAACATTTTACGTACACGCGCCATACCGTCTAAATGAACCGAGAATGAACCTCTCAGTCTTCACGGGCGATAAGTAAGCTGATCTCCGAACCCCTGTGAGTCTTCGATCGATGGCAACGAACGGTCTCGACGACCGACACAGAAACTTGTCGCAAAATTTGCGACTTCGAGGAAAACGAATACCTACGACACGGCAACGTTCGCTCCGGTGACGTTTCCTTTTGTCTCGTCTCGTTTCATTTCGTATTCGCTTTCTCCCATACCACCCATCCGTCACCGATAAACGAACACCTACCGTTACGAACCCAGTTTCTGATCACTTAAGAATAACTAACGCCGCGTTTTTCTTAACGTATAAGTGGAAAAATTAACCAAAATCAATAGAATTGTTGTTCTTCTAATAAATCTAGGTTTCATCCTTTAATTTGATATTAACAGAAGTGCAGAAATAGTAAATAGAACTAAATTTGTAATTTAACTATTAAAGTAATAAGTGCAAAGGGAGCAATTATCTGATCACCTAAATCATATATATCCGCATTACACACGAATTTTACGTATAAAATTCAACATGTACTAAACTGGATCAGGAATTTGGTTCTGATTAGGAACTGTGTCCGTGACACGATACCCATTTGATATTGCGAAAACATTCTCAATGGAATTGAGACGCGATTCTAGGGACAAGCAAAAGTTTGCTGGGGGTGGGGGTGGCAGATTGCGAATTACATCGACGATATATCGGGATTAATCCGTGATTCGTGATCTTATTGGATGAAACCCTTGGCTTGCGCTCGTAGGGAAGGATGGCTACTCGCTGGCAACGTCAACGAAACCGATCCAGTTTGTAGTCGTTGGTTCGAGAATCTATTTCATTATTGGCATCCCTCGAGAAACCGTTCGTCCGTACGAGATATCGCTGCTGAACGCCGTCGTATCGCAGCGTCGAGCGGCGACTCAAACACACTCGTCAGGTATTGTTCTCCACCTTTTTTTTCTTTTTTTTTTTGTTTTTAATTTTCCGTTGATTCTTCTATTTTTTCGAATTGAGCATACGGGGTCCGCGCGCGAACCGTCGAAACGATAGCGCGACAAATTGCCTGAAGGACAGAGAGTCAAAGGAAAAATAAGAAAAAACTTGTAGACGATAGTAATAGGACGACTCTAACAATCGGATCGGAAAATCCGAAAAATCTGATCGAATTTTAACCCGGTATGTCCGTGGACAGAAATGGGAGGCATAGTTACACGGCATTGGACCACGGGCCGTCGGTCTGCGAGGACGTTGGCGAGTACATGGAGATGGAGAAAAGATCACGAGACCGTGCTTTATCAATTTGCCAAGCTTACATCCGAAGAACGCCGCGCTATAGTCTGGTGAAGCAGCTGAATAATCTCGGTAAGCTCTCGATCCCCACCCCCGAACCTCTTAGAACCCACTTTTCTCTTACCCGACGCGACATTATTGTTCACAATGCACCCTATACACACACACACAGAGAGACACGTACGTACGTATACATCCATAGATGTTGGACAAGATCATTCCGTTTTCGCGCGATGTTTCAGGCTCGAGAGTGGACAAACATTGGTTCGCGGTGAGGGACACTTCCCTGAAGACCGATCGGTTGATCACGTTGGCCCCGTTGAACAGAAATTGCCCGTTGACTGTCTCACCACTGACAAAGAATATTCTGAACGACCTGTTCTTGGCCTTGCAGCATCCGTACATATGCCCCGTGTTCGACATTGATTTCCTCGAGTACGAAGACGAGAATTACGTGATCGTTGTTCAACCGATCAGCCAGGGCAGCCTGAAGGACTTGATATACGGGGTGAGTATGGAAGTAATGGTGTGGCAGTAGACCCATTGAACTCTATCCTTTTTCATAATACCACCTTGTTGTCGATGGAAGGACGAATTCAGCGACCATTAGCATGATGGTATTTAAAAAAAAAGATACATTGACTCTGATAAAACTCAAGGTCACCTTAAAATCTAAAAAAGAAAAGAGGTAAAAGAAATCAAATTGTATTCATCAGTTGCGTCCCCTAAAATGCTACATAATTCATTAAAACGTTTTCTAATACCAACCAATAAGTAACGAGTTATTTCAGATAGTAGTTCTTATCGACTTACCCTGTATATATCTGGTATGTAAAATATAACTCCATCCTTCGCTATATACCCAACAGATAGAGAGAACCGGCTGGAACGAGGATTGGGGCCAAAAGTACGGTTCACGAGGCAAAGGACTCCCGTTGCCGCAGATACAACAAATGGGACGCCAAGTGTTAGAGGCGTTGATCTTTTTGAAGGAACGGGAATTCCCGATGGTGATGCATCTACACTCGGGGAACGTACTCGTGCAGAACGGTGTCGCGAGGCTCGCGGGCCTCGAGAACACCCTTCTCGGTTTCACCAGCCGTATACATCCTGTGATCACATCGCGTGTCTCGCAGACCACCTCTGTCGACATGATATCGTTCGGTAATATCAAATCTTGACCCGATCTCACGATCGATACCGTTACAAAGAAGAAAAAAAAATCATCGCCGATTATTACTTGACCAAACATAATCTGACGCTGCGTCGAATCTCCTTTCTAGGTCATATGCTATTTGAAATGTGCGCTGGTTACGAATTACGATCGTTTAAACCGAATTCCATGCATCTCTCGGATCTTGAAATGTATCCACAAGTACAAATCTCTATTTTTTCTCTTCTATATATCTCTCTCTCTCTCTCTCTCTCTCTCTCTCTCTCTCTCTCTCTCTCTCTCTCTCTCTCTCTTTCTCTACCGAAAATTCTTTCTTTCGTTTTTTTTCTTTTTCTTTCCATCTGTATCTCTCTATATCTCTCTTTCGTTTCTTCTGTTTATATGTACTTTATTCTACTCTATTTTTATAACGCTAATGAAAACCGTTCACGCACGCACACAGGTGATCGAGTTATTGAAATTTCTGTTCGCTGAACCGTGTAATCGGCGAAAAAACATTGAAGAGCTTCTCGTTCACGATCTGTTCAGAAACATCGATCTTCGTGAAATGCGCAGCGCTCCAGTCACGGTGAGGATTCTTTCTTTTTTTTTTTATAGTCCTTATAAATTTACGCCGGTGATTATGAAAGTGGTCTAAGTCGATTAAATATTCTGCAAAAATGCTTTCATATTATTGTAACGTAAGTCGATGTAACACCAAACAAGTGATACGTTCAATTTTTTTTTTAATTTAGACCATTTTCATAATTTACACTCAATAATCACCGGCACAAATGTGTATTCCTTTGAATATTCTGATCCGTTACTCTCGTTTGTCTGTTTTTTTGTTCTCTCTCTCTCGCACGCACGCACAGATATTCCGACCAACGTTAACACCGTCGATCGCAAACTTACTCGACGGCATTAAACGACAAAACGTGAACAAAAGGTAACGGGGATGATTCCGTGGCCGGAATCGGAGATTCGATTTCCGTGTCTGCCTATATTTTTTTTATCGATTTTTGCTAAACGTTCCTTTTGCATGCACAACAGGCAGAGATCGCGCTCTATAAACGACGTGTATTTAACACGCAGATTTTGGTAATGCCACCCAACGGTCCGATTAATTCGATACGATTCTAGTGAGCATTGTTCACCGTTTGAATTAATATATTCACTTTTTCCCACCCCCTACTCCATCCCCGACCCACCATTTTCAGAGTCACGAGCTTGGACGACATCGTCGATGTCGACACTTTGTCGCTGCATAGACCGGACACCGTTTGCGAACATTCGTTGCTCGACGAGATCTATAACGAGCTATCGAACACGGCCGTATAATTGTTTAATGGACTCTGGGAACAAAGTTTCTTACGAAGACACACGACCACCGTTCACGAGTAATATCTTTATTTACTCGCGTCGTTCTGTACCAAGTGCCAAAATATCGTTTCAGCTTCTTTCCAATCTGGGCGTCGATGCTATTGTATTTACTGAAAAAGAAATAAAAGAAAAAAATGTGGAGAAACTAATATGGGGAAAAACAATAAAGAAAAGTCACGTATACGTACGGTCGATTTTATTATTTAAAGTATTGAAACACATCCAAAGCCATCTGTATCTACGATACAAATGCAGGGAAAATGATAAAAAGTATTCACATCACAAGCGTGTCAGATACACGACCACTTTTCGTCTCTTCTTTTCACCGAGTTTTTACCTTAACTTACTTTCACTTGTAGATGATTCTCGACGGAATTTGTCGATAAGGACCGCGAGACGAGATACGATGACGAGTGCAGGAGAGAAAAAAAAAAAGAAACATCGTCGAGACATCATCGATAATTCTCGATTGGCTCGTGTGACGACGCGGATTTAGCCAGACGCAGGATCGCTGCTTTGATCGTCTGTACACATTGAAAGGATGCGCGTACGCGGTATAAGAAATGATAACAGGGAAGTAATAACTTCGTTTCGTTGTTAGTGGAACCAAGTACCTTCCTCGCATATTTATTTTCCATTGAAAATTCCGATGTGTCGTTTATCCTTTATTGAAAACAGTCGAATTTAACGCGATCGCGAGACCACGATTAATTTTTTAATACCTACAATACGGGACGCCAAAGGCATAGAGCATCAACTGAGACACGCTCTTGTCTACCATCACGTGTGTATATTTCAGCAGGGAACAGCCTGATGGAATTAGACGAGCCCAACGAATGCGGAGGAATTGCAGCTGCGTTCGGAGAAGCCTTCTCCAATCTGTACCTTAACGATCTTAGAGTGTATGTATAAACGGGCGTCAAGATCGGTAGTAAAAATAGACATTATTGCTTCCTGATGTTCTTTTCGTTTTAACGTACAAATTCATATTAACGTCTTCCTTACACTAGAGCACGAATGATCGATTTCACGTGGGTGAGACCGCATGGATCCTTGGAAAGTTTCATGATCAAATAATTTAATTGATTAGTTCTTACGCATTATGAAGCACCAGCTTCGAGTTCGCTCGCAGGCGTGTCCGGTTCTTCGTCGTTGTAAATGTTTTCTGCCATTTGCCACACCTGCATTATATTATCTTCCGACACTGAACATATGACCCACGGTTCGTTTGGATTCCATGAAAAATCGCTGATTTTGGCGGTATGGCCACCGTGTATAAACTGCAATATACAAAACAAATGAATTGCTATCATTGACAGTGCAAAGCTGTCGGCAGGCACGTGCCAGTATGCAACTGATCTACAGAGAGTGAGAGAGAGAGAGGCAGACAGACAGAAACGAATGTCGTATAATCGATGTACCAGCAACTCGGGTGGACCGTCTTCGGCATCTTCGCTGGACTGTTCTTCGCCAATCTTACTGAGATCCCATACATGCAGACGCCTATCCGTACCGCTACTTGCCAGTATAGTTTCGTTATGCGGCGACCACTGAACTTGAAAGATTTCGTCCTTATGAGACTCGAAAGAATGGAGTTTCAGCTTCAGATTTCTCAGATCCCAGAGTGCTACCGTTTTATCAGCGCTTCCGGTCGCGAGGATGAACTCTGAGTATGGATTGAAACTTAAACAATTCACTTCCGCGGTATGAGCATCGACCGTATGACTTGGTTTGCTTGTATTGTTACACCTACGAAAAAGAATGCACATTGTTTACAACTAATATAGCATAATATTATTCAGATTTATTCGTATCGTAGATGATAACGCGTCGTTACCTTGTGTCCCAAATCATTAACTTCTGGTCGTCCGCCACCGAGCCGAACAAAGATTCGTGCAACAAATGCCATGCCACATCTTCGACGACAGCGGTGTGGCCGGTGAATATCGTTTTCGCGTCTATAACACGATTTTCTTTCGGCGGCGCGTTAATGTCCCACAAACAGATCGTGTGATCATCGGACGCGCTTAACAAATATCCGTTGAGGTTGGGATTCCACGACAGGCCGTAGCCTTCCTTCTGATGTCCCCTCAGTCTATCAGCGACAACCAATCAAACATTTAGAAGAATTTTTAGGCTCACGATTCTTATTCGGACAGGTACGTTCTTCTTCTCGCTTACCTCAGGTCAGGTTGACACTCGCCATTCGGATCCGGTTTACTAGGATGTTTTGTGTAATCGAAGACGAGAACGTCGCTGGAAGGTGTCTTGGTGGCGATAACACAAGGATTTTGCGGCATGTACCGTGCCCTGTTTACTTCTCCTTCATGATTTATCTTTATTTCGATCTCTATCTTCCCGCTAACCGACCCAAATCCACCAAATTCACCTTTCTCATTGTCGTAATGCGACGCGTCAAACTGAGCATCTTCGTTTGGCAATTGAACGCTAGCGATGAGCAAATGATTCTGCTCATCTGAGGTATGTGTACCCAAAATAAGACGGTGCACAGAGTAATCTTTTCCCTCTGGTCTGGTTACGTCGGGCAGCCATTGAGCAGTCAGGGAAGGCCATTCGAGAGCGTGTGTCATCACGAGGTCGTATAAAAAGGGAGTATTTTTCTTCCATATTTTGTATTCTTCGTTGATAACTCTTTCCTCCACGGCATCGTCGAATGTTTCTGGAACCGGCGTAGAACGCATTAACGAAACACGTGCGATGCATAAATGACTATCACGACGGATAGAAGAGTTCAATAGACAAAATAGATCCGTGACTGCTTTGTTATACAGTCAGAAGATTACTTCTTACAGGATTGTGAAAAATGCCCGATAAAATGACATTTTCGACGTAACACAGAATGAAAGATCAGCGAGAAAACTAAACTTTCGACCGGCAAAAACGTTCTACTCTTTGCAGTGATATAACCTGCCGGTCAACGAGTAAAGATCTCGCTTCTTACATATTCTATTTCACGACACAAAAACAGTTCTTTCATGTCCTTTCGATCTCAATTAGACATCAAGATGTCGAACTCAACGACGTTGGGAAATAAATGTTACTGTCTAACAGAAATAAATCTATCGAAAATTCTTGCGAAATGCAATCTTGTTTACCATGGCACAGAAAGCGTCCTTTGAACGAACGTCCGATAGTTTTAAATAGAAAAAGCTATCAAGAAAGTTAACAGAGAAACGATATAATGTATTTTACACTTACCGCCGTCTTTATCTCCCATCCTCACGTTTTGTTAAATCTTTCAAATAACAAGTAAAATACTGACAAAACCTTTAACCCGCCAAAAAGCCGCGAAGCCCAGCCGGATTTCATCAAAAATGCAAGCGTACTTGCTAGAATGCCTTAAATATACGCCGCGTTTTCATCGCACACAATCGCATGCATATACGATACGGCGAACAACGACAACGATCTTTTGCGATACGTACCTTAAGTTACGTTTATGTCATATCTTTTACTTTGCATTGTGCATGAACATATTTACCAATATTTACTCAAATAATACACTTTCGCTAAGATTACCTATTCTGGATCTGTTTGAACGGTAGTCTTCTCGTGTCGTCTAAAGTTTAACGAACATAACGTATCAACTAAACATCATATCGTAGAAAAGAAACTGAATTACAACTCAACATCTGTCATCAACACGATCAACACCACTGTTCAACCGTCAATTCGATGATTCGCAGTTACGCACTACTGTGAAATTGCAACACGTTGCAATTCAATCCAGAATAATTTCAAAAATGTTAAATTGTTATGCACGATACCTTCGCAATCCAGTTGATTTGTTCATGCGTTTAAAGAATCAAGAAAGTCATGAAATGAACGAGTACGAATAGAAAAATTAATATTATTATATGAACAGTTGCTGTTTGCTGGTTACGTTTATTTCACGTTACCATTATAACGTAGAATTTTACTCAACTATACACGCGGTTACGAATATATTGTAACATGATAAACCAAAATATTGTACACAAAAATTCGGTCTTCTAGATTTCAAAAGTAATTTTACATTCCCTTCATCTTTCTGTTATAAACGTACTAGTTAAATAATAAAACTAACGAGTTACTTTTATTTAGGAAAATATACAAATTTAACTTCCAACGTCTGGCTGGAATACAATGAAAAATATGGAAGGCATGAAAGCTAAGCGAGATGCAAGAAGAAAGCGAATTTTAGAGAATTCAGAAAAACGTTTGTTAAAAATCACTGGCCTAAATGGTGATACAAAATTGGAAGGTAAACAATATTAGATTTGGTTATGAGATCAGTATAAAAACAAAATTAGATGAATATCTTTACCAAAAGAATATTAATGTCAAGACATTTCAATATTTTTACAAATTGACTAAGAAGTTAATCAAAATCATACAGTTATCAACATGCCAAATCTTAACACATTCGAGATCAATGATCCAGCATATGCGTCATACAATATCATACCCCTTTAACTGATACCTTTACATGTGGGTTGTATACAAACGGTAAACATTACTGACTACTGAGGATAGTTTTGTAATAATAAGTGTGTCTCGAATGTTTTAAATACCTTAAAATTAGGGAAACTAGAATTGGCACTAGTTTAGAAAAGATTGGCTTGTATTAATTACATGGCATATTGTTAGCAACCAATTGTTATATCATGCCTTCAACTTTATACTTAGATACATCTAGTCAAACCTCGTTTATCTATAGAAACATGCAAGAGGATACATTACAACCAGACATAAATGGTACAATATCAGGTAAGGTAATATAAAATCACATGAGGCTTATATGCAACATCTGCAACTATTACTTTTCTGTACAAATACAGATGATCGAATTAAGAATGCAGATATTCTTGAGTCTGATGATATTCGGAATGGTATATTGACCTCTCCAAAAGATAAATGTAATGACATAAGAACAGAAGCCAAGAATGTTCATAATACTCTTGCTCGAATGAAACTTCTGCCACCTATATTGCTAATAAATCGTACATATTATATGCTACTAGCTTTTATTCTTAACATATTACTTGTTTTAGAATTGGATTACTTATTTGGAGAGGTAATCATGCATTTTTACAGTGTAAATCCAGTATAGTATACAGTATTATACATTTTTTCTGCAGCATATATCTTTGATAATACATGATTAAATATTTCAGACAATCGTTATGCCATGCCTTCTGATGATGCTGGGTCGTTTGTACGGCTGTACAAATACACGGGAGACAGAAGGCGGTAGTCTTTTGTGCACCGCTTTGATCTTATGTAATATTAAACCCGAAGTGACTTATCGAGTTAAAAAGTTTGTAACGCTGCTCCATCTGGTAGTGGAAGATTTGGCTGTATACATTTTTAGTTTCAGTCTAATGCATTATGCCTTTTTTCATTGTTTACGCAAGATCGATATTTTAGAATACTAAGTCAAGCAGAAGTACACAAAACACGCTTATTCGGGGGAATTTTGTAAAGGTTTTATAGAAAATAAAGATACATGGCAATACATCGAATATAACTCTTTAACATTTTTATGAAACTGATGTGTACACTAGTAGCTTCATGAATGATTTAAGTGATTAAGTTAGACATTTTAAGTTAGTTCATAACCTCAGGAAAACTTCCATATTCCTTAATTTTCCCATACAAAACATAGTGATGATTCAATAACGTTTATGGTTGTCAATATAAATGTATTACTGATTAATCGTGTACAGAAGGAAGATGTCAATATAAATTATGTCAATGCTTAACTTTCGTACCTCCTGTCTCAACTCGAACAATATCTAGGTGACCTAACTCTATCATTTCCTTTTCCCACTTGAGCAACTCTTGGTTGTACTGTTTCTTTAATCCTGATGCCTCAGTATTATACTTCGCTCTCTCTATATCCGACATAGCATACCATTGTTCTGCTACATCTTTCATCCAAACCTAATAAAACATCAAGAAATAAATTATACAAACTACCAATTCTATAGATTTGAATACATTTTGTCATTATTAGCACAAAGTGATAAAATCATGAAAAAAAGAATAGTAGAGTGTGTTATGAATATGCAGTTTACAAAAGCATTGCTTGACAGGAGATGATTCTATGTACAAAAACTTGAAAATTTCCAGGTTTGGTTTTCTAGAAATGTTTATTCTACCCTTTCAATGCATCTTTGTGTGCAGAGTACAGGAATCACCTCTTATCCAGTTGTACCACACTCTGTAGTGAAAAAAATTCATCTCAATCTTCTAGTTTTTTTAAACAACCATTAGTATCAAGTGACTTATACCATGCACAACAACGTTAAGAATAAAGATGAATATTAAGAATTATACCCGTTGTGTTATGTTTGGTTTTCGCTCGTTCTGCTTTGACTTCACATATATAAAAAATGAAGTCATTGGTCTTTTTGGCTTTTGAAATGTTTTCAATTTCTGTAATTAAATCTGTCTTCAGTCAATCGATAAAAATAAGAACATTAGTCAGTGAAGAATCTAATATGTAATTATACTTACCTCTTTAACATCCAATCCTCTGTTTGCCAACTTATATCTAGTTTTACTTTCTTTTAACAGCTTCTTTTGTTCCTCGGTTAATGAATTTTCATACTCTTTTACTTTCACAACGTATGTTTCATAGTTTTGTATGTATTCGTTTCTGAGATGTTCTTTATAATTTGGATTTAACTGAGCCCATGCTTGAGAAGCTTTCTGCGCTAAGTGAATAGCTTTCAGGTCAGGATTTTCTTCTTTTAACTTTGACCTGACACTGTTTAAATACATAATAAAACATGATACTGGTCTCTTTGGCTTTGGTGGAAGTTCGTTTTCTTTTGTTGTATATTTTAAAGCATTTTGATAGAATTTTCCTAAACAGCTTCTAAAACAATAAAAAGAGGCATTCAGTTGGCTAATACAGCACGTCACAAAGAAAGTGCACACTGGAACACAGCATCATAGCTGAAGTACAAACTGCTGTTACAAATGCTACAATAATGAATCAAAGTATAATAAGTAAAAGATATAACACCATTAATAAAATAAAGATTTACACGCACGTGCAAGGATTATTCAACTTTTATTAAGGGGTTATATTATAACTTACAAAATATTTTCTTACGGAAATATTTATTTCAACTACAACAATACTATGAAGCAGATGATTGTTTTACCTCACACGTAAAAAGTTTCCTGAATCTATGTATAGTTTGAATCTTCCAAAACCTGCCATTGTATACAAAATAGCTTCCAACATTTGTTACTCTTTTGTAGTCTATTCCACTCCTGACTACCAGGAGACGTTATGAAGTATGTACAATAATAAACTTGTTTGAATTTAAAAATTTCTTGAACATTTATAATTTAGCACAATATCATCGTCATGAGCATCGCTCTGTTGCAATTCAAAATACAAGTGCATAAAAGTTTTTAATCTCAGCTATAAGTAGATAGAGGAAAGTAATTGAAAGTAATGACATAAACACAAAGAGTAGATCAGTAATAATCAGTAATCAGTGGTACTGATTCAGTAGACTGTCTACTGTAGACATTGGTAGACATAACAATAGGCGACACTGGCGACATTGCAGTTTAGAAAAAGATGGAACTACACAGTGCTACATAGCCAATATTATATCTAGATTATCTATTCTTTGGTAAACAGAATAGGATATCCATAAAGTAGAAATAAATTGGGATTTGACATTCGCCATGTGTTACAAATTAGGAAATCCATATCCATTCCAACCAATTCCAACTTTTACAATTCATTTAATGGCAATGCCATCTTTAAGTAACATTTCAAGGTCACCAAATTCTGAGATCACATGTAAATTATAAATTTTACGATGCAGGTTTCGCTTCTGTATGAATAAATTGTACTATGGTTACGTTGTTTGGCGGTGTACATGTGTACATTTCGAATTTCACGATTTAGCGTCCCGCGGTACAACGTAAAATAAAACTTCCAAGCAGAGAAATGGAAGAAGCGAAGGTATATATATACATACTGTTTACTGCTTGACTATTAAAAATGATGAAAATATTGGTTCTTTACACATATAATCAAATCATAATTTTATTTGAATTATGTATGAGAACTTATGTATGTATATTCTCTAAGCTTTGCATATTCCATTTTTTTTAACACATTTGCATCACATGTAATATTAATTACTTAAGAAATTGTTTAATATATGTATGTATAATATTTAATTTGTTAGCAATAATATACTCTATTGTTGTTCATGTTTGCAACAGTGGTACTACATATTAGAAGAGTTACTTCAGTGTTCTGTATGTTTGGAGATACCAAAGACTTTGATTGTGCAGTGCATAATAGGGCATCATATTTGCACTTTTTGTAGAAAAACTTTGAATATTTGTCCTATGTGCAAACAAGAATTTGTACAAACAAGAAATTTTGTTGCGGAAGATTTAGTTATTAAACTAAATGACATAAAGGTTTAGTATTTCAAATGTTTCTTTTTACGATATCAGTTTGAACTTACTAGCATTAAAGTGTACAAATATTTATAAAGTATACATTATTATACCTGTGTAATTGAGAGTTTTATGATTTAGTCATGACAATACTTACATATTTAAAACTAGCAGTTGCTGAAAACTTTTACACAAGTTTTTATTCATAGACACACAGTTGTAACTGAGTTTTTGTATTTGTATTAAAACAACATCATTATCATACAATTAGTGAAAACTACTATTTGCAGTATTATAATAATACAAAGCTTTCATGGATTATTTTACATTACTATATTTTTCATTTTCAGCTCTCTATAGAACAGGAAATAGAAACTGTAAAGCAAACATTTGATAAAACTAAAAACACTGTATATGCTTCAGTTCAAACAGATTTTGAAGCAGTTAAACATTGTACTGTATACCACAGATGTACACAGACAGAAGATATAGTACAAAGAACATACGCTAAACATACTTATTGGTGTTCAATCGGTATATGTAAATTTAAAGGTACATACAATAATCTAGAAACACATTTGAGGCAATGTCACACGGATAATTTTTCAGAGGTATTAAAACCTTTATATATTATAAAAACTTAAGCACTTCAGTTTCTCATTTGATTCTGAAATATTTCAGGGACATCAGCTGTCTCAAATTTTTCCTATAAGATCTACAATAATGACAGCTACATTGCCAAACGATTTTGACTTTGTATTTTTAGTAAAAGACAGAGGCTTGGTTTTTTTAAATTACACTATACGCAGCAACGGCCGTTTAAAATGTAGCGTGCAACAAATATCCAGTTTGGATTCACCTGTCCTACTTCATTATGATTTCACAGTTGGAGTTGGTACACTCCGTTTCCAGCGCCATGGAGTGGTAATGCTACTTATAATAAGAGTGGCTTAAGATTTTCATTATAATAGTTACTAAACAGCAAAGAATATATAATGATTGTTCTATACTCACAACAGGTGAAGTTACGCCAACCATCCCAAGCAACCAACTATGACTTCTGTATTCAATGCAGTGTAATGCAACCTATGATAAAGGGGAACAATTTCAACTGTACCTTCTTGGTAAGGGAATGTACCTGTGACGTAGCGAAATAAAATATAATAACGTCGGATCCTACAAATATGTTAAGACTTATGCAGCATGTTTTGAAACTGTACATAAAAATCGGTTAAAGAACACGTTATAGAAAGAATGATATACAACCATCTAGTTCAAATTCACAGTTGCCTAAAAATATTAAAATTATATTAAGTAAGTTGTGGTATGAACACAAAACTGTAACAAAGTTAATATATTGTGACAAATGCAATAACATTCTGAGTAGTTAGCGCGCTAACCTTTTGAGATGTCAGCTACTTAAAAGACTGTATAGCCGTAAATGGAATTATTACTTGACAAACCAAAGAATTAAATGTTACAAAACGAAATTATTTCCATGATATGTGTCTGTTAAAAGTTCTTTGTTTCTTTCAACAAGTTCTAATAGCCAATTACAGTTTTACCTATAATTAAAAAGTGATATATGCTGTAAATTACCATTTTGTTTATATAATTACGTTATTCTCATATCTAATATGATTATTACATTATTTTAATACGTTGCTTACCAAGCGAAATTTATCAATATTTCACGACAAATTCCCATTACTGACTGATTATTCGTGTAGGTACGTTGATTGTCAAACGGAACGAATCTTTATTTTATAAGACAGTATTAAATAATAAGAATAAACAAATATAAATCTAATATGATTGAATTCGGACACAATTGTTGTTAAACTTTTAACATCGTGTATTTGCAAATAAACAAACCTATAATTTCAATCTCTCGGGTAAAATTATTGTTGCTGTGCACGTGTTACACTGAGTTCTTTCGCAGACGCTGTATTTCACATCGTTCAATTTATTTAAATCTGAAGAATTGTTTACATGGTCGGTCTTGAAAATTGTTCTACTTTTAACTTTGTCGTCGTAAAGAACAAACTACTTCGCATGTTTACATCAGGGAAGGTTTTTCTTTATATAAATTATGAAATGTTATCTAAGTCGAAGAGTAGTACATAACTGTCGTAAAATAAATCGACGAACGTAATTGTGTGCGTATGTTCGGAAGTCAAAAACCGAAATACGCAATAGCATAGCTGAATGTAATACGATACAAAATGTAGAATAACGATTACGACTGCGTCTAACGCATGTGTACAAAGGAAATTGTGTTTTTACGTTTACGTCATGTCTAAAAAAAACAATAAAGTCATTTTGATTTTGTTACGAAGAATGTAAACATTAAATTGGCCGATTGACCAGAACATCTCTACCTTTCGCAATGTACATTTACACAGCTTTCACAAGTTGTTTGCTTAATGGAATCTATGTACCGCTCATCTTTGATACGTGGTTCATTGACAACGAATTAGTTCACCGTTCAATACTTCCGTTCTTTCAAATGATTCGAAATATTTCCATGAAATGCGCATTAATAAATTTAAAATGACTATTCTGAAACACTCGATAGTGCGACACGCACCATTAGAATATTTTCATTTTCTACCATGCGCGCAATAAGTAACGTAAGTAATTGATACCTATGTATTTCTAGAGCGTATTTCATAACGCTTTGGACGTATGTGTTATTCGTTTTATTTAAACGAATTCCTAAGCGGCTACAAAACCTCTCAGCAGCTGTTGCATTGTAACAAATTTTACATTCTCGTCGAACGATCGATATTTATTGTGGTATGTTGTTTTGCTAGACTCCCTTCGTTAGCTGAATCCGCAAATTGAGTAATTCCTTTTCCAATGTATTTCGATAGAATATCTGTATTGCTTTCCTTCAGGTACCTCCTTCGCGTAATGATTTTTGTTGTTCCAGAAGTCGTTCCAGAGGAGACGGACCAGGTCCAGACCACAAAGACTGCTGACTGAGTCGAGTTTTTGTTTGATCTTGATTCGAAACATTACAGGCTTGCGAACCAGATCCCCAGGAATTGTTTTACAATAGCGATACATTGGATTTTGATGTACAAATAAATACATACATCCAGAGACCCGGAATGCTCGAAGTTATTTGCGCCACCGAAATGTTTGTTATGTTGCGAATCAGGCTGGTAATTAGAAGTTTTCAATGGAATTTGTGAAATTGTGTTTCCGGGACTGATTGTGTCCTCCCAATTACGAAAATTCTCGACGACCGTTGCATCTTTGCCGTGCAACTGTGTACCCCCGCTATTTGTGCTCCAGCAAGGTACTGACAGCTGCGATTGCTGACCGTCTTTCCACAAACTGAAGTTTGCAGACTCGTAATTATGAAACAATGGATAATTGTTTGCGAGCTGAGATTGACTCTTCGACATGCCCATCTGATTGGGAAACGAAAATTCTAGAACATCCGGACTTTTATTGTACATCGAGGACGACGATGATAATTGTTTCTGCGGCACTTGGCCGAAAACATTGTGAGCAATGTCGCTTTGATTAAAATTAAATGGAAAGCTTGAAGTGGTGGTCGGACTCAACGAACTACCCGGTAGACTCGGTACGTTCGACGGTACCGCAGAAGCGATTTGATGAAGATTCTTCTGATATGTATTTAACGTCGATAACGTAGAAGCATTCGCAATGGCTGAACTATTTAAACTAACTGGATTATGTAATGGTACCGTGTTCGATCTAAGACTGGGTTTACCAACATTTTGCTGTTGCACGGCCATGTTTAGGTTTTGCTGTTGCACGTCCAAAGCATGACTCTGCTGTTGCATACTTATATTCTGCTGTAGAGCAACATTTCCAGCCTGTTGAGAATTAATGTTACGCGCCACCGTTGGCACTATATTCTGTTGGCCGGACGATTGAAGATGTCCAACATTTTGATGTATCAACGAGCTCTGGGGTATACTGTGAACCTGCATTCTCTGATGCAAAGGTCTGCTTTGATTCGAAACGTGTTGTTGTAAACTAACATTCTGGGCCATCGATTGTTGTCCTGAACTGGTGAAATGTCCTTGAATCGGATAGTTCGATAGACTTCCCATGTGATTTGCCATATAATTTTTCGCAAATTGTGGACTTTGTGCACTGAAAGATGGACCCTGATAACAAACCATCCCGACGCACTGTGATATACCCGGTGGTATCGTGGGTACGTTCCCAGAAGTTTGTTGCTCTTTCGTAGGAAGAAGATTTATTTGCGTTGGTTGCGAGACAGCGAGTTGTTGTTTCACTGGTTTAGCTTGATTCGACGGGGAAACAATCGGATTTTGTACGGTAGTCATTGGAAAAGGCATCAACGGTAACCGATTATGAACAGTGGTCAATGAACTCGTGGATACGATAGGTACATTGCCCGGCTTCGATGTTTCTCCAATAATTGGGGTATTCTTGTTTCCTGCAGGCACACTCTTCGCCGGTGACGTTGAACTCGCCTTAACTTTTTTTTCATTTTCCTCCTCGACGACCAACGGAGATACATTCTTGAATGTAACTTGTTTCTGTTCAGTTTCGGCGCGACGCATAATAGCTTGCATCGCTATATTCTGTCGTGGTTTTCTTGATGCAGGTACCATCACATTAACTTCAAAATTGTTACATTCCGTATTGGCGGTCAACGAATCCTTACTACGTTCCAACGAACCCTGAGGCTTCAGTATACCTATTCTCTTGTCCAAAGTATTCTCCAATAACGTGTCAACATCGGTGGAACCTTTACTACTGGCAGATTCCGAGAGAACCGGACTAGCCGATACGACAAACGGTCTTTCTTTGTTCAAACTAAGTTCTTCCAGTTCTTTCATCAACTCGTTACTCGGTCCGTTCCCTTCGCTCAATGAACTGAATTTGTTGTCACCGGTGTCTCCTCCTACCGCAATAGCAATCAACGCGGAACCATTGATTCTATACTGTGCCAACGAGTGACCCAAACGTAAAATACGGACCGCGCGTAATTTATTGGAAGCCTCCACGTCACCTTCTAAATCGGTGCTCGTAAATTTCAAACACTCGAAACTTTTCTCCAACGGTAAGAAGCCTTGTAAATCACGATCTTCTGGCAGTGGTACCTTAACATACTGATCGTAAGGGAAATCGACCACACAATTCTGTAAGGCATTTAATAGTACACAAAGGCTGGGCCAGATTTGAAGTCTCGATGTGAACGCAACTTCTTCCAAAACTGTGGGCTTTGTGTGAATCCAATCAAGGCACAGTTTTATAGAAGGCAAAGCGAAGTACTCGACGATAGAATTCTTAATAGTGTAGACGGGCAACAACAACGCGGACAGACTTCCTGCTATGAGATCTAAAATACAATCTCGAGCTATTCTTTCATCGAACGTTAATTGTTCGTTTCTCAATGGTTCAGTGCTACCCACGACTACACTTGTTGCATGTTCCAAGGCATACAAATTAATTACAAACATTTGTACGAGCATCCAGGAGCTGAAACTTTCCGTTGCCACCAAAGCTGTCAATGTTTCCGTCAACAATTTCGTGTACGTCGATGCGACCGTCAGGTTTCCAAGATTGTGAATAATACCATGTAGTTTTAAGAAGACTGCTATGTACTCCTGGGAAGATAATTTAGTTTTTCCTTCAATGCTTATCGTGGTGTCGTTTAAAGCGGAAGATAGGGTTTTTGCCAGATTTGTTGTAGCGACAGGAAACGGATGTTTCACAGCAACGGACCGCGTATAATGAAACACGGTTCCTAATTTGTTGCCACGCGATGCTTCCAAAAGGGCCAGCTGGTTATATGGTTGTCCGCTGGATGGTGACAATGACACAGCATGTCTGTAGAAGAGTTCCGCTTGCTTACTCTCGTTTCTATAGCGGGCAATATCCCCTAAATGTACAAGACAATACTGGCATGCATAGAAACACGAAGATTTGTGAGGCACTGACAGATTCTCAACAGCTTTCCATGGTGACGTACATCCATAAACATAGCCCTTCCTAACAAACGCATATCATATAAAATTTGTTATTTCAAAAAATTACATGTATCTATTGAATTTCAATCTCTAAAAAACTGATTTCATCCAGTTACCTTCTGAATGGTAAATCCAGATCAAATGCTGTACAAATTTCTTGTAGTAATGTCAAATAAAAACCACTGGCTGCTTCCAAGCACCAACTAAGCAAAGCCTGCGATTCTCCTCGTTTTGGATTCTTTCTATCCTTTGCTTGTAATTGCAAAGTTGCTATGTAATTCTTAAATCCCAGATTCCAAAGTTCCTGCTCCACCTTTCTATCCAATGCATATTCCAGATCCAATATAAGAACTTGTTGATAGATCTTCTGTAATTGTTGCTGACATACCCATGCATCGCTATCATTTAAAAGGTCTTTACAACGTTGAACTTTATCCTTTAGTGGCTCAGCTTTTCTAATAAACACAGGACTCGAATAAATCTCTGCCAACACCTAAACATATATTTCCACCAAGCTTTAAATACTATTGCTTATTTGTTTACTTACTTTAAAGCTTGTACGGCTGCGTTTAGGCCCATATTCCGTGCACCTTGACTTGTTAATACGGTACGTTTTATCTGTGTAAATAAGAACTTAACCTTACATTGTGTTACACTTGATACACACTATTTAGAAATTCAACTGTATAAGATCTAATGATATGAAACTGATCGCAATAACAAGAAATACATACGTGTTTATAGAGAAGAATGTTTGTTCACGAAAAATACATATTACATTAAATACACCGTCACATGCAAACTTCATAATTTTGTCAGATTACACAGCTTTCAACACGATACACTGAATTTTAATTCCCGATTTCCTTTTCCTTCTATTTACTAGTCAGTTTACTCATAACACACAACTCTTTTGTTGTTTTAACGCGTGAAAGACATTAAATAATACTATATTGATTGATCAAATTATGAATCGAATCGATCAAGTAGAACAACTATAATACGTATATTTTTGTTTGTATTATGAATTTTGTATCAAATTAATGTAATTTAAACGAATTGAACGATTACACCGACGGAAACGCATAAACACAGAAACCTTTGACAAAACTAAACTTTGTCGAACGTTTCACGTAATGTGATTTATTCGATACATGAAAGTCGATATGTATGTATTACAATTGAAAATCTAGGTTAACGGTAGCGTAACGATAATAAATTCGTTACGAAGATAGTTCAAGAAACAGAAAATTCGTATCCACCAGTATATAGATCCGAGAGTTGTACGAATTGGATGTTAATCATCAAGCTTGGTCGAAAGCAACATAAGGACTTACATTAACATAATTATATTAAAAAGAGGCGTAAGATCAATCACATTTCTAATATGTGCTTCACGGTAACGAAAAACTGTACCGCCCTCGCGTAAAACATCTCGGTCACTTTCAGTGGAAAACATCAAAATTTTCAATCGCTGCAAACAAAACTAATAAAAATGTACTGTGTTAAAATACACGTACATGAAACATTGAAATGTCGAAAATTGAACTACAAGTACATTTTTAAAGATCCTACGAAATGTCCTTCAAGAACATGACTTCAAACGAATTAACAATTACGCTATTCGAAATGTCAGGTTAGAAACTGCCAGTGTCGTCAAACAATTCTATAGGTACATGCTACATACATGTATGCATATATGCAGCACTAAGTATGTATGTGTGTATATACACACATCCAACATCGCACATCCGTACGTATGTACATTATTGGTGGTATCTAGAATGTTGCCGTTAGTTTTAGCCTTTAACAAATGTTTCGCACATCTTCGATGTAATTATGGGAAAGCAAATATTTACCGTTCGCTGACATTAGTACGTGCACCTTTTTATATTATCTATGATATGCTCCATTCAGTTCGACAAGTTAATGTCACTTAATTGCTTAAAACGCACGTGGCAGAGTCGATACGTATTGTAGTACGAGTAGTAACGCAGTGTCTAACGCATAAACACATTTATTTCGTTGCAGAGTCACACTATGCGTCTCGATGAACGGAAGCAAAAGGAAATCGAAACGAAACGAAAAGAGATAATGACACGCGGTCTTCCGAAACAAAGACCCTTAAAAGGCGTTAAACAGATCGTTGTTGTTTCTTCGGGGAAGGGAGGTGTTGGAAAATCTACAACCGCAGTGAATTTAACAACTGCTCTAAAAATTCTTGAACCACAAAAGTCTGTCGGTTTACTTGATGCCGACATATTTGGACCATCTGTACCCTTAATGATGAATGTACAACAATCTCCTGTAGTTAATAAGGCCAATCTCATAGAACCAGTTGTAAATTATGGGGTGAAATGGTAAAAATCTTGTTTTGTATTTTTCGTGAACCCATAGTTATCGCTATTATATTTTCTCTCATATATAGCATGTCTATGGGCTTATTAATTGACGATAAATCTCCTGTAATTTGGAGAGGCTTGATGGTTATGAGTGCAATCGAAAAACTTTTATACCAAGTAGCATGGGATCCCTTGGATTATCTTGTTATTGATACTCCACCAGGAACAGGAGATACACATCTTTCATTAATACAGAATCTCCCAATTACCGGAGCACTGTTAGTAACTACACCTCAGAAGGCAGCTTTGGATGTCACTAGAAGGGGAGCCAATATGTTTAAACGATTGAATGTTCCAATTGCTGGAATTGTAGAAAACATGAACAGCCTGATGTGTCCCAAGTGCAACAATGAAATAACTCTTTATGGCAGTGGAGTTAAAACTATGGCTAAAGAACTTGGTATTAAGTTTGTTAACATTTATACATGTTGATACACCACTATAGCTTTTCATATTTTTCTTCAGATATACAAGTCTTGCAAACAGTACCTCTTTCCAAAGACATTGCAGAAAGTTGTGACACTGGCAAACCAATTGTGTTGTCTGCTCCAGACAGTATTCAAGCCCATGCATACACAAATTTGGCAAAATCCATTATTTTGTTCTTAGCCAATCAACCAGTACAAAAAGTATGATATTATCTTTAAAAGGTATTGATAATTTCATTTTCACCTTATGTCATTCAAAAATATCTGTACAACTTACAGATTACAGATATTCAAGTAATCATCATATTCTCCACCTGCTTTGATATTGTATCCCCTCTCTTGCCATTCCTGAAACTGTAAGGCATAACAGCTCCCGCCCGTTTCCTTGATGATTCATCGCAAGATTACATTATATTGTAACACTTTCACGTGCTATTTAAGAACTTTATTGTTTCTGTTTTGATCGTTTCTTTTTCTCCCTTGATGTTCATTTTTTAGTTCTCAAATCCAGTTTTCGAGATGAATAACGGTACTTCCACAAGTGTTCATTCCGATAAAAATGCTGAAATATACGACGTTCCGATGGATGTCATTATCAGACCTATATCTCCCGTCGTCGACGAGGAAAAGGTTAAAAGTTTAATGAACACACTACAAGATTTCAAGTCGGAATCGTCTGTACCACCGATCGATATTCTATGGATTAAAGGCAGTGAAGGTTAACGTGATTTTCAACATACTTTATTTCCATTAAATCTAAGTAAAATTGTATTTCAGTTCCATCCTGTGTAATGCCACTTTTCTTTATTACAGGTGGTGACTATTATTACTCCTTCGGTGGATGTCATCGGTATACGGCGCATCAAAGACTCGGAAAACCATTTATCAAAGCTAAATTAATACAGTCCACAATAACAGATCTCAGAGTGTACCTTGGTGGTTCTACACCGGTTTTAAAATAAATACTCCTAGTTTCCTGTTCTTTTTAAAGGTTTACACATATTGCAGATGCGAAAGATAAATAAACTTATTTATTTATTATTAATTTTGCATTGTGTTGGTACCGATTATAACGAAATGTTCCATTTTAAGATTAGTTTGTCCCTTGCTAGTTCTTTTACTTTTATCGTGTAATAATTATAAATACGTCACATTCAACACTGACAAATTCGTTTCGTGCATACATAAAATTTAGGTATGTACCAAACATTTCTATTTGTTGAAAAGTTAGATCTAAATATGCGTACTTATTGCGGAGAAAAATCATGGTCACAGTGTATGAAATTAATTCATTAAATCTTTCACACTTTTCCCGTGACGTTTTACTTGGATACCTTTTAATAAAGTTCTATTTTAACGTATATAATTCACAGTATTAAATATATTATTTATCTACAAATTACTAATTGTGCTTAAATATATTTGCATTTATATACTCACACTTGTTATTCTTTATGCAAATGTGTATATTATAAACATTCTTACCATTGACTTTTCAAAAGATGATTTTTACGTTGAATCCGTTGTGCCTTACGATTTATGCAATAATGTTATTAACTACTTCCATGTACCTTCCATTACATACGATAGTGTAGACCAGCGAGCAGTATCTTTCGTATTCTTGTACATTATAAAACAGAAAAAAAACGATGAACACAAATGGTTCATGTACTAAGGACAGTCTTATTTTTGTTCTCCTGTGATTCCGTTTTCCGCGAACTTCTCAACATGTCAGTTTTTACCTCTTCCAAATTAAATTCCGAAACAAATTTCTGCTTTAAAATATAAGCGGGTGTCTTATTATAATCATCGCTATTTTTATCCAGATAAGTATCTTTCAAATTCTTTTTGTGGAAATCCTTCTGATCAGACTCCTTAATAAAATACGGTTTGTAATTTTTAGTTGTATCGTCTGTTACATTATCAGATACATCATTAGTCGCATGAGTTTGATGTGTATCATTTCCAGGCCTATGATTGTTTTTTAAATGATTAGGTATAACCGATTGTTGTAAATGCAACAATTGCGTATTTGTTACTTCACAATCAATTTGCATCATAGTTATATGATTGGCAGGCGTTGAAAAAGTTTCTGCAAAAAGAATAAATCGAATGATATCTTACCCATACAGACTTTTCTATCCTAATGGACTATCTTTTTACAGAATATCAGTTACCGTTCATAGGCAGGGCAGGAAGAACCAACGACATTCTTGGTCTGCCCGTACTGTTTTTCCTCGAAGCTGGTAAAAGCAAATGCTCTCCGCTGAACCAAACAACGTAAAACGTATCTTCTCTTCTGCCTAGAGCTTCGAATAACGAAGCATGCTCTTTTAACGTCGGCGAAAAGACTTCGACCGCATTTGATATCGAAGAGCCTGTTGTCTTTCGAAGTATTTCGGATTTGCTCCTTCGTGGCAAATTATATTTATCTTTAGTCTTTTTCTGTACTGCGTATGGCGAAGATAAAAGTTCACCCATAAATTTTGCATCAAACTTTGCATTTTTCGGTGTAGTCCAATTATCTTGATCAGATTCACCACCGATCCATCGTCTTAATTCGTAATCTAACCGAATCGATTCGCTTTTATTTATGTACATTGGACACATAGGTTGAGGCATTGATGTGTTTTTACGGAAGCTTTCTTCATCCTCTTCCTGGATTTCATCGGTAGGTGTCCAGAGCAATGTTCTTCCTTGTCGTGTATACTGTTTATTAGTAGAGACGTCCACAGGTAATACATTCAACTGATTGCTTTTCGAGAGGACACTGTTATAAGAAATAAAAACGGCTTTAACATGGTGTGAATAATTGTAGATTAGAAACATTTATCAATTTTAATAACACAATCATAAACGTCCTTGACAATTTACCTAAAAGTATTGACATTAAAGGATACCATAAACACCATTCCCAAAAGAATAGCAACATTCTTCTTCTTTGCAGCGAGAATTGTACTCCCAAGTTTGTTATTAGTACCCATTGTATTCTCTAACGTTGAGAGTTTCTGCTTCAAGTTTGAATTCTCCTAATACAAATGCAACTTGGTTAAATGACCTACCCTAACCATGAGTTACTTAAATGTTAGACTGTTCTGAGAATGAAAGCCTAGTTTTTTTCCATTTATCATACACTCTACAAATTTCCTCGTTCTCAGAACGGCCAGAGTATAATAAATAAATGATTGTACAAAAATTCTCACCATTTTCAATTGCTTATTTTCTTCCTGCAAGTCAGAAATTTGTTTTTCCAACGCAGTTACATACTCTTTCTTCTTTTTTCGCGAAAGGCAAGCGGACTCCCTGTTTTTTATCATTCTTTGTTGCCTTTTCAATGCCTTTATTTCATTTTCTTGTCGTCCAGTGAAATTAGCATCTTGAGTTTCGTTTTTAATAACGATTGGAGCATAACTTGAATTTTCTGTTTTAATTACTATTGGTCTACAGCCAGATGAGTCTTTCTTCACAACTATAGAGGTACGGCCAGTCGTATCATTTCTAAAAATCAAAGACGCATCACCGACACCGACAGTGGATTCTCTTCCTGACATGTAAACATCAGCAGTATTCATAGTGTTTTCTTGCGGTATTTGTACCATACTTGCTTCTGCTTTTATTTGTACTGGTGAAACCTGTACCGAATTTTGAGCTTTAATATTTTCATTGGTTGGCAATAAATGAGTCATGAAAGGATACGACGTATAGTTCTGCTTAACTTCTTGCGCGAGCGCGACAAAATTTTGCGTGCTCAATAATATAGCATTCTGGGGCTGTTCTAGAAAGTATAAGGTACACAAATATAAGTATATAGCATAATTTCATAAAAAAATGTTATGAAATTACTTGTAACAGAATATTGTTTTACCATCGGTTACAGACTGCACATTAATCTTTTTTGGCTGAACTTGAATATGTTTGGTTGAATTTGCTTTGGAAATGATAAATTTTTTGCACTTTTCATCCTGAGATTTAAGAGGCATAAGTCTTACTTGTCTTGCAACAGTTGTATTTAATAGGGGTTCTGGAGACATGGATGGTGAACTATTTTGAGGTGGTGAAATTGGTGGTGTCTCTGGAGTCGACTATAATAGATCAATGCACAGAATATTTAATTACTAAAAATTATCAATAAAATTAGTTTTGACGTAACAGGTATACCTTAAAATTGCATAAGAAATTAACAGAGTCAGCATCTACTTCAGATCTACTAGACTCTGAATGACTTAGTGCAGGAGACAATGGCAATTGCACATAAGGACTTACAGGTTCCAACTTAATTTCCATTTTTACATTGTTACTTAAATTTGAATCTGTGATTAAAAATGACACAAGATTAGTACATGTATAATTTTATAATCAAGCATCAGTTTGTTAATGTAGAATGTGTTCCAGTTTTACCTGAATTTTGTTGCATGTCAAAATCTTCAAAACAAAGTGCAGGTTCCCCTAAAGAAATATCATTTGTGATTTGATGATTGAAGTCATTTTCTGCTTCCATAGATATTTCATTTTCCAAGAAAAGTGGAACACCTAATTCAGAACTTAAAGACTGTAACAAATCATCCGGAAGAGGTGAATAATCGTCATCTGCAAAAAGATACAAGAAAGAATATGAATTCTTCCTTTAAGTTGTAACTTTTTTCGAAACAATGAAAAATGACAGAAAATAAGAAAGAGACACAACAAAAACAATAACAATTATCATTAAGACATTATGTCAACCACTTACAATATTGTAATTAGACAACAACAGAAAAACTAGATAAATCGAATATGACATAGTAATTTTTATAATTTGAATTTTCTGGATTTGACGCTTTGCAAACAAAAACATATGAAAGTAACCTTACTTAAATTCCTGTAAAATTAATTCATCTGAAAAGGGTATATTGTATATAATATACCATACCCATTAATTCAAGATCTGGAAACATCTGAATTTCAGACGCTGTATCGCCACTCCACTGTGGATCTTGATTTATCAACATGTTTCACCAAGCGTGAAATATTTTTTGGGGATCTGTGATAACCTACAGCACTATTAGTCCGGTAGATACATTAATAATTTAATATTTCAAATGAAAACAAAACTGATGCACTTGCCGGCATTTAATTCTATACATAGGTTGCAAACAATTTTCGACGAAAACTAGTCAATTCACAGGAACGCATGTCAATTCAGATCAAATTGTAATCACGCTGCCCCCACCGAAAAGTCAACGACAGAACATGACAGAACACTGACATACAATGTATACACCACATGTACCTACGTGGTAATATTTGATGGTAACGCAATGCATTTTAAAAGTACATACAGAAAAATCGTGTGATTTAAGATATTTCAATATTTTTTCAAATGATGTCAGATTGTATATTGAATTTCCCTGAATCGAATTTGTTCATTAGCAATTGTCGACTGTGGTGTTTTTCTTTACTATTAATCTTTTAATAATGCTAAATCTGGTCCGAAAAAGCTATTACACGCTAACTAGTCGTAAGCTATTGTCGCCAGATAGCGTCAGTGTTGTTTAAACAATTTGAAATTTTGTTTAAATTGCGTGCTCGTGGAACATTGTTTCACTTTATTTCGTATTCTATCAAAAAGATATAAATATTTTTCGATTCGTAATCAATATCTGTTGATCTCTTTGATGGGGAAATAAGGAAAATTTACTATTAAGTAACTGTAATGCTACTGTATACCACGATTTTTATGTATTCAATAAAATAGGAACATTTTGGGATCTAAATAATTATAAAATCTGCATGAAACAGGTATAACAAATTTCTACATTTAATAAATCATGTTCATACATCTTAACAATGTACCAATAATATAATTTGTATACATATTTTCTCTGTATATGCAATGAATACCAGATATCCATGCATCTTGTGTAATGCACATAACCATTTGTACATCTGTAATCATTTCATTCTCTTCTGTTTCAATAAATGATTCCTTAAAGCAATTTGCTTTTCTTTAAAAGAACGTTTCACTTTTCCTTTCACCTTATGTTTCAACATTTGGAAAGCTTTTGTTTTCTTTTTTTCACGATTCGTTGTACTACAGAGTGGATTCTGTCGTCCATCTTTGTAGCCAAATCTTTCTCTGCCCTCTTGTCCTTTCTGAAAATAAAAGGAATTAACTTGTACTAATGATTTCCAGGGTATAACCGTAATTACGAAAATAATTAACAAATACACTGCTGAGGGTATTTTAGCTGACTTTTCGTCCACGTCAATTGCATTATGCTACATTAAAATGTCGGTTACCCGTGTCTAACAAATCGTAAACGAAAAGTTCGGTGTCGGTCACTAGTGAATGTGAAAGGATCAATATAATTTAATGTTCTACATGTTGTACTACAACAAACCTTAACGGATTCAATACGAGCTTCTTTATCGTGTTTCCGTTTCTTGTATATATTCTCGATGTCTGCCAATTTAACAAAATCTCCACGTTCAGTATCGTTTGCGTGAGATCGTTTTAGGCCGCGTTTAGCGTATGTTACTTGTTGCTTTGCTAATGCCATATCTATTGTCATAAAATCCTGATCGGTTAATAAACGTTCGGTAGATATTAGGGATGCCTTTTCCTTCTTCTCGGCAGTTATAATTTCTTTTTCCACCGATCTTGAATTTTCTTTTGTCTTCAGCTTTAATCGTTTTCGTTCTAATTTCTTCATTGAACGACCCTTTTTTTTCCTTTTTGGGTTTTCCTTATTCCGAACGACACTATCGTTCTCTGCCTTGCCCTCTTTATCTGTATTTTTATCATTCCTACTATTTATTTCTGTATCAGATTTGATACTGGTACTACCTAACACCAAATCTTTATTATCGTTTTTGGTATCTGCAGTAACTGATGTTTCCTCACCATAGTTGTCATTATCGTCATCGTCATCGTTATCGTCGTCGTCATCGTCGTCGTCGTCATCGTTATCCTCATCGTCATTGTCGTTATCAACACGCTTATAACTATCGTTATCATTATCACCTTCATTATCACTACTGTGATTTACATCGATCCATTCATCGTCGTTGTCCTACAATCAAGATTTTGTTAATTACAATATTATTACTTGTAAACAAGTTGTTACTTACGTCATTTTCACTATCTATTTCAAAATTTCTTTGGTTTTCAGAAGAATTATTGTCTATCAAAATTTCAGCTCCTGGTATAAAATCGTTAGCAGATACATGTCCATATTTTGGCGTTTCTAAAGACACAGTTGTTTCTGTGGGCCGACCCCTGTCATTTTTGTGGAGTAACTCTGGCATTGTGTTTCTGAATAAACCGATTAATGAACGCGCAGCCATCATCACACTACGTTCTCTGTATAGCTTATATCGCGCTAAATCTTGTAATAAATCTGCATTCATAACCAGAGGACATCGTGTGCATATTTCTCGAATGGCATTCAAGCTGCAATTTAGAATTTTATACTGAATCAATAACGCACTATGACAATAATTCGTTTCTAGAATGGCCATGGAGCTGTGAAATTACATACCCAATAGCCATAACATCGGCGGAATTTCGTTCCGTAACGAAATTGTTTGCTAAAGTTTTCACCACGGGTTCCAATACATCAGGTGGTACGAGTTCATGACAGGATTGAGCAACAAATTGCAAAAGTTTCGTTACCTCTACAGTAATTAAAGATAACAAATCATTAAATTTTATTTAATCGTAAAGATCATTTTTTGATTAATTGAAAATTCACCTCTTTGATGTGGTTGCAGAAATCTTTGAAGATAAGGATAAAAATTTAGTAGAAATAAATTGTGTAGACCGATGAGCCTAGAAATTACGTCCAAAGTTAACAGTTTAATTTCAAATCTGTCGTTATTCTTTTCTAACTGCTTAAACAGTTTCTCTGCAAAACCTTGCGGATCATGAATCAAATGTAATGCCGAAAAATTATATACTGGTGCTTTTGATGCTTTCTTCTTAGACTTCTAAAATATTCGAAAATTGAATACACATTATAAGTTTCAATGATCACAATGGCACCAAGGGTTTTATGATAGTAATCGACTTACCGCTAATAATTGTTTTGCTTTTGTTAATTGTTTCTCACGTTTCTTTGTCTTCTTGTTTACTTTATTAGCCATTATAATTTCTTTGATATTCGGTTCGCTATCGCTATCGCTATCGTCATGTTCACTTTCTGCTATACTGGTTCCCAAAAAAAATTTTAAACAAGTGACCATAACTTTAGTCGTTTTGGCGAAACATCCCGTTGCCAGGACATTAACAGTTTTTGCGTCATTCCAAATATTTTTTTTGTATAATTCTACCATAATATCCGCAGACATTTTTGCGGCTCTGACATTAGAATCTTTCAACATTGAAAACATAAAATTTTGTAAAGTTGTGTTAATTTTCGCATTCTTCTGTTTAGCATTGATATTTTTAATATCAGCAATAATATGTGTCTCCAGAAATTGCCTCAAATTTTTATTCTGACACCTCAAAAGTTGAAAGAATAGACTCAGAAGTACAGTCGGTTCCAAAAGAGATTTATTACGGAGTTGAATCAATGCTTTGCAAAATGTCTATAAAAAAATGACCGATTAATTCAGTATTATAACTCAGAAACCATTACTTCAATGCAGTAGTTGTTTGTTATGTAGCATACTTACTAATCGCATTTCATTGTCAAGTACTGTATTGTAGGTTTGCAATACATCAATGATTTCCTGAGGAAACGATTCTAGAATATTTGGATAACAGTGGGCCACCTGTATTAAAATAACGAAAATGTAATTAAACTATGTTTTAATGAATCAGCAATAGTTGTCTGTACTAGCGGTGTCTTAACTCTACAAAAAACAATGTATTTACATATTATAAAACTCTTTATTCGTTAAACATAAATCAGTAGATACAAAAGAAAAACTCTGCACACTGATAATTTGCTTATACAGTAATATGTTTCGCGAAAAATGTAGAGTGTTTAGTGCGTGAAACTGTGTATGTAGTTCTGTATGGTAAATCCAACAGTTTTAGCTATTACGAGAATAAAATCGTAGGATACGCAACACTTAAGTTTCGATTCATCCAAACTATAATTTCCTACAAAACTTAATAACCCAAGTTGACACATTGATGGAATCTGAGCCAGTAAACTGGCATTTATATCAACTTTCTCGTCAAGAATCGTACAAAAAATAGCAAGCATTCTAGAAATTGGAAAGTTGTGCGGGCCGCAGTTAACACCAAATTTTGACGCCGTTTTCTTGACAACATTTTTTCTTTTTCTCTTAACCTTTTGTTTCATAAAGAGATGTTTGTCTTCTTTGGCAGGATTATATGACGCAAGATACGAAGCAATTAATATGTACTTTGCATAATACGGTAACTCAAAACTTAATGCCAATTTTGTTGTCGATTCAATTTCTTTGGATAATTGGCTATGTTTTGAAAAATCTTCTGATGAAACTCGTAGATAAATAAGTTCTAAATTTGTTTTGAAAACAGTGGAAATGTTCCTCCACAGCATGGCAGTATCATCCTTTTTAGATTCATCTGTTTCGATAGGTTGTATGTACTTAGAAAAATTTATCTTGGCCATGTAACGAAGTTCATTAAGATCTCGACAGAATCGTAGAAACACAGAGAGAAATAAATTTACATAGTTTTTGTAAAATGTATCTTCGTAATTGCATGACTTGTATTTAAGTAATATTTTAGAAAATTCGTTTTGCATGTACTGAGAAAAATGAATTTTAATCGGTTCGTAACTACCGATTTTTACACGAAACTTTTCCCATACTAATTCACTTATAAATATTACGCAAACATTAATTTTTGATAATTCTTGCAATCTTGAAAACATAGGTAGCAAATTGGAATCAATGTCTCTCAGTTTTTCGCATTTATCAAACACAATCATAATCGGACGAGTATCATTCATGGAAATTTCTCTAAGATTTGTTACAAAATCTACAATGTTATCGCATTTGTGTTGCAGTTTAGCACTGACTGCAATCTTATTTGAGTTTGAAGATAAATCATTTAATATGTAATTGAATATGTGCTTGCTATTCACATGTTCAATACAATTAATAATGGCAGTATTATATTTTAAAAAGGAAAGCATATTTTGCACTACTAAAGATTTTCCAGTTGCTACATGACCATACACAAATATGCTATAAGGCATTGGTTCATCCAAATAACCAATTAAAGAATACAGCTGTTTAATAACATTATTTCGACATATAATTCTACCCTTAAGATATTCCAAGTATTTCTCCATGATTAGTATCCTTAGGAACTTTTTAATAATTACCAATTACAATAATGCTATAAGAAGAAACTATCCATACACTTTTTTTCATAGAATTTGTTTATCATACCTGTAAGAGAAATAATATCTCTTATTTCTGGAAATCTTACAGTATAAGAAAATAATGAAAATAATTAATAAAAAAAATTCACCTGTGCCAGGAAGATGACTATTTCATCGAGACTCTTATTAAATTTATTAGGTATTAAACGAAACACTTCCAAAATGGATTTGTAATGTTGATGCTGTTGAAGAAACTGCAAGAAACATAAAAATGTAATGGCAATGTTTGCATTTAAATAAATAATTATTTTGAATAATCAAAACCACACGTGCACTCATGATATTGTATCAGAAAACTAACCTCTTCCTTGTAAGACTCTGGATCTCGTTTAATAAGATTTTGCAATTGTGGAAGATTTTCTGGTAACTGATTATTATGTCTCACCATTGTTTAATCTATATTGTTTAATGCAGAAACTATTAGATAATCATAAAGTATGCATATGTACACATTCGATAAAAGCAATACCAACATTAACTGACATTAACACGTTCACTACAATTCACGCTGTTCGCTACTACCATATCATTTCAAAAAAGTTCGTTACATTTAGTCAGTGGAATGTTCGTACATATATAATGTGATGTGAACTCAGATGAGCGGTCGAGTAAACATGTTCCGAGCGTCGGAACAGCGATTTAAGAAATAAGGAAAGAAATGGAGCTCAGCTCGGCATCAATCGGTGCCGCCACTCGATGTGTTAATTTATAAACACGCTATATCTCTGGGAGGACTACGATAATGGCTAGTAAATTGTACATGTGTAAAAATAGTTTTATGGTAATACATAAATTTCAATTACATTTTTTTAGATGTCGAAACGATCGTGGGTGTGGCAGCATTTTAAACTTATAAGTGATAATCTTTCCATGTGTAATATATGTCACAAAATGTTTAAAGCGGGAAGATCGACGACGCCGATGATCCGTCATATGAAAACGGCACATGGGCTTGAAAATTCAGAATCCGAGACGGGCCCGAATTCATCAACTTCGTTCTTGTTGTCGTCGCCGTTGTCGTTATTACATGTACCACCTGCACCGCTGTATGCTGGTAAGAGGAGAGTACATTCACATTATTTGAGTCTAATAAAGTATGTGCATAAATTACTGCAGTCAAATGTAATTATAGTGGAATTTCATATAACTTTAATCATTTGTTTTTAGATACAGATGACAAGAAATTAAAATTGGACAAGGCACTTGTTGATGTAGTCGTTAAGGATTTGCAGCCATTTAGTATTGTGGAGGATGAGGGCTTTCGAGCCTATACTAAAAATCTGGATCCAGAATATAATCTCCCCAATAGGAAACTGTTAAAGAAGATGGTGGAGAACGCGTACGAAAAAAAGAAACAGCAGGTGCAACAAGAATTAAACGAGGTATCTGATATTTGCATTACTACTGACATGTGGACAAGTATTAATGTTGATAGCTTTTTAACGGTTACATGTCATTTTATTAATGAACAATTCAATTTGAAGTCATATACACTTCAAACAGAAAAAGTTAGTGAAAATCAAACTGGTGCTGTTTTAGCAAATACATTGAAAGTAATATTTCGCCAGTGGAACATAGAAAGTAAAGTAAAATACATTGTCACTGATAATGATACAAATATGCTTGCTGCAGTTCAACATTTTGACAGTGGTGTCACAAACATTTCATGTTTTGCTCACATATTAAATTTAGTAGTTAAAAAAAGTTTAAGTGTATTTGAACCTTTAAATATTATTCGCCAGAAATGTTGTTGCATAGTATCACATTTTAAATCGAATTACTTTGCAAAAGATAAATTAACTGAAATTCAAAATACACTTAGTATAGAAAAGAATAAATTAATTTTAGAGACCGAAACTCGATGGAATTCCACATACGAAATGTTTGCAAGATTACTGGAGCAAAAGCATGCTGTAACAGCAGCATTATCATATTTTGACGTTCCGTTCGAACTTTTAACCGCGGGTGAATGGGAAATGATGATTGACTGTTTGACAGTATTGGAACCCTTTTTTTTATTAACTACAGAATTATGTTCTGAAACACATGTTCCAATTTCAAAAGTATTAGTCTCTGTAAATCAATTAAATGTGCTCTTAAATTCAAGCAAACATGTATTAGCCACGAAATTACGAGAAATGGTGAATAGATATTTTGGTGACATTGAGAGTAATTCTGTTTATAGCATATCAAGTATGTTAGACCCAAGATTCAAAATGCTAGGATTCATGACGAGTAATGGTGTGGAAAATGCAAAAAAATTGATTATTGGAAACAGTACAATACCCACAGAAACTGATGATAAATCATTCAACACTGATTATAATATTGAAAGAAGTACATGCTTTTGGGCTAATTTCGATACCAGAGTCAGTGCACACAATTGTTATCACACAGAACAGGTTGGCCCAGCAGCTGAACTGGACTCTTACATGAAGGAACCATATGTACATAGGCAGAGTAATCCTTTGGAGTATTGGAAAGTGAATGCTACAAAGTATCCTCAGGAAATATTTTGTGCAGGAAAAGAAATACATTGCAGGATTCAACACTTAACAAACTGTTGTTGTTAAACAGTGGATAAGTTGTGTTCCTGCAATCTATTTCTTTTCCAATTGACAATATTTCTCGCCGAAGAGCGAGGATGAGGATGGAACTGAGGCCTCACGAATTTATACACAACTTTTGCCTCCTATCTTTTATAAGTAGAATTACTTTCAATGGAATTAACATATTGATGTATTTTTCATTTCAATTCTGTGGTTGACATACTATGTGCAATTGAATTAAAAACTTTGTAAAGTATTTTATAAAAACACATATTTAAATCAACAGTTGACAAAAAAGAGTCAGTGCAAGAAGTTTTAAAAGACATAATAAAGTATTATAATGCTTTTACTTGTACCTGTTCCACTCGTGAAATATTGTTAACAATAGATTAGCTAATGAAATACTTGATATTACAACCAATAATTCTACTTCATTATTAATGCTAGTCCATGTACACAATTGTATTGCAAATATCAGTTATCATGACATGATATTCTTTAGGCACTGCAATTTCTTCTTCAAATATGTGTTACCTACTAATTTCATCAGTCACCTAATGGGAATATTATGGTATACATGGATATCATAAGTGTTTGAAAACTCGTATCGTCTGAAATATGAAGGAGCTGAAAATCTGGGATAATTAAATCAACAAGCGGCTTAAGGAAAAGGGTGTAAAACGAATGTTAGAATACTTCTGTATATATGTATATATGTATAAATTGTAGTATTCTGTACATATTATATATTATAATAATGTGAATAATAATAAAAACAATACAAAGTAAATTACGTTACTTTTTATTGGTTGCCAGAACTCCAAATACATTTGAACGATTTGCGGACCCATCACTATTTTCTTCGACTTTTACACGTGTCATCTAGCGATAAGAGTTTGGTATTAATTGGGTAGTAGTTTAGACTTTTGACCGTAGATGGTATCACACGTCTATTTCACTGCAATTATCGTTACGTATTATGAAACTAAAGATTAATTAAAAACACCGCAATCATAGATTGTTAATGCATAATCTTGATTCAGGGAGATTCCATAGATAATTCGATACGACTGAAGAAAACTTTTAATCATAAGTTTCAGTATTTCAGTAGGTGTTTAAAAAGTCTCCACTATCATATGTTATTTTGGCAAGAGATCCTCGTATTGTCCCTGATTGTCCCACAGTCCCAGTCACCACTGTCACCAGTAGAGTGGATAATTTTTCCCTCAGTCGGTTGTTTTTTGCAAATTGAATATACTTTTAGGAAGAATTGTATGATAATAAGTCACAATCAGTGACAATTGAAATGGGATCCGACGATGAAGTGTGCGAAGACGAGGATGAAATCCTTGTATATGTAGAATTTGAAGGACTTGTGGACGGTAATGTGTTTAGTGAGGAGCAATTGCAATTAGATATGATCGGTATAGACAGTGAACATCCAATAATGCAGATCAATGGAAAGGTAATTTTAAACTGTGTTATACACTGGACAAATAGAAGTTCTCTGCTACAATATTGATAAATTAATGATTTTAGTTTTATGAAGGTACTTACGAAGACGTTAGCGGTACATATATGTTTTTTGAGAAGAACGAGAATTGTATACCAAACGATCCTGTTTTTGATGTTGTCCCAAATGTTAAATATTTTACTAAAACCAGGAAAGTTTTAAAGATGCAACGAATTTTTATAAAATCTAGAACAGAAGTACTCGGGGATTCAGAACATTACCAGTGCATTCCAAATTTAAATACTCTTCAACAAGCTGGAGTACCATGTCAATATCAGGAAGAAGGTATGATCCCATAGTAGTCCTTTGATTTGATGAAATTTATTATTATAATAAAGTTTATATTTCTTAATATCTTGTATGTTTCAGCTCTTTCCTTTTGGAATGCTATGAGAAGTAATAGATTAAGTGCCCTATACCAATATTTGGAGAAGCAGAGAATTAGGCAACAGAAGAAATCTCAGGGTATAATGTTAAATTCTGAATCCGACGAAGATAATCCTTTTGCTATGTATAAACATAAAGAAGACACTGGTACTTTAAATAAGTTTGAAGATACTTGTGTTCAATTTGAAGAAAATTCAAGTTACTACAATGATCAATTTCATTCTAAGCCTACTTTTTCCAAAGAAATGATGAATGAAACTTTAAGTAGAATTGAAAGTGGTTACAAAAGCAGCCTTAAGAATTTCAAAACATTATTAAATCCACAATCGTCGATGCTAGAAAATGGTGGTTGTGATACAAATAAATCTGTAAAGACACATAAAACTAAGTTGTATAGAAAGAAGAATGTAAGCAAGGCTCGTAATACCCAAAGAATAAAAGATAAAAAGACTCGACCTTTGGTGAAAGGTAGGAAGTCACGTGACAAGAAAGAGGAAAAATTATTAAGCACAGAAGAAAAATCAGAGGAGCCAGATATATCAAATGTTGTCGACACCTTAAATACTTTAGAGATTTCTAGAAATGAAAACGAAAATGTAAACGATATATGTGGAACAGAAGTAACTGAAAAATCTGAAGTAGAAGTTAATCAAACAGACTCAACTAATAATAAAAGTCTGAAACAGCTGAAACGAGAAGCAAAGATGAAAGAAATTTCAGAACAATTGAAAGCGGTTGCGGGAGAACATACAAACGCTAAAAAGAATTGACGCAAATGTACATTGGCTAAATGTATTACGTATGTATTGCTTGTACTTATCAATAACTGTAACTTGTAACTTACTGATTTTTTATTTTCTATATGATTCACCATATTTCTTGCAATGATCTCATATAGATGGTGGTAATTAAATATAACTAATAACTACATAATTGGAATAACATTTATTAAATTCTTTGTTGGTACCCTTTATTTAATTGAAAATTTTAATAAAATTTTGATAGTAACATGACTCCTACATGTCGCAATATTTTCAGGCTTTCTTTATTATTATGTATGTCTTATCTACATTGTTCTTTTAAATACTGAATTATTTTTGAAATTGTACAGTCATGGTTGATCTTGTATAGTGACTATGCGTTAAGTTACATTAAAGTAGATTTTGTGAAGTAATTTTGACATTAATGTAAAAATAAACAACGTACGTAATACGCAGTATAATAATGTATGATTCGTTGTCTGTAGATGTATAAGTACGGTTTCATTTTTTCACCAATTTAAATCACCGGGAAGCTCGTCAGGATAGTCTCCAGTTAAGCAAGCAGTACAGTGACCAATGTAATTGCTTTCTCGATTATCCATACCAAATCTTACAGCTTTGACAAGCCCATCTACTGAAAGGTACGTTAAACTGTCAGCGCCAACATGTTTTGCTAGTTTTATGTTATCTAATCTATTCGCGATTAATTCTTCCCTTGTTGGTATGTTGATTCCCATATAGCATGGATATTTTAACGGGGGCGATGCTATTCTAATGTGAACCTAGAAAAATACATTTAGAAGTCCATTTATTTTTCGTAAATTGACAAACAATCACAAGTAGATGTATCACAAAGCGTGCACGATATTAAAAATTGTTATAATACATACTTCCTTTGCTCCTGCATCACGCAGCAATTTGATAATAGGTCCAATAGTATTTCCTCTAACGATCGAATCGTCAATAAGAATTAGCTTCCTTCCTTTTACATTTTCTGACAAAGCTCCAAACTTTTTTGCTACACCAAGTTGCCTGAGTCGTGTACTAGGCTGAATAAATGTTCTGCCAACGTATCTGTTTTTGCACAATACTTCCGCAAAAGGTATTTGAGACTATAAAGTGAAAACACTTCTTCAGGACCATTCAAAAATTTATATAGATCTGTGTAACTTGAAAAGTTTTAAGTTAAGTTATTCATTCGCATAGTATTTAGTGTATTCACCTGTCTGGCATATCCATGCGCGGCTGCAGTTCCTGATTCAGGTACTGAACTAACTATGTCTGCTTCTACCGGAGATTCTAGAGCAAGTTCTCGTCCACATTGCATGCGGACAGAGTATACCATTTGTCCTGTTAAGTAAAGTAAGAGGACTTGACAACACATATCACAGTTTTTTTTCACACAATCTTCTTTTCAATTCTTATATTTTACCTTCGAAAATACTGTCGCTGCGTGCAAAATAAACATACTCAAATATACAAAAGGCCTGTGGCTTTTTGTCCGGTCTATCGACAATGTCTATAGTTTTAATACCTTCGCGTGTCAGCTCTACAATTTCCCCAGGAAATACCTCACGCACATATCGTGCTCCGATACTTAAGAATCCACATGATTCTGAAGAAATGACCCAACCTTCGGCTTCATCGTCGTCGTCTGACTCATTTCCTGCTACATGAGAAAATTTAAAGTAAACCACGTTACTCGCAACAGATAACGAAATAATGCACCGAGTAACACATAAATAGAACATATTTCTCTCTATATCGACATACCCAGATTACCAATTGGTACAATTTTCCCAAGACATAATGGACGATTTCCATAGGGATCCCTCACACCATATATCTTGTCTCTTTGCATGATTACTAAAGAATATGATAATGGCGCTAATTGCATGAGATGCTTTATGCGTGCTGGCCAATCTGGACCATTCACTTCACCTTCGGGAGGATTCAAGCAAAGAGCTTGCGTAATTAATTCAGAATCCGAATAAGTCGATAAGCCAACTCCACGACCTAATACCTAAGCGTAAAAGTAAATCAGAGGATTATACTGATAAATTTAAAAAAGCATAAGTGCATTATACTTGCTGTTCTTATATATATAGCGTTACCATCTTCCTCAACGATTCCGTATTAACTAGTTCCCCGTTATGAGCTACCGCCAATGCTCCGTGTGCGGTATGAACTACAAATGGTTGACAATTGACTTCTTCGCTCGCCGCGCTTGTGCTGTATCTAGTATGACCAATTCCAAGATTTCCGCTGAGTTTCTTCATATTTTCGTCATTAAAAATGTTGTTAATCATTCCCATACCCTTGTGAACACGAAAGGACTTTGAACAAACACCCTCACTAGTGACAATTCCAGCACTTTCTTGGCCTCTGTGTTGTAGGGCAACTAAACCTAGAGATACATTGCCTCTGAGACAGAATCGACGATTTTTTTAAAAAGCAGATAATACTATGTATGTTTACAATTTAATATACCTAAACAAATTACTTGAGCAACATCGATTTGAGATGGCCAATCACCAGCAGCAATACACCCAAAGACTCCACATTCGTGAGTAAGGCCTGACATTTGCTGACCTCTCATCTCTCCTTTGCTGTGTATCCTCTTGCTCTTGTTACTCTCTATAGACATAATGGCAGTGCAAGATCCTGCTTGCGCGTTGCAAGACATCTTTATTGTAATCTGTAAACCACACATTCATTAATTTGATTTCCATTGTGAAAAATAATAATCTTCTGGTAAACAATTTGCACTATTACGTTTAATTAAAGCATAATGTCTTTTATGAATTTAGTAACTATGCTCTACAATGGATGCAATATTACACAAAAGTTACAAAAAACAATATTAATCTTATGTTGAAAAACATGTACCAGACCCCCTCAAGATCTCTGCTGAATAATCAGTAATGCTCTTGTAAACTATTGACCCCTGATGAGCTGATAGAACTCATCTTTCAATGTTACTAGCTTATTTTTTTCTATATGCTTGCTTAATCAGTATTTCGCAACTGATGTCGTCATTGTATCACATTGACATCGTTAGGTGTGGAAAACACTTGTAAGTTAGTCTCATAAGTTGCTATAGTATTGGAAAAATACTGTAAACCTTGTTGCAACAAAAACTTTTATTCTCAACAGCTACAATTGATATATGAATGAGCCATTAACAAATGTGTATAAAAAGAAAAGGAAATTATGTTTTTTGTATTGCAAACGAATTTAAATATTTATTAGTATTAACTATAAAAGCGTAATTTTCAAGTAATTTTTCTTTCGAACCTGATACGCTTCTTACTTACAATTCGTTCCCTTTGCTACGATACGCTCAACATGCACGCACGCATTGATTCATACATACCATACACGCGCATATATGTATACTTAATTGAATGCAATTGAGGTCTAACTATGATAATAACTTTCCCATCTTATTCAAGGTTCAATCAAATTAAATAACTTCGGTTTGTGATTGTATCATAGAATTTCTATTCAAGGCTGTACCCACTTGTTGAACGACATTCTTGGTGTACTATCCAATTCATCTAAAGGAATTAACATATATCTATTGGGTTTAAACTTAAATATTTTGAATAAATCTTCTCTGTAACGTTGACGCGTAAAGTTATGGTTTTATTATAGTCGAAAGTCGTTTTAAAAAGAATTTCATTAATGTATAAAGATTTTAAAGCATGCGTTTACATACCACGTGCGTCAAACGTTTGAGCGTTCGTGATGTTCTGCTGTCAGCACGAAAGAGATCCGCATGAATTATGATCCTCGACTGGCTGCCACAGCACGAATGAATGCGTAGACCAATGGAAACCTGCTTTTGACTGGGGGAGTTAGCTCATTTAGCTATTATCTTACTTATAAACTTGTCAATCTCTTGTTTATGCTAATTTGAAAAGTGAATATAATTTAGGGAAGCTTAAAAAAAGATGTTCACAGCTCATTGCTCAATATCGAAACAGAATACATATATCAAACTTACTCGACCGTTATTGTTTTAGTTTCTATGATCAGAATTTTTTGTTTGCATTGGAGATCGGGTTGATCATAGTCTATATTTTCGCAAAACACATTACGCATGAATCTAGGATTATATAACGATAACGATATTCGTAAAGTTGATTGTTGTTCTTCATAGTACCTAGTAAACTTAATATATATTTCTTTTGTTTTATTTCAATTTGATGATCAATATGTTTTTTCATGACAATTTCTAAACATTAATTTATTATTATTCTGTAGATGAACAAATCATTAGCGAAGTTCCTACATATTTTTCCAAACTTTTTGAATTCAGATGTATTTCGTTGTGATGTTCTTCCAAACATTTCTGTCCATATCACGGACGCCATTCACACACTTACAGACCATTTAACACGATATATAAAGATGATTTATATGCATATTTACACCAATCAAACGGAGAAGAATTTTGAAAGTGGGGATTGTTAAAGTCCTCGATCAAGACTCGATTCTACAAGAAGAGGGACGGTGGCATTCGCGAGGTAAACGAATTAGAGGAAACATGACTGGTAAGTAATAAAATAATCACTATGATAATACTCACGCTTCATGTATAGTATTAAGTGTTCAACTTTCATTCAAAATTTTTCGAAATTTTCTAAAAATTCGATTGTTTTTTTAAAAATATAAATAAAATACTTTCGAATGATTTTTACTTTTGATTCGTAATGCGTGTTCAGAATCTCAGTTTATTTTCCTGGTATCGATACATTTGATTCTATTTTGAGAGAGAAGTAGCCGAAACACAAAGATTAATGATTTAAAATGAAGTAATGGAACCGCTGTAAGAAAATACGAATTTATTTTTTTTTCGAATATTTATACACTAACGTGTGATGTCAAAATATATTGCTATCAATAATTTCATAAATATAGTTCTACTACATAAAGCTCTTGTAAAGGATGATTTATTAATACAAAAAATTCAATGTTTCATATTTTAGAAAATAATTTTCCGCGTACAGAGAAAAAAATCACACGTGCGTTTTTTTTGCGTTTAATCTTTTTCATAAGTTTTATCTATGATTTACAGAACACAAACGAGGAAATTTGATTATTGAAGGGAAGACCAAACAGGTCTTTGAACTTATAAATGATTCTGCTCTGTGCCTGTTACAAAGCAAAGATCGTATTACTGCTGGAGACGGTGTAAAATCTCATGATTTGGAAGGCAAAGCTGCTATCAGCACAGCTACTACAGCTAAAGTTTTTCAATTGTTAAAGGAAGCTGGAGTAAAAACTGCATTTGTTGAGGTGGTTAATAATATAACTTTTATTGCCAGAAAGTGTGAAATGGTTCCAATAGAATGGGTTACTAGACGATTGGCTACTGGTAGCTTTCTCAAAAGACATTCAGGTACAAAAATAATATAGAAATTAGTAACTTGTTCTATGAAATAAGATTTGGGTTATTAATATATTTGTTTATCATTTTGTAGGGGTTCCAGAAGGATATAGATTCAATCCACCATTGCAAGAAACATTCTTTAAAGATGATGCTAATCATGATCCTCAATGGTCAGAAGAACAAGTTATTTCTGCTGCTTTTAAGTTGAATGGTCTTACAATAGGAAAAGATGAATTTGACATAATGCAACATACTACTGTAGCTGTGTTCGAAATTCTGGAAAGAGCATGGGCAACTAGAGACTGCGCTCTTGTAGATATGAAGATAGAATTTGGTGTGGATGTAAATGGTGAAATTATGGTAGCAGACATAATTGATAGTGACTCTTGGAGACTTTGGCCATCTGGTGATAAAAGGCTGATGAAAGATAAACAAGTACTGAGCAGTATTATTTTGATTGTTTCAATGTAGTTCATTGTTATGGTATAACATGATTTCTCTCAGGTATACCGAAATTTAACTACTGTCACTCAAGAAGACTTGGATACTGTAAAACGTAATTTTAAATGGGTGGCAGATCAATTGGACTATCTTATTCCTCCATGTAATAGTCTGGTTGTTATTTTAATGGGTTCACCATCTGACATAAAGCATTGTAAAAAAATAGCAGAACATGCAAAGTCTCTAGGTTTAAAAGTTCAACTTCGTGTGTGCAGTGCACACAAAGGAACCCAAGAAACATTACGTATTCTTTCAGAGTATGAAGGTACTCCTGAAAAGGTATACATTGAAATTATTTTATATATTTGTTTTTTTTGTGCAGCTTCAATTGTAAGACTGTAAAAGGTTTACACATTTTGTTGTATCTTGTCTACATAAAATCATAGCAGTTCGTATTTCCCATATAGTAGTTTATACAAACGAGAACAAACTTATTTCGTAGAAAAATATGCGTGTTTACATTAATCAAAAACATGAACAATACTATCGGAACAGCGACATTGGTTGATTCTTCATTTTCCATGTATCAGCGGTCATATTCGAACCTACGACCGTCTATAAATCTTTTGAACGTAGATGTTGTGAAAACATCCAATCACCAAAACAGTGATAAAAAGACTGATATTTATGAGTGTGTACTGTTTATTTCTAAATTATCGCAAGTCGCTTTTCTGTCTCATAGGTGGTGCTAATAGCTGTAGCAGGGAGAAGCAATGGATTGGGTCCAGTACTGTCTGGAAACACGGTTTTGCCTGTTATTAATTGTCCGCCTTTTAAACCAGAAAACATTTCGCAGGATTTATGGTCGTCGATTAATGTACCTTCAGGTAAATTGTAATTGCATGTTTGATTGGAATAGTAATCTGTTTAAACTTCTGCTATTAATCGTATTTTATGTTTAGGAATTGGTTGTACCACAGTTGCCTATCCAGAAAGTGCTGCACTTGCAGCAGCTCAAATACATGCATTACACGATCACCTCGTTTGGTCACGCCTACGTGTGAAGCAGTTGATGAATTTCATTGTTTTAAAGCAAGCTGATATACAACTAAGAAATCTTGTTGATGTTTAAAGATACTCACATCAGTCGAGAAATACGAAGGAGCTTATAGTGTTTCGAATATTTTTTCAATTTATACAACAACAGTAACAATAACAGTAATAACAATAACGATATTTTACGTCCAATTACTGTGTCAATGTACATGAAACATTAGTATACATACAACAAATATCTATCAGTTCGATATTTTACGAAGACTGTGTGGTAACTTTATTGCTTTTTCATTATTACTATACGCAATTTTATGTATTTACAATTATGGTATTTGTTTACTGATTTGTAAACGATCTCATATTTAAATGTTCATGTTTCTAGCACTTTTCGTGTATACCGTATTACTGTTTCTTTTAGTTATTCTTTATTGGCTACAAGTATATAATATCCGATTATTTCCACTTAAACAAATTTTCGAATAACATAGAAATGTATACAATTCCATACAATCTCCTGCATAAATGTTTTTATTGTATTATTTCTATAATCTGAAATAAAACAAAATGATCAAATTATATTAATTACATGAAGAATCATACTGTAACAGTAATTTAACGAATCAATAGAAACAATTGATAGTTACCATAGTAACTAAAGGTTCAGACTTGCTAAAGCTTCTATTTCTGCAACTCCTTTTGGACAGCTTTCAGTTAAAATTACTGGACCAGTCTCTGTTATTAAAACATCGTCTTCAACGCGTATACCCAAACCATGAAATTGAGATGGTGCAAATTGGTTTGTCAGATTTACATATATACCTGCAAATGGAAAAAAACTAATTTACAATGAAGCAATAGAATGTTTTTGAATACGTTATACCTGGTTCTACAGTCACTATCATTCCTGGTTGAAGTTTTATGTTCCTTGAAATTTTTCCTGTGTCATGCACGTCCATTCCTAAATAATGGCTTACATGATGCGGGCAATAAATATATGCAGCAGCAAGTAATTTATCTCCGCTTAAATGTTTTGGTATTAGTCCAATTTCTTGCAATCTTTTGCCTAGTAAAGAGCACATATCACGAAATAATTCATCCAAGGTAGGCATTTCTCTCAGTTTACAAATTAATATGTTCTGAATGTCTAACACAATCTCATACAAAAGTCTTTGTTCTTCTGTGAATGTGCCACTAATTGGCCATGTTCTAGTTACATCAGATGAATAACCATGATATTCACATCCTAGAAAGATTTTAAAAGTATAAAATATGAAGTATATTATCTAAAGAAAAACAGTTTCTATCTGCAAAGGGTATTAAACACACCTGCATCCATTAAGACCATATCTTTGTCTTGAATGATTTGGTTGTTAATAATATAGTGAATAATATTGGCATTTTTACCCGATGCCACAACTGGTGGATATGCTAGGAACTCTGCACCCTTCATGCGACATTCATAGTCTACAGTTGCAAACAGTTGATGCTCGCTCATTTTTGGTTTTGATATTTCTATAGTTCTAGATATAGCTGCTGAAACAATCTTACAGCTTTCTTTCATTAAATCAATTTCTGATTGCGATTTAATTAATCTGATTTTGTGTATTATGTTTGTAGGGGAAATAAATTTCTGACTACTTGCTGCTTTAATTAATTTGTGTAACTTTGTATGTAAATTTGGTTGCACTATATCCATATTCTCATACCAAATAATGCTTGTTTTGTTTTCGTTTATAAAAGAGATAAAAAACTGTTCAAACTCTGTTACAGGAAGTGCCAAGTCAACACCAAACAATCTAAGTGCATCTTCAACTCCGGTCCTAGGGCCATCCCACAATTCAGAATGCTCATTCCGCTGTCTTACAAACAGCACGGTTTCAAAATTTTCATTCTTTGCTGTAATTATCAAAATACTGTCGGGTTCTTGACAACCAGTAAAATATAAAAAGTCTGTATTTTGTCGAAAAACATACGGGATTTTCTCTGACATGTACACTTTGGATGATGATGGAATAATTACGATGTGCGATTTTCCTGCATTTGCAACACAACCATGCGAGACGATATTCTCCATTAATTTATTCCGTCTTTCTCTAAACTCCTGAAATTGAATGCCTGGTACAACTTCCCCATCTTTTATTAGATGAGGATGTGTTGCCGCCGTCGGTTGTCCGCATGCTCGACAAAGGGCTGCCTTATATGATAACTCTTCTATTTGCGATTGACTCGAATTTCTTCTAAACGTATCTATCGAGTATCGAGTATATCTTTGTTGTCCTACAAGTACAATTAATCTTGTAATAACGTGTAAGCTTCATAGTTACAGCTGCGATTCTATACATTCCGAAAATGAACGATATAACCTATCGCATAGTGATATTTTTTATTTTCATTTCTCACCATACTTTCCAATTTGACGTATAATAGAACAACACCTTGCGCCGTGGAACATTGTGATAGACCTTCAATTAATATTCGTCTTTCGACGTATCAGAAATTTCAGTTCAACAAACTTTCAAGAGTGTCAACAGCTTCGATATTATGTACATTGTGTCGCAAAGTACTCGTGCGATGTTAATGCACGCATCCTCGTGTAAGCAGTGTATTCTGTAAACAGGCATTGCGAATGAAAACTTTGATAATCATCTTATGATTAACTATCTATTCGAATAATCAGTGATGTATTCCTTGCGTCGTTTGTTATCGTTCACCAATTATCGCGACTTCGTTTACCATTCGTGAATGTCGTCTCGTTTTTTTGACGATCGATAGAAACGTGAAGATTCAACACAACATATTTCCAGCAAAAATTCAGCCAAAGGATGCCGTGATTCCAAAGAATAATATCAAGGAATCGTCGGATTTTCGATTCGTAACAATGACAGTTTCGAGTATTTATAAATCAGTGATCGTTATTACTACTTGTCAAATATACTATCATCAAGATATCATCGAAAAACAATGAGTGATTTTAGAAAATTTAGGTTGATTTAGAACAAGACGAAATGCATGTACTGCAAGCTCTCAAGTACATTTAACCGAGCTACCAAAGATTTTGTCTATAATTATTTTAACTAACCTATGATAAGCGGCCTCGCAATACATTGAAACTTACTTAACAATTAAATTTTATCCGAACTAATTTGAAATATTCACACGATTGGAAATATGATGGTTTAAAACCTGATCTGAAAAACAATACACATGGAATGAGTGACAACGTCTTATCGTTAATGTGTTCTGAAGAGTAACAATATAACGGAATAATTAGACACAGAAGGTACGACTTTTCAGTCGTGTATTTCTCTGTCGAGAAGTTAATTATGAGATGACCAGTTTTATAAATTTAATGCTAATAGGTAAATCAACATGAGTGTTCAATTGGATATCATTGTAAGGCCAGAGATCCGTTTGGATGCAAAATGGCTCAAAACAGACTTGAAGCGTTTACTTTATCGCGATGGTTTGTCCGAACTTTGGAACGAAATGATACGAGATGGTGAAATCGTAGGTTCTTTTAGTGATGGTCTAATTAATGCGGCGGGTATAACAGCTAAAAAAGGTATATGAATAATAATAATACTAAAAATAATAACAATAATAATATATAGAACAATTTGAAATTTGATTTAAAATTCTGTGTGATCTGTTTTACATAACAGTAATTCAGGGTAATTCATAGCTGTCCGATGTTTGTAGGTGAAAGTGGCCATTATTATTGTAATATGAGAGTGTTGTCATGTTTATGTTGCGATGGTATTTGCGGTCCACAACATGGCTGTAACTGTGGACCTTGTCAGAAATTGGACGAAGAGGAAGCAACAAGAGCAAACGCTCTTGCAGAGAGAACTGCTCCAGTTAGACGCACAATGAACTCATGGCTCTGGGGTCCTCAACCATGTAAACAGCTATTCTATAACTGTCGGTTACTTGTGTTATCGTATCTTTTCTAACGATTGTAATAGTCATGAAATTTCACAGCCCTGTCAGATTTAACCGAATGTATCGATTCGTTGATCGAGGAGCAAAGAAAATTATGTCACGATGTCGCAAACAGTACGTTATCCTCGACACGATTGAAACAACGGCTGGTGGTAGCACGCCGTTATCTGATGGCCCTCGTGCGTCACAAACCGCAGGAAACCAAAGACATTCAGACAGCATCGAAACCTACTACTAAATTGCAAAAAATGTATGGTAATCGAAAGTGACATAGGAATATTAGAACTAGTTGGGCATGTCATGTATGTACTTGTTTTTACTTGGAGCGAATTATTTAGTGGCGCGTTTGCGATTGCATATTGTATAGTAAGTCAGCTGGATGGACCGTGTAACGGTTGCTTTTATTAATATGTTTCTGATCAATAATGTGTACAATAATTTCAGGATGAGACCGAACGAGAAGGCAACGTTGGGTTTAGCGCGAGTTGGCTCACGCGCCGCCCTAAATTTTTCATTCGCTTACTTAAGACGGGCTTGGAGGTCCGGCGAAGACATCGAGTTTTGCAGCGAGCTTCTCTCGGAATCGCTGGAAGCTTTGCAATCGTTGCCGGAAGCGACGCTTTTCGACGAGACGAACGTTTCTCAAGTTTGGCTGGAAGTGGTGGAACGATCGGCAAAATTCTTACGACAAGTTGTCACAGGGTACAGAACCGTAAAATTCTCAATCGTTTCTATTTTGAATTTGCCATATTTGCCGTTGTCTCGATGAAATAATTGCGGTGCTCTAGCATTGGTAAACTTCTTTTCCAGGGACATAGTGAGCGGAAGATCGTGGTGCCCTGTACCGTTGACGGATCAACACACGGCTCTTTGCTTGCTACTGGAATTGGTTACGCAAAGGGCCACCCTGTCCAATTTGTTGGACTCTGTTTGTTTGTTACTTCATCTGAGCGGGAAGCACAAGCATCAAGACAATCGTGTAATGCCGCCTGGAAGCACGGCGCCGTTGATACCAGTATTGAGACGGTTGAACACAATCCCGGCATCGAAATCAAGACGATCGGATGAAAACGTAGCACCGGGTCCGTGCGAGGTTCTGCTGAAATACCTGAGGCTACCCGAGGACGATAGCACGTCCGTTGATTTACGAAAAGCGGCAGTGATCATAATGTGTAACCTGAGTAGACTGGCCGCGCCTCTGTTGCCGCCGTTGGTGACCGATCGTTTCCCAAAGAATCAGAATCAAACGTTCCAAGAGGTTCTGGCATGGGGCAGTGTGAAATTCGGAAACGGCGCGTCCCCGTTTTATTGCGACGCGATCGCGGAGCTTGGTATCAAGCAGCTCTGTTGCACCGAACGAGCTCTGATGATTCTGTCGATCAGCGGCAACGTGTACATGATGTATTACGGATCGGAGACGCAATACCCGCAGAGGGTGCACGGTTTCTCGGATAAACCGGTCACGATGATCGCCTCGCACTCGGACGGCAAGCACTATTTGGCGTTGACGCAAGAGAATCTTGTCTACTCGTGGGGAAACGGTGACGGCGGACGATTAGGACACGGCGATCGTACTTGGTACGACGAGCCAAAATTAATCGAGGCGTTGGTCGACAAGAACATCACCTTTATAACGTGCGGCAGCACATATTCGGCGGCGCTCACGTCGAACGGCGAACTGTACACCTGGGGACGAGGAAATTACGGTAGACTGGGTCATGGAAATTCGGAGGACGTGACGGTACCGATGTTGGTCACAGGTCTGAACGGTCACATGATCGTGTACGTGGCGTGCGGCAGCGGGGACTCGCATACGTTGTGCGTCACCGCGTCCGGCATAGTGTTTTCATGGGGGGACGGTGATTACGGGAAGCTGGGCAGAGGTGGTTGCGACGGCTCGAAAACGCCGAAGATCGTGGACAAGTTGTTGGATATAAACGTCGCGAAAGTGTATTGCGGCGGTCAATTCTCTGCGGCTTTAACCGCCTACGGAGAGGTGTACACATGGGGAAAGGGCGAGGCTTATCGTTTGGGCCACGGGAACGAAGAACACGTTGGATATCCAAAGGTGATCGAGGCGTTGAAAACGAAAAAGGTGAAGGACCTGTGCGTGGGTAGCTTGCACGTGCTAGCGTTGACGGAGGATCAGCTGGTCTATGCGTCGTGGCCGAGCCGACACTCTGTCTGACCTTGTCCGGTAAGAACGTGATAGGATTGGCATGCGGGCCGAACCAGAGTTTCGCTTGGTGCACCTCGGCCTGGTCGGTCGCGACCCGAGTAGCCTTCGTCGTGGACGTATGCGAAGACACGTTTCGGCTTCTGGACGTTCTGTTAAGCAAGACCTGCGAGGGATTGCCAGGCACGCGGCCGCCCACCCAGGATCGAGAATGTTTGGCGGTGGCGGCGTTGAATTTGCTCCGTTTGCAGCTGCACACCATGATCACGCACAACATTGACGGTAAAGCGGTAGGGCTTGCCGGGACAACGTTGTTAAATTCGTTGAAGCAACGTTGCGTGCAGCTAGCGAGCGGCACCGGGATCCTGGCGACGATTCAAGAGGCGGCGCAGGCGGTTCTTCAAACCGGTTGGAGCATACTGTTGCCGACCGCGAACGAACGGGCGAAGACCCTCTCGAGCTTTCTGTCGAAATCGAACGGGAACACGGAGGATGGGAACGGAACAGAGAATGGGCAACGATTCATGGCCGATCTACTGGTCTCAAGTTTGATGGCCGACGGCGGTTTGGAATTGGCGCTTAGAACCGCGATCAAAGCGGAGATGAGCGAGCTGTGCGACGAAAAGGAGTTTCTCGCGATGAACGCGTCGACGAACGCTAGCAAATCCAGCGACTCTGTGAAACAGGCAAAAGAACTGAGCTCCGAGAAGAATAACACCAGTATCTCGTTGTTGCAGCTGGTGAAACAATTGATCAAGAACGGCACGTGTACAACGCAGTCGCGGTTGCAGCAGCAGCAGCAGGAACAGATTCTTCGCGGTAACGAAGAATCGTCAGGGCAACAGCGTAACGACGCCTCGCCAAGCCTGAATCTTCTGTTGAAGTTCCAACGGTTGCTGATCGCACGGCTCTACGAGTGCGTTCATCAATCGCGCACGGAGAATCTACGGGATCAGGAGATGCTCGGCTCGGAATCGTTGTTCAGCAAGTACATTACACAGATATCGGTGCACGTGACCGAGATCGCGTTATCGGCCGCCGAATTGGCGAACGCTAGCGTCAAGCAATTTGTGTACGTCTGTACCGTTCTTAAGAACGACATCGTTCACGTACTGCTCCCTGAACTGGTCACCTGTCTTATCCTATTGCAAGTCGATTATCCGATGTTGTTGCTACAGATGGACTGGATCGAGATCCTGGGACCGATGCTGGAGTCGCTGGATCGTTTGAACAAACTGATGCCGGGGATCGATAGAAACGAGGCGGACGAGCTTTCCTGGCCGGGCATCATAGCTCCGCAACACGGGAACAAAGTCTCGATCACGGACGAGCCGTCGGTGATCCGTTGGGCCGATCTGGAGAATCATAATCGGGACGGTGGTTTATGGGTGGTGGTGAACAACAACGTGTACGATGTACAGGACGTGGTACGATTCGAGACGGCGGCTGGTGCGACAACCGGTAACTCCACCACGGAAGGTAGTCTCTGCGAGAAGACAGGATTCAGTTGGGACACTGGAAATCCTTACTCCAGTCACGGTGTGTCGTCATGGACACGGGGACAACAGCTGCCACCGCGATCCATGATGGATTCATATTTCGTCGGCCATTATTGCCACTCGGAGCCTGAGAACGCCGAGATCACCGTCGATGCGACGGACGTCTGTTCCGCTTTGCTGGACACCGAACGCGCCCTGGGCTTTCTGTTCGGTCTGCACGCGTACAGAATGCGCCAGAGCTTGCCGTTGCAACCGGCTGAGGAGGAATGCGCCACCTGGTTGAACGTGGACATCTTCAGGGGTGGTTTACAGGTGCTGCAACCGCCGAATCCGTACGAGGAGGAGAAAGGCGAGGCGAGGAGCAACACCTCGACCGCGGCGAACTCGCCGACCGAACCACCGATTCCTGTACGGATCCGAAACGAACCCCAGAAGGAGAAGGACGATCGTGTCACTGCGTTCACGTACGCTCTCGCCGAAACTCATAAAACCGAGTCCCAGGTACAGACGTTCTTGACGATCGTCGATCGTTACTCGAAGGCGAACAATCTGTTGGCGCACATCGAGTTCACGTGCGATCATCCGGTCGAGGAGGTCGGTCGACTATTAATGGCGGTGATAATAAAGCATCTAGGTCTTGGGTATCTGGCGATCGGTTTGATCGATCAAGAGACCACCACCGGGAACGGTAATCACGCGAAATTACCGAGACCGTTGGCCGACATGATTAGAGCGGTGCATCAGACCAAATGGAATCTGATACGTATCAGACAGCAACAGAACCGTAGCTACAAGGAGGTGTGCGCTGCCGCCCAAGAGAAATGCCGATTTCTTCTGCACGAGGTCAGATCGGCGACCAGTTACGAGATCAAGGGGCTACGAGACGCTAAACTGTTGCACACGGTGCCGAGATTCAAGAGGGCTGTGCGCACGGTGATACGGGACATGGTGCGTAGAAACGTAGAGGACAGTACCGCCACTACCACGCCGAAAGAGGCCACTGCCAGACCATGTCCTGCCTCCCCGTTGAAGCTGGAGAACACCACGGAGAACGGCACACGGAAAACGATCGGTCGGATGATCGAGAGGATCAAACAGCGACCGTTGAACATCGACGCCGCCGAACTGATGGCCAGTATAATAAACTTCGTGGTCACGGAGGACAGTGGCGACGTGGAGACGCTACGTCGTGCGATGTACTGTCAAACGCAACGGGCGAAATTACGGGAACAGGGGATCCTGATGATGCAACGATTGCTCGGGAAGGACAGCTTGATCACATCGGTGAAATACACGTTGCTGAACGGTTGGCTGGGTTTGACACACGAGAACAAACGTCTCGGCGTGGGGACGATCAATCATTGCCTGGACAACATTCGTTCGATAACACCGTATCAAAAGTCCCGTATCATTCTGGCCGAGGCGGAGGTGACATCGTGGGCGGTGAAAGCGTTACGGGCGTACGTGGTACAGGCGGAATTGCCGAGCAAACCGAAGATCAGCGATAAGAGCAGCTTGAATCAAGGAAAGTACACGTGGTTGCGGAAACTGCCCAGGGCTAGATTCCTGTTGACGATTCTGGGCATGTTGACGAACTATCAGCACTCGAATGAAATTGGTCTGTTGATCAACTCGGGCACATTGTCCAGCGTTTTGACGTTGCTCAGACAAATCGGACTCACGGTGCCGGGGACTACGACCTCGTCGATCGCTGTGGCCGCTGCGACAACGGGAACCGGGACCAAGACCACCGACGAGGTCAAGTCGAAGGACGCGACAACGGCTATATACGAGGACACATTGGAGAAGAGCAAACCGCCCAACGTTCAGCTGACCGGTATGGAGTTGGCCGCTTTAATGAAGGTCGGTGTACGCGTGGTACGCGGAGTAGATTGGAAATGGGGTGATCAAGACGGTCCGTCACCCGGAGAGGGTCGTGTGATCTGCGAGCCTGGCGTAGACGGTTGGGTACGCGTCCAATGGGAAAACGGGAACACGAACTCGTATCGTATGGGCAAGGAGGGCAAGTACGATCTGAAATTGGCCGAACCGCCAACACCGCCGGACACCGATACCGATGATCTCGACACGTCCCTCGATCCCGCGAAAACGGAGAAGGGAACAACAGGGGAAACGTACGGTGACATACATCCGACCACGTGTCTGAAAACCGCCTCGGTTAGTCTGCTACGCGTTCTGTTGCTCTGTTGCGGTATAGTGGCCGACAAGGTGACACCGAGCGCCATTAAGACACTGGCGTCAGTTTTACGAGGCGTGACCGCGACCGCCCACAAGTCTGATTCACATAAAGAGTCATTAATGTTGCAGGAATATCACGAGAGCTGGGCCAGTCTTAGCTTGCTAAGGGCGATCGCGAATTCACCGGAACTGTGTAAATCATTGAGCACCAAAGCGTGGATCGATTTTCTGTTGGGCGTGATCGCCGAGGAGAATAACTCGAACTTGGAGAAGCAGATAATGGCGGTACGATTCCTGACCACCGTTCTACCGTCCTGGTCCACGGACAATCCTAACGCGATACCGTTTCTGGAGAGAACGTTTCGTATAATAGGTAGGATCGCGCTCACCTGCGATCTCAGCTCGACCACCGAACCGTACACGAACAAATGTCGCGTCTCGTTAACAGCCTCTTATAGTTCGACGATCGTCGAGGAGCTTGTCTCGCTGGTCAGATATCTGCACACCGTGCCACGATGGAACGGTACCCTGAACGCGTTTCTATCGTCGAAATTGTCCCTGGCATCGGATCTGTTGAGCGACGGACCGTTGTTTCATATACAGGTGAACGAGAACGGTGGCGAGAATAGCGTGAGCATACAGCAAACTGTGATGGCTGCGTTGGTCGTTATCGGTGGCCTTGACGACAGACCGAGGATCGGTGGTCTGGTCGAGCTGGACGGACAAATCGGTACAATATGCAAGTTCACGAGACACGCCAAGGTACTGGTCCAGATGCACGACAGCGATACACGAAAGAAGGTTCCGTTCTTTGTGGTGAAACGTATCGACGAGAAGTTCCGTTTGGATCGTATGCCGATGCCGGACACGTTTCTCTCCACCTGGGCGAATCTGTTATTGGGACACCGTGGGATGGACAAACGACCGAACGGTATGCCCGTGATAGCAGGCGCTGTGAACTCATCCGTTCTCCGGACGCAACAGCAACAGCTCGCGGCGTTGAACGCCGGCAAAACCGTTCTGGATCATCAGACGAAATTAAGGAAGATCTTGCGGCAACCGATCAAGAAGAAGAACGAGGTGACGATGAACGACGACGATGACGACGATGTCATTGCTGGTAATGGTGGCCCCGAAGATCGAAGAAGCGGCGAGAATAATTGCGAAGGACAACACAGCAGACGCGTCTGTGGACGTGGATGCAGCCGTGGCCGACGTCCACACATTCATCTTCGTGCCCGTCTCGACGCTGGTGACAGTAGCCACGCGAGGGACGACGACGAGATCGACGATGACGTTGATAATAATGACGACAACAACGAGAACGACGACGACGACGAGGACGATGATGACGATAATGATGACGATGACGATGACGATGACGTTGTTGGTAACAATAAGGAGAAGGCTAACAACGGCGAGGAAGGGAACCATCAGGCTGGACGTTGGTTCGGCGATACATTGAACGGTAACGATAACGTCGACAACGACAACGACAATCGTAACGAGAATCTGAACAAGAACGCGAACGAGAACATGAACGAGGACGAGAACGAGAACGTGAACGAAAACGTGAACGTGAACAACACCGAAGACAACGGGGACGGTGGCTGCCGTGAGAAACGCGTGACATTGTTTCAAGAGATGTTAGTACGCGCGACTAGACCGCAACCGTTGAAGCCTATCTTCAAACGCAGGGAACTGGAGGAAGCTGCGTTAACGGTCTCGCAGTATCTCGCCTCCGAATTGAGCCATTCCCCTGTTCAGCGTGTCGGTGGTCATCTATCCGAACCCGATTCACCTGTATCCGATTGTTCGTTGGTGTCGTTGACCTCCAGTCAGAAGAAACACTGCCGAAGCAACGGTCGAAAAAGTCCACCGCCGATGAGCCCATTGGTGGCGCAGCTCACGGAAATGGGTTTCCCAAAACGAAGCGTCGAATTCGCGATCAAAAGCCTTAGCACCGGTGTCGGTTACATCACCGCCGAGAGTGTGGTCGCTTGGCTATTGGAGAATCCCGATGCCGCTCTGAGCGACAGCGAAACGATATCCAGCGTATACGGGTTGTCCGATCCGGAGGACTCGACCAGCGAGAATATCGACGATTCACTGTCAACGCACGACGTTGTCTCGTCGTTGATGCCGCCTAATTACATGAAACGATCGGACTTTCTCTCGGTGGACGAGTACGCGATCTACGTGCGCGACAATCTGACTCCGGGCATGTTGGTTCGATGTTGCAAAAGCTACGAGGAGGTCGAATACGGGGACGTTGGTCAGGTGATAAAGATCGATCCCGAAGGTTTGCACGATCTGAACGTTCAGGTCGCCTGGCAACGTAAAGGCGGTACGTATTGGGTGAGGTTCATTCATATAGAACTTCTAGGACATCCGCCGACGATACCGGGACCAGCTGCGTTGAAGATCGGCGACAAGGTCCGAGTTAAAGCGTCCGTGACCGTGCCTAAATATAAATGGGGATCGGTGAATCATCAGAGCGTGGGGATCGTTACCGGTATAATAAACAACGGAAAGGACGTGTCCGTGGATTTCCCTCAGCAGAGCGGTTGGACCGGTTGCGTGATAGAGATGGAAAGGGTACCGTCCTGTCATCACTCGGTCTCTTGTAATTCCTGCCATCTGTTACCGATCTCGGGGCCTCGGTTCAAGTGCAAATACTGCGAGAATTATAATCTTTGCGAGAACTGTTTCTACACGAAACGTTGCCATCGACACGGATTCAGTCGGATCGTGGAACCGGGATCGGCCGCTGTGTACGCCGGTAAGCCTGGAAGGTATCACAGACAGGATTTAACGGAGTCATCGTTGATCGACGATTGTTCAAAGTGTATACGCACGTTGAGCGTGTCGTCGCGCGAGAATTGGGCGACCAGATTGCTCGATTCCGGCAGATACTGGCAGAGTTTCGGTTTGCAGGGTAAACATTGGATACGTTTGGAGATGTTCCCGGGCGTGTTGGTTCATTCGTTGAAGATACTGGTGAACCCGCAGGACGGTAGTTACATGCCGTCGTTGATCGGTGTGTCCGTGGGCGATTCGTTCAGTCGTTTGGTGGAACTGGCGACGATCAGCGTGCGTCACACGGACACCAGCGTGCTGTTGCTGCACGACACCAAGGAGTATTATCCGTACATCGAGATCACGATAAAACAGTGTCGTAACGGGGGTATCGATTGCAAGATACACGGTCTACGTATTGTTGGTAAGAAAAAGATCTTTGAGAATCAACTGGCCACCTCGGTCTCGTTTCTGGCATCCGACTGGGAGATCGTGCAGGAACAGATGTGCACGCAACGGGGCACAGAGGCGTCTCAGCATTCGGCCGTCTACGTATGGGGATTGAACGATAAAGATCAACTGGGTGGATTGAAAGGATCGAAGATAAAGTTACCAGTGTACAGCGAGGTTCTCTCGAAATTAAAGCCAGTTCACATCGCTGGTGGTAGCAAAACGTTGTTCGTGGTCAGCCAAGAGGGTAAACTGTACGCGTGTGGAGAAGGTACGAACGGTAGACTCGGTTTGGGCGACGACAGCAACGTGGGCGAGCCGAAACCGATCCCGTTTCTCAGCCAGTACGTGATCAAAAAGGTGGCGGTTCATTCGGGCGGTAAGCACGCATTAGCGCTCACTCAGGACGGCAAGGTATTCTCGTGGGGCGAGGGAGAGGACGGCAAGCTGGGCCACGGGAATTGTTTATCGCTGGACAAGCCCAGACTGATCGAGGCGTTGAAATCGAAGAGGATCCGTGACATCGCATGCGGTTCCGGTCATTCAGCCGCAATCACCAGCAGCGGGGAGCTGTACACATGGGGCCTGGGCGAGTACGGTCGTTTAGGCCACGGCGACACGTCGACGCAACTGAAACCGAAACTCGTGCAATCGTTACTCTGTCAACGGGTGATACAGGTGGCGTGCGGTAGCAGGGACGCCCAAACGATGGCGTTAACCGCTGACGGATTGGTATATTCGTGGGGCGACGGGGACTTCGGCAAGCTCGGCCGTGGCGGTAGCGACGGTTGCTATACACCATTGCTGATCGACCGTCTGACTGGATTAAGCGTCGTGCAGATCGAATGCGGGGCACAGTTCTCCCTGGCGTTAACCAAGTACGGCGAGGTGTGGACCTGGGGCAAGGGTGATTATTTCCGTCTGGGTCACGGTAACGATCATCACGTCCGTAAACCGACGCTAGTCGAGGGACTACGCGGGAAGAAGGTGGTCCACGTCGCGGTCGGTGCTCTCCACTGTCTCGCGGTAACGGACAACGGTCAGGTGTTCGCTTGGGGCGATAACGATCACGGACAGCAGGGAAACGGTTCGACTATCGTGAACAAGAAACCGTCGTTGGTGCACGAGCTGGACGACACAAGAGTGAATCGGGTGTCTTGCGGCTCCAGTCACAGCATCGCCTGGGTACTGACCGATCAGCCGGCAGCTAACAATCAGGAACCGGTCGCGTTCCCGACCAGCAAGGATCCTCTTGGTCAGACATTGCTCAGATTCAAGAGTACGGTCACGGATACGGGGGTATTGTCTGTTCCATCTTGCTCGAAAAACGCGTACAGCACCGCGGCTATAGGTGCCACGTCCACTACTGCTACTGCTGTTGGTGGCACGAGTGCTGCCACGTCTGCTACCACGTCTGCTACAGTGAACACCACCGTGAACGGCGAGGGCAGTAGCAGCGGGATTGCTGGGACCAGTAACGGCAGCTACGACGACGACGACGACGACCTGGCGAAGATCACCGGTATACAACGCAGCAACAACACTCGACCGTCTCTCGCGAGTATTATATTGTCGTTGGAAAGTAACGTCGCTAAACAACAGGCGTTGCAACACGTGATAAACGCTCTTCGAATAATACAGGCGCGTGTAGCGGTGGTGACCTCGTTGCAGAGTCATTCAACGTTGAGAACAGGTGTTGCAGGTGGCGTTGCCAGCGGTACAGGTGGCGCTGTCAGCGTGCTCGCTGAGGCGACATCGTCGGCGGACGGAGGAACGATGAACGAGTCGAATATCGGTAACGGGGGAGGACACGCGGTCTACCAAAATGTCGGGGATAGCGCTCAAGGGGGTGGTGAGGCACCAGCGAACGTCGCCGAAGTGGTCAATCTGATGAGCAACCCGAGAACCAGCCCGGAATCCGAGGATTATCCGTTGACCATGTTCCCGTCGATGTCCAGTTCAGCGAGTCTCTCGTCACGAGCCTCGAAGATGTCAAGCAGCGCGATGAGCGTGATCGCGGCGACCTTGACCTCGAACGCTCAAGTGGTCGGCGATGGTATCGGCGCCGTGGACCCGGGTCTAGACGATTTCACGTCCACACTGACCGAGGAGGACGCCAGAATGCTGGTCGAGTTACTGAAGCTGGCGGTCGCGAATCGTGTCTGCAAAGGCGCCCGCGAGACGATATCGTCGGTGTTGATCGCACTGGCGAAAACGAATCATTTGATACGAAGCATGATACTGGAACTCTGCATCACCGAGCTGGAGGACACGGTGGCGAATTCGAATAACAGGAGCAACATGCCGCAACCGGTGGTACAGGAGAGCCCGCATCCGTACATAGATGGTACCACGTTGACCGGTCACGTGCGAATACCCGGCGCGGAAGCGTTACGGGTGGAGTTCGACAGACGTTGCTCCACCGAACGACGACACGATCCGTTGGCGTTCATGGACAGCAATAACCGTGTGCTGGCGGTGAAGTCTGGTCGAGAGTGGAGCGAATGGGCCGGCGAAATTCGAATACCGGGTGACGAATTGAAATGGCGTTTCTCGTCGGACGGATCGTTGAACGGTTGGGGATGGCGGTTCACGGTGTACCCGGTGATGGCGCCTCACGATCTAATCTCGGACAGGGCGGTTCTTTCGCAGCCGGCGATCGGTCTCGCCGAGTCCCTATTGGACAACAGTTTGATCGGTCTGGACAAGAACGTCGCGACCAGATTGGCTGCCACGTTGGCCCAGTGCAGTCAGCTGAGCGTGTTGTCCGCCCAGCAACGTATGTGGGCCCTCAGAAAGTTACAGGTGGTGTACACCACCGGGCCTGGTATACGACCGGAGATCGCGCTCTCCTCGTTGCTCGGCTCGTTGCCGCAAGCGTTGCTGAAACAGTACGCGTACGAAGACCCGTTGGTCAGAGGCGGGAAACAATTGATGCACAGCGATTTCTTTAAAGTCTTGGTCGCGCTCGCCTCCGACATCGAGCTGGACGGGATGCAGTGTTGCACGGAGATACACAAATGGTCCTGGTTCCGTAGGTACTGCCTGTCCGCAAGGGTCGCCAAAGCTCTGGTGAACCGTACACCATTGCCACGCGCGTTCTGCTTAGAAGTTACCAAACGGATCGCCGAGATGAGCACCGACGGGGAAGGTACCAGCAACGAGCACGAGAGCCACGAGCTGTTCAAGCAGGAACACGACGAACAGCTGTTGCAGTGGTTGAATCGTCGACCGGAAGATTGGACGTTATCGTGGGACGGATCCGGGGCGATTTACGGCTGGGGGCATAATCATCGGGGCCAGTTGGGCGGTCTGGAGGGTGCCAAGGTGAAATTGCCGGTTCTATGCGAAAGTCTGTCCGCTTTAAGGCCGATCCAACTCACCGGCGGGGAGCAAACATTGTTCGCCGTTACTGCTGACGGAAAGGTCTATGCGACTGGTGAGCACAATATATATGTATGTATACAGGGTAAAAAGTAACGAAGGAATATTTTACAAAAAATACATTCCAAACTAAAATTACGAACCACAGATCATAAAAAATTAATCGCCCAACAATCAACGATCTAGTTGCTTTTCTGATGATTTCCTTGGGCGATTTAATTTTATATGTGTAACATACAAGCCATGTAATCGATTTTCATTAATTCATGACTTGTTTTCGTAGGGTACGGTGCTGTCGGACGTCTCGGGATCGGTGGAACCGATTCCGTAATGGTGCCTACACTTTTGGAGTCCATCCAGCACGTGTTTGTGAAGAAAGTCGCGGTGAACTCGGGCGGTAAACACTGTCTTGCGTTGAGCTCCGAGGGTCACGTCTACTCCTGGGGCGAGGGGGACGACGGGAAATTGGGCCACGGTAACCGAGCGTCGTTCGACCGGCCGAAATTGGTCGACGAGCTACTGGGCACCGAGATCGTGGACATAGCCTGCGGCGGCAACCACAGCGCGGCGATAACCAGTACCGGTTGGCTGTACACCTGGGGAAAAGGTGAAGCAACCCCTTGTAACCCAAAATTCGAATCCTTTTCTTCCGCCTGGCGACGCGAAATTGTCATTAAGACGTTCACGTTATCCCTGTATCGCGTTGCGCTTGTTGATGATTAGGCCGTTACGGACGTCTCGGCCACGGGGACAGCGAGGACCAATTGACGCCGAAACTGGTGGAGGCGTTGCAGGATTACAAAGTGATCGACGTCGCTTGCGGTAGCGGGGACGCTCAAACCCTGTGCGTCACCGACGACGACAACGTGTGGAGTTGGGGCGACGGTGATTACGGGAAACTGGGCAGAGGCGGTAGCGACGGCTGCAAGGTCCCCGTGAAAATCGAGTCATTGGCAGGCCTTGGGGTCGTTAAAGTCGAATGCGGCAGTCAATTCTCGGTGGCTTTGACGAGATCGGGGGCGATTTATACATGGTAGAGTAATATACACGCTGGCACTCCTTCCAATCGATCTATCACTTTTCTCCTTTCGTTATCGCTTATTCTACACTTTAGTTTCTTCTCGTTCACTTTCTCTCTGACACTGTATCTCTAACCGGTTCAACTTTGTACAGGGGTAAAGGAGATTATCATCGGTTGGGTCACGGTACGGACGATCATGTGCGCAGACCCCGGAAGGTAGCGGCGCTTCAAGGAAAGAAAATCATATCTATAGCGACCGGCTCGTTGCATTGTGTCGCGTGCTCCGACAAGGGAGAAGTGTTCACCTGGGGGGACAACGACGAAGGCCAACTGGGAGACGGTACGACGAGCGCCCTTCAAAGACCGAGGCTGGTACGGGCGCTTCAAGGTGAAAAAATCACGCGTGTCGCGTGCGGTAGCGCGCACACATTGGCGTGGAGCACCACGAAAGCGACGCAAACGAAAATGCCCGCCGTGACACCGATGGAGTACGATCTAGTCAAGGATTTACCGTTTCCTGTGCTGCACAACCGGCTGGTATTGTTGCATCATTTCGCGGAGCTGCTGTGCCCGTGTTTGCCGATGTTCCCGATCACCGGCTCACTCAGCCTGAGCAAACTGGCCCCGATACTGGTGTACAGTATCAAAGAGGCGACCTTTCGTAAAGTGGTGCAAGCGACGATGGTCAGGGATCGGCAACACGGGCCGGTGATAGAGCTGAATCGGATACAGGTGAAACGAGCCCGTGGCAAGGGTGGATTGGCTGGACCGGACGGTATCAAGTCGGTCTTCGGTCAGATGGTCTCGAAGCTGTCGTTGCTCACGCAAGACGTCCTCTTCTTTCCGCATAGGGTCTGGAAGGTGAAATTCGTCGGTATGTGTTGTATGGAAACGTTCGTCGTTCGCAGTTTCAGATGAAACGTGTAACCATCGACGGGATAATGGATCGTTTTAACATTCTATGCGAACAGGAGAGAGCGTGGACGATTGCGGCGGTGGTTACAGCGAGAGTATAGCGGAGATGTGCGACGAGCTGCAAAACGGGTCTCTACCGTTGTTCATACCGACCCCGAATGGCCGCGACGACAACGGCACCAACAGGGATTGCTTTCTGTTGAATCCGACCGCCGACTCACCGTTGCACATGAACATGTTCCGTTTCCTCGGGATAGTGATGGGTATAGCGATACGTACCGGTAGCCCGTTAAGCTTGAATCTGGCGGAGCCCGTGTGGAAACAGCTCGCCGGTAGCTCGTTGACGCCAGCCGATTTAACCGAGGTGGACAGAGACTATGTACCCGGTTTGCTGTGCATCCGGGACATGGACCCGGACGAGAAAGTGTTCCAGACCCTCGAGATGCCGTTCTCCACGCCATCCGCAGTCGGACACGATGTACCTCTTTCGAATAGGTACGCAAACTTGTTGCGTCACACACATACACACATACACACGAATACTCGTAGGGATCTGTCTCCTGAAATACCTGTGATTTTCAGGTATCAGAAGATCACACCGGCGAACAAGCACGAGTACGTACGATTGGCCTTGAACTATAGACTTCACGAATTCGATACACAAGTGGCCGCCGTTCGCGAGGGAATGTCAAAAGTCATTCCTGTGCCGTTCCTCGCGTTGTTCAGCGGAGCGGAATTGGAAACGATGGTCTGCGGTAGCCCGGACATACCACTTACCTTATTGAAGTCCGTCGCAACTTACAAAGGTATGTATAGGTACATAGTGAAAAACAGCTGTATCTAAGAGCGTGAATACAGTAAAAACATCAAGAGGTGCCAAAATTATTAAAAATATGATTCTTGAACATTTTATGGTATAGGTCCCTGTTGCATTGGACTCCTCAATTGTTCGCCAAGTGTTTACTCGTTCCAAAAGAAGTATTATTTTATTATAAAAATTCGAAATTTCCATGTTTATTCCAATTAAAAATGGCGAAGTACCTTTTTTTTTATCTTTTATTCCTAATTCGAGACTCTTTATCTAGGTTATACATTGGACTGCGCCACTGGCAGTCCTTCGGATCAGTGAAAGAGTTCTTGACTGATACACACTCTTGTTCACAGGCATCGAGACGAGCGCGCCTCTGATACAGTGGTTCTGGGAGGTAATGGAAGAATTCTCGAACCAAGAGAGATCTCTGTTCCTTCGATTCGTCTGGGGCAGAACCCGCTTGCCGCGCACGATCGCCGACTTCCGGGGACGAGATTTCGTACTGCAGGTAAGACCACCGTTTCCGATTCTCTTTCTTGCTCTTGGTCATACGAAAATCTAATCTTGTGCTATGGTTGTAACGAATGTTTCCGAAACTACTTTCTCAGGTGATGGACAAGTACAATCCGCCTGATCATTTTCTTCCTGAAAGTTACACGTGCTTTTTCCTCTTGAAAATGCCACGGTATTCGTGCAAGTTGGTGCTATGCCAGAAATTGAAATACGCGATACATTTCTGTAAAAGTATCGACACCGACGAGTATGCACGCGTCCAAGCTGCTACCAATTCGGACACCGAGGAAGTTGAGAGTATAGGCAGCGAGGAGTTCACTTCGCTTTAACGAAACCCGGGTTCGACCTCTATTTCAATAAAGACTCGATCGAATTTCGTCGATATATGGATCTCGTCATGTGATCGTATATCCTATATATACGAAATTTGATTATATTTATATATACATACATAAATCTACGTTTCACTCTTACATCGTATCGTTCGTAAGTACTAACGTTCCCTTTTATCAACGAAACAATTTATCCGTACCAAAATGAAGTTCTACCAATTACGGTTCAATCGATTCTAATGAACCGTTTATGCTCTACACGTTGTGTTTTTTCGGAGACTAGACTAAAGATCATTCGATTCGATTAATCAAGTCATGCATTCGATTATAATAGCCCAACGACGGATACCGTTTTTATCAGCAACGCACGATCAGGATCAGTTCAAACTAGACGAATTCTAAAGTCTGTCTTAAAGTTTATCGTTGCCTCGCTTTTGCTTTTTATTACTAAAATTGAATGATCATTCGATTTTTTTCAATGTAAACTCGAAATCTCTTGTACGAACACATTTTGATGATCAAGTAGAATTGAACTTGTATACGCGATTATTTATTTTGTTGATAAATTTCGGATAAAAAGAAACCTAAGTATTGTACATAAAAGTAATTGCTGCGTGACTGCCTGTTCTGTGTGAATGTGTGGGTGTATGTATGTATGCGCGCGTTGGTGTATGTAATATTATAACGTATCGAGTAAAAACAAGTAAACATAATCTACTATCAACAACTACGGTAGCGAAGTGCGCATTTGCTTCGTATCGACACTGATCATGCTTCGGTTTACAGATAAATAATAAAAACTTTAAAACGAGTATATTATTATTCATTCAGATTTCTATTAAACTACATATATGGACGTTTACGGTCTTAATAGAATCGTTGGTACGCATCGCTTTTGCTATTCGATTATAAATTGCACTGGAAAGTTTTATCGTGTATTATATATATATTATATATGTACACATGCTAATATGCAGCTTAAATATTGTGCATAGCGATTACGTTTTGCGATTATAAACGTACGCAAGCACATAGATACGGTTCACTTAGTCAACCGCACGAACAACATCGAAATGTCCTCTTGGTTGTGTCGCTGTACAACCACCGCATACCCGTAAAGAAAAAGCCGTGTAGAAACAATACAAGTGAATAGCACTGTATCGCTGGGCGTCCATTGAACTCGATCACGCCTGAAAATTCTTTAACGTCTCTTTGTTTTTTTCTTCTCTCCCGCCATGAGTCGACATTAAAAACATTTTAATTTCCCTCGATGAAAGTCACACACTTACGTTAAACGACGGATTTATTTTTTCTCGAGTATTATCGTACTTCTGAAATATTATCGGAAGAAGATACGAGAGAGCATCGTATATCGCAATTGTACGGCATCGCAATAAATACATTAATGTTTAAAAAAAAAAACGTACGAGGAGATTAATGAGTTATTATTGATAGTACAAGTAGAGAAGCAAAGCAGTCAACGGAATGATAAAATATAGAGAGAAAGACCAGTAGAGCAGCGAGAGTATGCGCGCGGGCTCGGTGTAATTGTACCCGTAGTGTGGGCCCCGTTGGTGCGATAGGATAATGTTAAAGTGTTCGCGGGCGTGTTGACGTCCACCAGAGAAACACAACATGTTCCATCTAATAAAACGTAAGGTACAAGTATCGGGGTGTTCTATTTAGTTTCACGTAAGTCCGATAGGGTTTGTTTCGTCTTTCAACAAATTCTTCCTACGTACATATAGTTGTATAAGACATGCGTCGATCGCGCACGATCGGTAACAAGGAGAAGCAGAAGTTCATCCTGTACGATAGAGCAGCTGCCGGACCACGCAGACGTTGTGATAATTGGTAAGTAGAATGAACCTGTGGGATGTTCGACCAATTATCGTGTGATATATTTCCAACTGAATGAACCACCCTAATCATTTTTAGGGGGCGGTAGCGCTGGTTGCAACGCGCTCTATCACTTGGGAAAATGCGGTGTGAATGCCGTGTTACTGGACAAATCGAAACTAATATCGGGCACGACATGGCACACCGCGGGACTTGTATGGAGCATACGTGGTCCCAACGACGTTGAAATAGAATTATTGAACGTCACGCGGTCCGTGCTTGGCTCTTTGGAAGGAGAGACCGGTACAGATCCGGGATGGATAAACAACGGGGGACTTTACATCGCTCACTCGAACGTGAATATAGAGATTGAACGCATGCTTTTTTGTTCACCTTTGATATTCCGTTAATGAATCTTGTTCCAGGAAAGACTGGCCGAATATAAGAGACTAATCGACGGTTCGAAAGCGTTCGATATCGGGGCACATCTGATCTCTCCTAGGGAAGCGAAGAACTTGTTCCCGTTGCTCGACGAGAACGCGTTTCAAGCAGCTGTTTACTCGTCGAAAGACGGTGTCGTTGACCCGACTATGTTGATAAACGCATTAGTTAAATCGGCGAAGAACAATGGCTGTCAGGTAAACGCGTGTATATCGCGGTAGACTCGGTTTGTGTGTAACAACAGGGGACGTTCGATTCCGATTCGATTCTCTGGGGTAACACGTCACTGCCATACACACTAACGGCCAAAAGTATGAAATCAAACTTCATGATTGAGAAACATTAATTCATTATTCCGTTACATATGTACAATATACACTTCCCATCAGTTTTAAAACGTTACCGTTCATTAATTCTTTATAGAATAATATTTTCCTGTTTCTTTAATTATCCCTCTATATTTTATTAGGTCCCATACTTTTGGCCGTTAGTGTATGTGTCAGTACCCAAGAGAATCGACCTTCTGAAGATTCGAATCGGAATCGAACATCCCTTAGTGACGACGTTTCCGTAAATGCTCGAGAGCATGCCGTTTGCATTGACACGTTTTTAATTGCCCAGGTGATAGAAGACTGTCCCGTGGTGAAGATTTTAACGCACGACATCGTTCCGAACGGCAAGAAGAAGGTTCACGCCGTGGAGACCCCGTATGGAATTATAAAATGTGATGTTGTTCTCGTCGCTGCCGGTGCTTGGTCGAAAAACGTGGCGAGCACAATGAACACGGATATACCATTGATCCCGATTAAACATGCTTACATTGTCACCGAATCGATAGATGGTGTCGAGCAACAGCTTCCGAATGTCAGAGACCCGGACATCAGTTTATATTTTCGAATTCAAGGGAACTCCATCGCGATCGGCGGTTACGAACCGAATCCTGCGATGTTAGAGTCCGTAAGTTTTTTCCATCGAGTCTGGTATCACTTACGATGATAATGGATATATTGCAACCGAGTGGAGCGTAACGTACATTCGTTAATGTTTATACAAAAGGCACCGGAAAACTTCTCGTTCAGCCTGTACGAGTTGGACTGGGATATTTTCGACACGCATCTGGATTCCATGGTTCGCGTGATGCCGAAATTATCCACAACCGGAATAAAAAGCACCGTATGCGGTCCAGAAAGTTTCACGCCCGATCATAAACCAATAATGGGTAAACATTGCCGATTAAAATGGCATTAAACACGTATCGAACTTATATTTACAAATTGAACTTTCGTGTTCGCGTTTAAAAGGCGAGGATCCACGGTGTTCCGGACTATTTTATTCTTGCGGATATAATAGCGCCGGCATGATGCTGGGAAGTGGATGCGGAGAACAAATTTCTCGTTGGATAATCAACGGTCGACCGGATAGTTACATGTTCAGTTACGACATCAGAAGGTAGAAATAACGCTGCCAATCGGTTCTTCGAGATTACCTAGATTTCTTTCTCGACTGATAATATTAATAATCGTGCGTTTCCTGTCCTTCAATCCGTCGTTTTACAGATTTATTCCGGAACAGAGAAGCAATTTGTCGTGGATGACCGAAAGATCTCACGAGGCCTATGCGAAAAACTATGGCATTGTATTCCCACACGACGAACCGTTAAGCGGTAGAAATCTTAAGACGGATCCTTTTCACGATGTAAACGCAATGCTTCTTAACGTTCCTGAATCTCTCTTGTATCTGTTCCATAATATGATACGAGATCGTACATTTTCTGACGCAACGAATTCATGTACATTTCAGATACTTATCGAAGAGGGTGCCATCATGGAAGAACGCCAAGGTTGGGAGCGACCCGGATGGTTTTATTCGAATAAAAAAATTCAAATCATGCCGTACGATTATGGCGGATACTCTAGTACGATATCGAAAAACAAGAGAGACGAATATCGCGCAATATTAGAGAAAGAATACAGTTTCGAATTTTCACCCTTCGAGGATACAGTAAGTTTTAGATGTTACGGTCAAAGCTGGTAGTGACTGTGGACAAAGAAAAATGTATGGTGTTCCTGTTAGATACGCGCAGAAGCTCTCGCTTGTCGAAACGATGCCGCTTTATTCAACATGTCGTATCTTGGGAAATTTTATGTCTGCGGGCCAGAGGCACAGAAAGCAATCGATTACTTGTTCACAGCGAACACACATTGCGACTTCAACAAAACAATTTACACTTGCATGCTTAATCATGCTGGAGGAGTAGAAATGGATTGCACGGTTACAATTATGGAACCTGGTTCAAGCGGAATCGTGAATCCGATCTTTAAAGACAAAGCGTTCTACATTGGTACGCTTCTCTTTTTTTTCTATGTTAGGGTCTCGACGGTTGCGCTTGACCACCAGAAACTCGATAAAACTTTTATCATCGTTGTTTTGTCTATCAAGTTTCAAGCGGAGCGTCAGCATATCACACGTGGGCCCATATAAACAAAGTCGTGGAGGAAAAAGACTTTGATGTATCGTTACATGATGTTACCGAACAAATTGGAATTTTATCCGTCCAGGGCCCTAACAGGTATTGTACAATCATTCACGTTTCCATCGATCGGTGATTCACAAAAAGATATCAACTATACGAAATTTACGGCACAGCCGAAAGATAGTGGAATCGTTAATAGAAGACGACATTTCGGATAAATCCCTGAAATTTTCAACGACGAAAGTAGTCGAAATTAAGAATCATCTGGCACGATTGATCAGAATTAGTTTCGTTGGCGAACTTGGCTTTGAAATACACATTCCACGATCGTCCTGTCAAACAATTTACACGGCCTTGATGGAATGCGGCAAAAAGTATAACATGAAACTCGCCGGATACAGAGCATTGTACAGTCTTAGCTGTGAAAAAGGTACACGAACACGACCGTTCCCGTCATTCAAATGTGCGTACAATAACGTGTTTCCACTCGCCAGGCTATCATCTATGGGGCTCGGACGTTAGGACGGACGATAATCCGATTGAAGCTGGATTAGGATTTACTTGTCGCGATACCGGTCACTATCGGGGAAAATTAGCGGTCGAACGATCACGGCAAACCGGAATTAAAAAGAGGCTGATACACGTTCATCTGGACCGGTGTGTATTGCAAAACATGTATGTTCGTATTTGTTACTTGTGCGATAGTTACGGTATTCGTACTGTTTGTTACAACAGCACCACTCCATTGTGGGGTTTGGAACCTATTTACAGAAACGGTTCTGTTGTTGGTTATTTACGACGAGCAGAACAAGGATATAGCTGTAGAAGAGTTATCGGTCGCGGGTAATCAAATTATATTAGATGGAATAAGGTGGTTTCTCTATAGTAATTACAGTCATTATGTATTTGTTTCTGTTCGACGTTAGATACATCAAACATCCAGATGGGGAAAATGTGACAAAGGAGTTTTTAAGGACTGGTACCTATGAAATCGAAACAATGGGAAAATGTCATAAAGTGGACGTTTATCTTGAAAGTCCATTTGATCCTCGAAACAAAAGATTAATGGGTATATATGAAAAAGAACAGAATCCATGATTGTAAAAGTTTTAAATGATCCTTGTTTATATTTTAAAACATCAACTTACATCTAACCTGCTAAAGGATTTGCATGTATAGTTACACTGTTTATTCGGATTTCTGTAAGTGGTTTATAATTCTTTGGGTTCACTGGTAATTTTTCTAATTGTTCTAGAGTCTCTAATCCATCTATTACCCTGAAAATAAACAAAAATTATGATAGTTCAAGTGCTATTTACGTAGATGTCAATGTAAATTCTGACAAAATATAATTACTTTCCAAATAATGTATACTTCAGATCTAAATGTGGTTGGGCTGCATATGTAATAAAAAATTGGCTTCCATTTGTATTTGGGCCATTGTTAGCCATAGATACAAGACCTCTCGTGTTATGTTTCAGTTCCTCCTTGAATTCATCTTCAAATTTACGATTCCATATTGATGTTCCACCTTTACCGGTTTGCGTAGGATCCCCCGTTTGTACAATAAATCCTTTTATATTACGGTGAAATAAACAATTATCGTAATAGTCGCTGGCGCACAAAGCAAGAAAATTCTAGAACGATAAATTGCTTGAAAGATTAATGGATTGCACACATGCTGGTGATGTTTATTACAAAAACAGACTGAAAAGAATTACCTCGCACGTTTTTGGGCATAATTCGCAAAATAATTCTATTTTTATGTCACCGACATCAGTGTGCAAAGTGACACTCTGAAAAAAGAACGTCATTTATATAGGTTTTGAAACTGTAAGGATCAAACATAAGCATAAAAAACATACTTATAATAAAAAGAATGATGCATATTTACTCACCATTTTTTATGGAATTATCTACCATTGTTTTGTTCAAATTGAAAAATGTCATTTATTATTATAGACATTTTACACTCCTAACGATATATCCACACGTAAGGATAAAAAATTTGATTGGAAGCATGCACCATAAATACAGCCATCTTGAATTTCATAGAAGTACCGACGAAATCAAATGTATGCATTTATTTTCAAATGAATTTCATGTATTTCCCGTATATTGTCCCGAAACAAGCTGCAACTAAATTAGAAAATTACAATATATATACGTCTGTGAGAAAATTAAGTGTTTTTAATGAGGAATCAAAATACAGGTCATAATTTGCAAATAAGCTCGAAGTATTTGTAATCAATTTGACTTTGGTCTTAAGCAAGGAATCATAGAAGCAGCGCCACTTATTTCTGTTGAATGTTCCGCTCGTTTCTCGTCATATGTAACGGTTAGGTAAAAAAAGATATTGAGTACCGTGGTGTAGATTTAACGCGTAAAACGCGCATTTAAAGTTATTTAAATTGAGAATTACAAGTTACTTTATATATACAGTAAGAAGGAAATACAGTTGTAGTGAAAGTCATCGTATAGCAGTGACAAGAAAATCCAGACGAGTGGCGCGTCTGTGCAAACGGCTCTCTGGTCGTATGACGTAATTGTATTGATCGCGGAAGAAGAGCCGAAAGTCGCGCATTCGCCATCTTGGACGAATTGTGGAAAAGAAGTATCTGTGTCTCACAGGCGCGGTACACTTGTAACTGTTGTAATCCGCGGCAATCGGAACATTAATTAGTTTAACTGGGAATTAACCCTTTTGTGAATTAGAAACCCATTTGGACGGACCAAGGTAAGTTCTTATTTCCTCGATTCGCTTCCTCGTCCGAGTCTTTTTTCTACGTGGAAACCTTGCTATACAACTTCGTCCTGTGAGCATCAGCCTCGAGTGCTTCTTCCCGTTTCATATGGTTAGGCGTGTATTCTCGTAGTTTACAAACCGTTCTGTTCCACGAATCGTTTGTGATTATCCAAATATGTGATTGTTTCGATACGAATCTTTTTGTTTTGAATTTTCGTGACTTTGACATCGCGATCGAGGGGTTGGGTCGGAACGTTACATTGCGCCTATTCCTTTTTTTCTCAATCAGCAGATTTTACTCCTTCTACGATAATGCTCTACCATTTTTACAATCTTTTCATTATTTTTTTCTGCTTACATTCCTCTTTGTCATTTTTTTTTCAACATAACAAAACTATCCGACTCTCTCCTGTCAGCCTTTCTCTCTCTTACTCTGTCTTTCTGTCTGTCTGTCTGCCTCTGTCTGCCTGCCTGCCTATCTGTCTGCTGCTGTGTCTGTCTGGCTGTCTTTCTGTTCTCTCTCTCTGTCTGTCTCTCTGTTACCCCCCCACCCCTCCTTTTGCTCTTGCTCGCTCGTTCACTCGCTTGCTTTCCGCATCGAACGTTCTTGTCAACCTTTTCATTGTGTAGTTCATCGATGCGTTACTCTCTGTCGTATAATTGATTTTAGTTGTATTTCTTTCATTTCAGTTACTATATTGCAAAAGTGATTTTTTAAATAATTTTTTAATAAATTTCCCCAACAATAGTATTAATGTTTGTCATATTTTAGTTCAATTGCATGCATTCATTGTTGCATATTTTGGTTTCATTGTATGTATTCCTTTTATAAAATCTCTACTACGTAGCAGGGCACATCATAACAATTCCCTAATGATTATTTTAATTCAGGATTTTATTCATTGCTCTTATTGAAAATGTATTTTTATATTCAATTATTTCTTTCTGTATCTATTAGAGAAAATATATACCCAAAAATATACTACTACCTTAGAAATATTTACAAAATTTGTGATATATATTGTGATTTCAGATAAAAGGTTCGTTCTTTGGGTCTGATTGGTACTAAATGGTTGCCTGCAGACAGCATGTCTACTCTGTCAGGGCTTGCGTCGAAGGGGGAGAAAGGAAAATCCAAGTTCCAATCATTAGACATCAATAGCTTGTACAGAGAATATAGAGTATGCAGTCGTATAATTTTATTATACTTTTCTGTTGTCTCTTTTATGTTTGAAATATGAACATTTTCTTTTTTTCATTGGATTTAAATCACAACAGAGCATTGTATAACACTTATTAGTAGGTTGGTAGATAATGAAATTAATATTTGCTTTGCTATGGATACAGGGTGAATCTTTGGAGCAACAACAACAGAAAAACACATTACCACGCAAACATGGAATGCAAAGTCTTGGAAAGGTGCCTTCGGCACGGCGACCTCCTGCCAATTTGCCTAGTTTGAAAAGTGAGCATAGTAGTAGTGATCCAGCCGTCAGTCTTGTACCAAGTGGAGGAAGTGGTTGGGCTACTACCAAAGATACAACAACGACAACCACTACTGCTACAACTACCACAGCTTCAACTTCATCAGACACAACCACTGTAAATATATTAGTATAGTTCTTGCAGAGATATATTATGGTTATAAATTAACAAATCAACACTTTAAACATATTTACTGAATGTACCATTTCATAAAACAATGTCAAGTACTGACATTACTGTTTTCATTGTCAGTCAAATTCTTCACCGGCACAATGTGTAGTGGGGACAACTGTAACAGCGTCACTGCATCCTTTACTGCCAGGACAACAAAACGTTTCGCAGGCTTCGTACAGTTCCGATGCGAACATCAAATCATCATGGAGCGCGATAATGAGCAGATCAGGAGACGGTATAAAACTTAACTCAGTTTTAAATTTATTCTATTTCCATTTCACTTCTATTCACGTTCAGTTTTTTCACCAATATTTAGGCGGTGCACCGGGAGGTCAACAACATTTACAACAACAGCAACAAACAAATCGAGAATTAAATGCTCAATACGGACCCGGGCCAAGCTTACGACCACAAAGTAATTAATTTATTCATTTGAAAATAGAATATTGCGCCCACAGAAACATGTAGCATAGTAGATATTACTAAACAAGATATGTGAAAGACCATAATATATATATGTATACATGTTTCTTTACTAGCGGAAGGAAGTTGGATACAAGGTGGAAGTCGTACAGCCAGTGGTGCAGGGTTGGCGACGGCTGGTCCCGGAAGTGGGACCACTTCGGGAGTCCAGGGCCCCCCGTTGAACATCACTGGATCGGGAGGACATGCCGACGTATCTGGCGGACGACAGAACTTGGTCCAGTCTCCCAACATGGCCATGGCCCAGGCAGGCCCTCACAGTGCCCCGAACAGTCAGACCGCTTTGAACTCTGGCTCTCATCAAGTCGGTCCAAATTTACATCACTATAGAGGACTTATTCCTCCATTTGTAAGTCCCCGTTATTATCAGTATTATGCAAAACTAGTAAGTCACACGTGTAGTGACTTCGGTTGTCTAACCTGAGTCTTGCCATTTCTGTTACATGTTTACATAAAAAAAAAATTACAGATGTATAGAGGAAATTTTACTGGTGGATTCCCCCCGCAGTTTCCACCGAACGCTGGCCCAACGGGACCCAGGCCACGATTTAATTACCCCGCAGAACGATTCCCTGCCCCACCTCAGCGTCAACAAGAACGCGAACGCGAACGTGAACGCGAACGTGAACGCGAACGCGAACGTGAACGCGAACGCCTTCCAGAGGAAGAAATTGTTACCCGACCAATTATCAAAGAAGAAGACCTTACCCGAATGGATGACATTTCTCGCGATGCCGGTTGGGCAGAACAAGATGACATCGATTATAATAAAAAGCTTACTTTTAGCGATGACGAAGGCGATAATGAACCACTGAAGAAAGACGAGAAAAAGGATATTATAGAGGAAAAAATTGAAGAAATTTCGGCAGAAGATAAGACACGTGATATTCACGATAATCGAGAGCCAAAAGAATCTCGCGATCAACCGGCTCATCGTTCATGGACTCAGAACTCCTTACCACGTGACTATCGTGGATCCAATGGATCTGGTAGTTACGGCGGTCCGTCACAATTGCACATTGTGCATTCTTTGAGAGGTAAGAACATTTAGGCGAATGCAGTAGTAAGGAGGCTCAAACCTAAGTAATGTCGAAACCGATACTTTTGTAAGTACAAGCTATCGAAATAATTTGTCGGCATGAACAATGCGAACAAGTACCTTTGATTTGAATCTGCGCATTGACAAGTTCTAAATAAGTTGTAGAATAAACGACGATGAAACAAATCGGCAGCTCGTACTTACAAAAGTATCGGTGCGACTACGTGTTACTTGTACGGTAAACGTTAAGTAATTTTATCTGCACACTTGCCTTATCTACCTGCTTACTCCCTGTCGAAGTACTTCATTCATGCCTCGTCGAATAATATTATAAAATGAGATGCTAATGGTTGCGGTGACAACTTGCCATTTCCTTATTGTCACACGATCCAGTTCCGTGTAACACTGATTGCGGCAGCACACGTGTATTTATTTATTCCCATTTAAATTTCTTGCGCTTTAAACAGGTGTGGAAGACGACGAAGGGTGGAACGAGAAACGGCGAGTAGTGAGAGTCGAAGTGGCATCTGTTACCGAGCGTGCACAACAACGTAAAGAAGAGGCGGAGAAACTGTACGAAGAGTCAAGTAGACAAGCGGCAGCTAAGAAACAACAAGATGTCGAGCAAAAATTAAAAGAAAAACAGTCGAACGAAGCGAAAAGTTTAATAAGTGTTCCACCCGTTCAAATCCCGGTACCCGATTGGGAGCGCGAAAGGGAGACCAGAGATCGAGACCGGTCTTGCGTCGTGCCGTCCGAGATGAAAGATGAGAAATCCTCGATCCGTGAATCACGTGAAAACCGAGACGGTTCGAAATACAACAGAGATTCTCGTGATCAGTTAATATCAGATTTTCGACAAGTCGACCGCCCGGGTTTCATGAGACAACAGGACAGTGTGCGTAGTGAACGCGAAAGGGAGAGAGAAAGGGAACGTGATCGGGATCGGGATCGTGAGCGTGATCGCGAGCGTGAACGTGATCGCGATCGTGAACGTGAACGTGAACGTGAACGTGAACGTGATCGCGATCGCGATCGCGATCGCGATCGTGAACGTGATCGTGATCAAAGAGATACAAGAGATCGTGATCGCGATCAACGCGATACAAGGGATCGTGAGCACTTGCCGTCATTTTCCCGTCTTTTTCAAACGAATTTACCACCTCGATTTCAAAAGCAGCAGGCGGAGAGAAGTGGTGCCGGATTCAATCGAATTTCCCCGAATACCGAAAGATCATCTGCTCAGCCTGTTCCATTCTCCCAACAATACGATCCTGGCAGATGGCTTCATAATCACAGTTCTTTAAGTAAGTGGCTACCAATATAAAAATACTTCCTTAATACATACTCTGTTGAATAATAATGCGTATAACATTTCGATGAAATTTGCCTTAGTAGATAACAACTTGAAGCAGTCGCACGGCAGCGCACCACCGCAACGTCGTAGCAGAACGGATTCTGACATTTCTATTTCAATGGACGACGAACGACCACCGTCCCGCGATTACCGTGGTTCCCTTCTCCGTGATGATCGATATCGGCATCCACCGCATCGACCGTACGATACTCGGAAATCTGGCGGTTATAATGACGAGTACGCCCGTAACTACAGAGATCATGATTACGACGATAGACATTCTCGTGACTCGTGGGAACGTGAACGGTATTTCGACGAAAATAAAGATCGGGATCCAAAAGACAATCTGGAGGTGAGAGATATCAGAGAAACTCGAGAAACTAGAGAAACTAGAGACGGTCGCGATGGTCGAGCAACCAGAGATATAAGGGAGACTCGAGAAAGAGATAACAAACTTAAAAAAGATTACGATAATTATGGAAAGGTATTTAATATTTTTTTATTCTTAATTTATTGATAGAAATCTCATTCATAACCATTCTGTTTGTATAGTGCTAAAGTGAAATCTGTATTATCGTCAACAGGATTCTTTCGAAGACCGCGACCGTGATCGCGAGCGAGATCGCGATCGTGATCGCGAACGTGAACGCGAGCGTGAGCGTGAACGGGATCGTGATCGCGATCGTGACCGTGATCGCGACCGTGAACGCGAGCAGCGGGATCGTGATCGTGATCGTGATCGCGACCGTGAACGTGAACGGGATCGAGATCCAAGAGAACGATCGGAGAGCGCCGAATGGCGAGAAGAACGTCTCCCGCAAGATAGATCAATCGATAATCGTCGTGAACCGCAAAGGGACGATCGTGTGGAACGCAACGAGCGTCCACAAAGACCGGATTCTCGCGATAGTCGTACCTCCCGCGAATCAAAGACATCTTTGCGCGAGGATGATTCGCACAAGCTACGTGATTGCAGTCCTTGGGTGAATGAGGTCGCCGATTATGAGGAAACTAAACGCGAAACATATCACGAGGACGCTCGGGAAAGAGAACGTGATAGAAGACAACCACTCGGGCCTGTGACTAAAGAAAGAATCGAGGCCGACGAATTGAAAAGTGAGAAACGTAATTTAACCCAATTGAAACGAACGAGTTCCGAGCAAGACAAAAAGGATCAGACAAAGGAATCGCTCGTCGATGCGAAGAAGGACGCGGACGTATGGAGCTGGAAAGTGGAGCGTATAAACGACAGCAATCGAACATTGGAAAGGGGTGACAATTCACCTAAAGCGTGGGCCGATGCTGTTTCCCCGACATTCGAGAAGGAAGAAGAGAAAAGCTTGGAGGCGATCAAGAACGATAAAGAGGCGGACGACTTGAAGCAGAATTTCGAGAAATTAAGCTTGGACAAGAGGGAGGACGTTTTGAACGAGGATATGACGGAACAGCAGATGAAAGAGGAAAAACGAGAGAAGGGTATTCGAAACCGAACCAGTAGCGGCGGCTCGAATTCGAGAGTTCGTGAATCCCGAGGTGGACGCCAATGGACTGGAACGTACAGTATGTACACACGACCTTGGCGTGGTTCCGAACCAAGGGGACGAAGAAGCGGACCCAAACCGACCGGCAGGCCAGCCTCCGCTAGAAGTGGCTCGTGCGGGCACACCGACTCTGAGAACAGCGCCGATGAGATATCCTGTTCGACCGAGTCGGGAAAGGACGAGAAGAAATCGGCCAGATCGCCGAAGCCCAGTCAAAAAGCGGAAAAAGAAGAACGGAATCGAGAGGTGTCCAGTCGGGACGAGAAACGAACCGATTATCCGCAGTCGCAACAACGTACCGAGAAACGGGGATACGATGGTAAATTGAGCCACGAAGGCTTCGCCCCGTCTGGCGAACCTTCTCGTCGCGGCCGTGGCGGTTTTCGACATCGGAGCGCAACGGGTGCCGGGAATCGAATAGAAAATTACGGGCCACCGTCCAGTAAAAGCCCTTTTTCATGCGATCGGACCGCCGACGAGAAACAGACCACAGTGCGTCAGAATCCGACGGCGCTCGCCGCGGAAAAAGAATCGAATTCCATTGTGTCCTCGCAGCTCGAGTCGACCGACGATAAAATAATCGCGAAGCAACAGGCGCTTACAGCTGGAATAACCGGAAAGCGTGCTAAGTCCCCGATCCAGCAATCCCAGCAGCAGCAGCAGCAGCAGCAGCCCCAACAGAATCAACAAGTTTGCAATAAACAGGACGTGAATCATATGAGCAATAATGCTGTCCCCCAGAAGGTACACGGTCGTAAAGAAGAACCACGCTCGAAGAGAAATCGAAGCGGGAGCAGAAGGGTAAGTGAAAAAGTTAGAAATTCGATTCTTAACGAAACCTTTTTTTTTTTTTCTTATTCTGTGAAGATATTAGTCTCGCCAAACTATATTCGGATGTCGTTGATCGCGACTCGATTCAACTTGATTCTGTTTGTTGCAGGGAAGAGACAATCGGGAATTACGATATCGTGGAAGCAATAGTAACGTGTCGAAACAAAACTCGTCCGATGTAGGGAACGAGGATTGGGAGACCACTTCGGAGAACAGCGAGGAACACGTGGAGGAGCATAAGGAGATGCGAAGCAGTCGTAAACAATTCGGCACACGTGTTAATTCTGGTGGCAACCAAAATATCATGGGATCAAACGTGCACTCGCGCAGAAACGAGCACGGCGGCGGTAACCGCGAGCAACGTGAGAAAACCGCGAAGTCTTCCAATTCAACGTCACGGGCGCCAGGCGCGGAAAAGCGAAAGTTACAGAATCTCGGTTTTGTCAATCAGAAGAATCACTCGATCAGCATTCCACCATTGATGCAATCCGCTCAAGTTCAGAACGGACGTTCGAGAAGTCAGACATCCGGTAGCAACGCGACGATATTGAATAAATCCACCGCAAAAGATAGCACGGTGAATCGCATAGATGAAATAAAATTGAGCGATCCGAATTTGGTTAGCCAGGCCCTGAACGATATCCACAAGAAGTCCCAGCTAAAGGATAAGAAAACCGTCGATTATGAAATAGAGACAGGCAATTGCATAGAGGATGGGTCGAACGGTGTCGAGGACAAGATTGATTCTGACGGTTTCCAAGAGGTTCGTTCCAAGAAAAACGTAAAGGACTCTAGACATGGTCAGAAAGAAGAAACGACGAAACCTATAAAACGGGAAAAAGAAAAGGACAGAGAGCGTGACCGTTCGAAATGTAAGGCAAACGGCGGTGGTGGTGGTGGCGGCGGTGGCGGCGGCGGTTCGCAAACGTCTTCTTCGTTGCAGCAGGTGCAAAATATACCACCTCTGTTGGGTCAGACCATTCCGCAACCGGTAAATATGTTACAGAAGCAACACGACAGAACGAGAAGTCTTGCCCCGAGATTCCAGAAGCAACGTTTAGCGAAACAACAACAGATGTGCCCATCCGAGTCGAACGAGTCAAATAAAAGTAACAATTCGGGTAACAGTTACGGTAAAGACTCCTCGAGTGGACCAGCTCCTCCACCGTCCGTTAACGCTTGGGACAAACCGTTCACGACCAGTCAATTGCGATCGAATTCACCGTCGTCGGTCGTCACCGATATACAATTGATACCCGGTATGTCAACGCAAAACGATCACGGTCATATTCACGGCCATGAGATCAACGAGCAAACGAATTCTGGGAACAGCAGTCAAAGAAATTCGCCGAACGGCGAGAAACCCAGCAAGTCTTTGAAGGAACAACTTTCAGAAAAGAACTCCGTCTCCGACGTTTCCTCGCCTCCGGTACAAACGTTGATATTCGAGAATACAAATTACTCGAAGACCACGAAGGCGGCTCCTTCCGATCTCGCCGTGAAGACGAAATTTCCGAATCATATAAAGAATCAACAGCAACGCGTGGAGAAACGCAGTGATATGGAAGAGGATGGCGGTAACACGGCTGGAATGCAACAGCAGCAGCAACAGCAACAACAACAACAGCAGAGCCTACCTGTCGCGTTCTCGAACAAACCAAACGATTTGATGAAAGACAAGAATCAAGAACCGATTCAAATGCCTCTGTCCTTCAATAAAAACGAAGATAACGCCGACATGAAGCTCGACTTCACGTTCGATTCGGATCTCTCGCAGCTGACCGAGGATAAGAACAAAAGCTTGGGAATGCCTCGGTCTATGCATATGGCCACCGGTCAGAATACCATTTCTCCCTCCACCGCCGAGTTGAACTTGAAAATCGCATCGGTAAAGAAAGTCTGGGAGAACGCGCCACCGATGCCAACGGTGGTAGAGCACGAGGATGGCAATGTCGTCAGTAGCGCAAACACGTTCCCGCAAGCGTTCGAAAGTACGGACGTCGACGATAGTTACAGTCCTCATCAACAATACAATCAAAATAACATGAAAAACGAAATAACCACTTCGACGAACGTGTGCAAGGTGAGAAATCATTTCGCGCACATTAATTGTCATAGTTATCATGCATGCGTATCTGAGCTATTACATCACTAGAAATTGACTCGATGCTCGACAGAATTTCGAGTAATTATATTTTCTTGTTTGTTCATATATTTTTTTTGTCACCTTATCCGGAAATGAAAATTTCCTGATGCGTATTCAAACGAAAAAAAAATTCCCTTAAGTAGTTATCATGGTGAAAATCAGAAAGGTAAGTGGCTGACGCGCATAGAATTGGATCTGTTTCTTTCCTAACCCTTGCAAATACTGATTCAGTCGCCTAAATATTTCAAACTCGTGTTCATACCATCAGCCCGACCGATCTCGACTAACGGTTTTTAATCCACCGAGGATAGTCCCGTCAATAGGACGCTTTCCTAATATGTCGTCAAGTACCGAACGTCTTGGCCGGAAATTTAAATGCTTAGTAGAGTCGGTAACGGGGTCCCAACGGGGCTCGTGTATCGTTCGGCGAGGGTTAATCCAGAGAACGGCCAATTTTCTAACACAAACAGTTCCGTAACACTTGGTTGTATAACATATGCAGGTAGTAGTCGCGATGCAAATATTGTTTCTAATAACACTAATTGCCATTAATAAGGCGTTAACTTGTCAGTTTCACCGTTACCCCGTTTCTGTCACCGTCATTTCGATTATACATTTTTCTCCCCTAATATTTTTTATCCTTTCTCTCTGTCAAGTTACATATACCCTCTGTATCGTCAAGCTTACGCAGTTAGCGATGAACCTAACTATTTTCACCACAGTTCGGAAGCAGATTAAAGAAGAAAATGTTGCTTCCCGAAATCCGCGTGATTCGGTCATCATCAATTAAAACGGCAGTTGATAGTGATGTAAATAGAAAAAAAAAATTAAATAACGAAATACCATGTCCCCTGTGGGAAGATGCTGACTCTTTGCCTGATGCGCAGCTGGTTCCCCCGCAGGTGAAGCCGCAGCAACAATCCTCGGGGAGCAGTAGCGGTCAATCTGGTTCGACAGTTCCCGGGCCAAGCCCAATCGGAGCAGGTCAGAGTCCTATCGGTCATCCTCCTGTCAGTCTGCAAGGACCGTTGAGTCCACCTCCGTTCAACTCCACAGGACAACCCTCTCACATAAACTATCAGGTGCATTTTTTGTTGCTGTTGAAAATAAAGAAAAAAATAGCATAATGTTTGATAAGAAAGAAATTGTTCGCCAAACGTACTTTCACGTGACCTGATTAACCATAGTTTTCTTTTTCTTTCTGTTTTTTTTTTCCATTCAGGAGTTCCCACAATACCCAGGCTCACAAGCTGCGCAATACGGCAGCATGTCTGCTATACCCTCCCCACCAGCCGTATTGTTTAACACAGGTTCTGGTCAACTTCCGGCTCAGGCAGGAGGTCTATACGGAGCCTTTCAGTTGGATCAGAGCCGATCTCCGTTCACTCAGTATCCACCGTATGCACCGTCTCTTCAGAACTCATTTAGCCAGCAAAACGTCTACTTGCAACAACCTCCGCCACCGCCTCCGCACGCGCCAAATGCACCTACTCCGGAGATGTATCAAAGCAATCTTTCTCAGTATCGCATCGTAAGTAGCATAATATAATGTATTCTGTTTCGTGGATAGTGTTTCGAGAAAGGTTGCTTGTAACGATAACATGCATTCTTTTTGTAGACTGCAGCTGCTGCTCCACCGTTTGGACAAAATCAACAGCTCAGTAACAATCCAAATACAGTTCTTATCAGTTCCTCTTCGAATTCTTTGATGTCGGCAAGTGTGAAACCGTCGTCGCAGCCCATTGGCGCTATTGGAACGAAAGCTCCACATTTTCAAGCGCCATCTGCCCCTCAACCAAATCCAGTATGTTTGACTTCGTATTTAATGATCTAATCGAGACTAACTAACTGTTGGTACAAAAACATTTAACGCATTTTCTACGAAAGATGTCTATATATTGTTTTATATTTCATCTTTCTACCTTTTTCTTTTGTGCGTCCTTCAGTTAACGTACATACCGTACGATCCAAATCAAGTACTGGGAGTAAGTGGCAGTTACATGGGCAATTCCCAATTGGTGCAGAGACCCGGTCCGAACGTACAAGCTTCAGCCAATAGCTATTATAGCGCCACTTCGGCTGGTAAATATTAAATATGCCTAGTCTCACGACTAACTTTTTGCAGTACAACAAAATATCATCGTTTAAGTGATCCTATACGGTGATTCCATATGCACGCTTTCAGATGTATTCCCGGGCTCGCAGACAGGTTTTTATCAACCGGGAGGCGCTACGCAACAAACCGGCACCCATTACGGGCTGCAAGGATTCGGTCAGCATAGCCAAAGTTTAGCAACTGGTAGCGCCACACCCGTTGGACTACAAAACTTCGGCTCTGGCTTTTTATCCAGTTCCGGTTTACAGATCGCCGCAGCTGCGGCTGCTCAGCAGTTTCGCAATCCTACGGGCGGACTTCCAGGACCAGCCAACGCTGGTCCTACTTTTCTCAGCAAACATCAACCACAGGAACAACCTAGACAATTAAAGAGTCCATCGGGAAATCAACAAGATGTTCTTGCGTCGGTTTTCAGTTCCAGTAAGTTTCATTCCTGTTCCTTGTTATATTCGAAAGCTATGTATATTTTTCGAGTGTGCGGTAATATTAATTCTTTGCCACACAACAGCGCCACAAATACCATCCCCTAAATCGAGAAACTGTAAACAACAATCTTCGTCCCAACAACCGCAACCAAGCCCGACGCAACACCACAAGTACCAACAGTATCAGGGTGTTAGTCAATCTGCTTTGGTAAGCAGTTACAATAACTACGTATGTATCGCTCTTACGCTTATCTCAATTATCATTAACCAGTTATCTAATTCGAAGCTATTATTAATAAAACGAAGGCTAAATTATATTTAAATTTCGTAGAATCAATATATTTATAATATAATTATAGAATTTGTAAGTGTGTCCTTGTAACGAAATTAGCAACGTCAACGAAATTGCAGGTTTTACAGCAAAACGTACGTGGCATGGGAATGCCACCACGCGCCGGTATTCAGCCGTCGCAACAACGATATCCACCGCCTATTCAGAGACCAGTTGTCCCGTTTACACCCGGCCCAAATCCAAACAATCCAACTCAACAACAACCTAATTGCATGCCGTCACAACAACAGCAACAGCCACCGCAATCTCAAATTAATCGTCACAGACCGAATTTGCATCAACAGCAACAACAGCAACAACGTAACATGAAAATGCAACAACAATACTATTCTACTCAAGGTTCGTTTTCGATACAACTTTACGATGTATTAATCTTGAAAGTTAAACAGCGTCTTGAAGCAACATCGCTTATGTTTTTATTTTTTGGTTCTTTAGGGAACGTGAAAATGGATACGAACGAGAAAACGGATTCTCACAATGATAAAATCAGCGACAACGGATCTAGTGCTCAACAAGGAAGCACTAAAGCAAACGTAAATCAACAGGACAATGACAATAAAGAAGAAGTGAACCAACAAAATGAGTGAATGTGAAACAGGCTGTTTATTCTGCCGCTTGAGAAATATTATTTATAATTACATAATGACATGACGTCGATTGAAAGGTAAATTATAACGATTAAGTTGTTTTTGTACATGGAAAAGACGATGCTCCAAATGATATTGTATTTGCCATTTTAAAGAAGCTCGCGCGATCAGGAGACGTATTCGATACTTGGCTATATATCTAGTTAGAAGTATTTAACTTTGGCGCATCGAAGAAAAAAAAAGTGGGCGGTATTGTCATTGTACACACGCCAATGCTTCTTCGAATTAATTATTACGAAGTTGCGTGTCATAAATTCTACGAACAAATCACGTCATCGAACATTCCCTTTTTGTTCGAGAAAGTAGTGCGTACGACCCGAAACGCTGCAATGAACATTAGAAACATGGAGAGAAAAAAAAACATAGCTCGAGAAAATAAACCTAATCGATACATCAAAGACATACTTGACATTGTCTAAACGCAGTCTACGGATTACTCTGGAAACGAAAGGAATTCTAATGCGTTGCTCGATTCAATGGGAAATGGAAGTCAGAGAAGCAACACAGTTGGACTGGTACGCACAACGTATCGCTTCTTGGTGTTAATCGATCACCCTACCAATTAATTACATTGAATATGAAGATAATAAATGTGCACAAGACTCGTATTTCTGTATATGGACACGACGGCGGTCTGTGGTATACGATAATGTAAAAGCCAATTTTTCGGAAATGTAGTTCGACAAAGATATAGCACGACCGTTGCTACATTTTGTAGAGCACCATTAAAGTGGGGAAACGAAAAACAAACGTCGATAAAGAAGACTGTTTTATGTATATCGAAATTTCAAATTGCCCATGCGATGGTCGTATAGATCTGCATGACGTTGTCCCTCATACAGTGTGACAAGTAAAAAAGTTCGTGTACATTAATCGTTTATTAATATAATGTGCGGTCATGACGAAGCTTGTGAAAAATAAATAGTGCAACAATTGTTTATAGTTACTGAATATGTTATCATGACCTAGACACGCTCAGAAACACTATCAATAACTAAAAATGTAATAATATATCATATCGCTTGAAAAAATTTGAAACAAAGTCGGTTTTCCGTGCATAATGTTCCATTAGGTCGCAACAGTGTTTCATGGTACAGGTCGTAGAAAGAGAATTGTAGATTTTCTACTTTAGTTGCGGTTCAATTATTGTCGTCGTCATTCATCATCAAATCACCAATAATCATCCTCATCATAACTATTATTATTGTCACTATCATTATATTTTATTTTTAATATGATCGTTATTATCATCATTATCATTATTATTTCTACTATATTTCTATATTGCAGTACATAATATGATATTGTCATTGTCATTACAACTGTCACTGCTACTATTACCACCTATTACCATGATCATCGCTATTATTTCATTACAATGAATGCTAGTATTGGTGTCATTATTATGATGGTTACTCTTGCAATTAACGCCGTTGCAATTGCTGTCGTCGTTGCAGCCGTCACCATTCCCGTCGTTGCCGTTGCCGCCGCCGTCGTCGTCGTCGCCTTCATCTTCGTCGTTGTCGGCAACAACATTGTTATTGCTACTATTACTACTATTATAATCATTAAACCAATCAATGTAGACAGTAGTATTTATAAGAATTCATATTTACTAGTTTCATTAATTAACACGAATATTCATTTAGAAGATGTTAGATACAAAAACATATTATCGAAGTATGAGGAATGAAAAATTTGATATACTGCCAATTATTATTGTCGGTTGTTATTCTCGACTTTGAATATAAACAGTAATGCACGTATTGCGTAAAAAAAAACGTCAAGATGATACGAACTATACGGAGGCAATAGTTTTAACCATTTTTTAATGTGACTGTTACAGAAAATGATTTGTTAAATAATTTATTTTTACCGTACGTGACTCAGAAAGAATTTCAATGGCCTTGACGATATTTAAACGCGAACTATGATACTGTAGCTCACCTTTAATTAAAAAACACAAGACATGGTGCCTTCGACATACTGCCACACAAATATGCATCTTTTTGGATAGTTTCAAATAATTTAAAAAAATGTAATATTTTCGGGGAAAAGTAACGACATTTTTAATAATAAGATTAATGCTAATAAAAAGAATAAGGATACGTTTCAGTAATATATTTCCTATCTTTCATTTCTTCACATCATATGTCAGCATTCTGAACGTCCATAACACTAACACTTAATAGTAGTAATAGTAGTAGCAGAAGTAATTGCTATATCAGCAGTAATAGTAGTAATTATAGCAGCAATACCAGTAGAAGTAATAGAAATAGTATTAATTGTAGCAAAAGTAGTAATAGGAAGATTGAATAAACTATTAGTATAGCTGTTATTGCTACTACAATTATTGGAGTCACAACCGCTGATCAATAGGTATTAGGTGTTATTACACTTGCTTTAGTTATTGTTATTAGGATTTTTTCATTAAGTACTACTACTACTATTATTTTTATTATTGCAAGTTATTTATTACTACAGCAATATTTTTCCATCGGAATTGTATTCCTACTTACATATATTAATGGTTTGTTTTGACAGAAATCTGTATCACCTGCATTTTCAAAGATATTATTTCAGTTTATTCTTATTACTATATTTTATTAATATTCTTATTACGTACAATGTGATTAGAATATTCAATCGATTTCGACGTCGTCATCATCATAATCGTCTTCGTTGTCGTCGTCGTCGTCGTCGTCGTCATCATCGTCATCATCGTCGTCGTCGTCGGTGTCATCGTTATATCGTCATCATTAACGTCGTCGTTACCGTCCCTTCCTCTCTTCCTTTTCTTTTTGTTATTATCGTACAGTACAAAATTCTATGCGAATTTTATATAACAGTTACACAATATTCATACACTGTATAAGACCTCTTGTACAATTATAATCATTGTTGTATTTATTATTGATATTATCACCTGGAGAATAACATCATTACTGTCGAAATTGTCATTCATAAATGATTGAACATTATTCTTACAAGTGCATATTCAATGATTAACTACGCAAAATGAAGAAAGAGAGATGCGTAAGTAAGATGTACCAAATCAGATTTCATCATAGATTCGAATATAATCTATTCAGGAATTGCTTGTATACCTAATCGCTTGTATGCGACATGATCTTTTTGCTAAAGTGCATGTGAAAAGTACTGAATTGAGCACAGTCTCTAAGGTCTGTCCTGATTATACTGTAACTAAATAATGATATTGAAGGATTTAATATAAAATTGTAATATATTTTGACATTCAAGCATAGAGAAAGTACATACTGTTTTGTCAATAAGTATTTTCAGTGACTCATGATTTCTGTGGTTTAGAAATGCCTCATGGTATAAATGTTATACTTATGCGAAAGTGTGCATATGATTAGTACAAAAATTGAATGTATGAATGTTGGTTGTATGCCCAGATAGCACAAAACGCCCTCAACGTCTTAAAAACGGATTAAAAACGCCTTAGGCTTAAAATAGCCGTAAAATGGATGTCTTCGAGGCGTCATGTGGTATCTGGGTGGTGATAATCATTATTATTTTTGACAAAATACATATGTATCGCTGCGTATTTTCTTTTAAAAATGAATATTACCTTTTCGAACAGTGCAAAAACAAGCTATTAGGATTTGCGTTATAAAAATAATAAAATGAATACATATTACGATACAATCGGTACCATTTGAAAATTTTCAAAGTATATGTAATAATAAGTGTATGACAGACCCTCCTACCTATCTGTAAGTTATAAAGTATGTATAATTTTACGTATTTATAATTAATAAGTTAATTTATTGAAGTATCTGCTAACACTTAATAAAACAACTACTGTTAAAAGTATGTATTACTAAAAAGTATTCGAAAAACGTTGAAACACGTTTGATTTGAATTTGTTACTATTTTATAATTCTTCCCTCCCGAAAATATAAATTTTATTATTCTATAACAGTATTGTGCTAAAATTGTACAAATAATACACCTTTTTTTTAAATATTACACCAAATTTGACCTACTTCTGAAAATGTTATTGACGGCGCTAAAATCGCAAATTGTGCGTGTGACACTATCTGTCAGTAAGTATATACGCCTGCTGTAAATACAATGACGAAACAACTGTTGGAGAAGTAGTGTTTCCCACCTACATAAGTGTTGTGTATCATAGCAAAATTATCAAAAATATTCAACTCTTATTCACAATGGTTAAGAGTTCGTGAACTAGTACCAGGTTTCGATGATTGTGAAACAAGTAACAAAATTTTGATAATTCTCTCTAATAAAAATGACATTCGTATTGTTAATTTGATGGTTTTTATTGTTGTTTGGTAACAGAGGTTTCCTTCCTTTTGGAGGATTAACAAAGTTAATGGGGAATGAAATAAGTGCCCGCAACGGGCTAGAAATTGACGAGAAATCAGTGGAAATAACAGACTTTTGGGTGCACTATACTGCCCGCGTGAATGACCATGGTATTCGAACAGTTTCTTTATTTGTCAGCGAACCGTCTTTGCATTATAGTCCGAATTTCGGAAATCCTTCTCCGTTAGAGAAAGCTTCAAAGGTTATCATTAGTTTATCGATTATCTTAAATTTTATTAGACCAAATGTGACCAATCACATATAAGATTTAGCTATCTAAACAACATACGTAGTAGTAATAAATATATTTTTCAGAATCTAATGTTATACAGGCATCCTTGTATACTTAAGTATATTTCATCGTGGTCCAAAGGCAACAAATTTTTTCTTACAACTGAACAAGTTAAACCTCTGATTCAAATGATAGAAACACAAAATACATTGCAAATATGCATGGGTTTGTATAGCATTTTACGTGCACTTGTATTCCTTCATGAAAAGGCATTTGCATCACACAACAATATTTGTGGAAGTGTTATCTATGTAACATCTGAAGGATGTTGGAAACTTGGTGGATTAGAATGTCTATGTAAATTCAAAGAATTAACATCTACTTATTTAAAGAAAATAAGAAGTTATAGATACGAGAAAGCAGTATCATCCGATGAAGATACAACTATCTCATCGAACAATTGTACAGCAATTGATGCATATGCATTTGGTATTTTAGCTGAAGACATTCTTAGATTAAAGAATTCAGGTAAGCAACTCTTTGAATAATTAATCAGATGTCTGTTACAGTAAATGTTTCATATTATTGCAGAAGATGTGCCAAGCCTCCTAGAGTTTAAGCAGTTTTGTAAAGAGAATCTACAGAATTCAGATCCATGTTTAAGGAGTGAATTATCAAGTGTTCTCCAACATCCCTTTTTCACTCATGACTTTATGAGAATACATGCATTTTTAGAGGAATTACCATTAAAAAGTAATCAAGAAAAAGAAATATTTTTTGGGTAAATATTATTAATGAAAGTGAACAAAGCTGTAGATATATATTAAAAATATCTAATTGTATGACAGAAATTTAATAGCACAATTAAGAACATTTCCTGAAAGTATTGTCGCGGAACAACTGGGTCGATTGCTACTCTCAAGAATGGTCTTATTAGATTCGACTGCTCAAGAAAAGCTTTTGCCATTCATCTTAAAACCAAGAGGTAACAAGTTTTTAAAGAAACGCAGAGCTTATTGTTAGTAATTATTATTACCAAGATGTATTTGCTTGTAGATGGGAAGGACGATATGGACAATAATCTGTTTACAGTTTCAACATTCAAAGCATACTTAGTACCCAAACTGCTGCAGATGTTCTGTATAAGAGATGCATCTATACGTTTGGTACTGCTGTCACATTTGAATTCCTTTGTTCACACATTTCAAGTGGACGAATTAAAATCGCAAGTACTACCTGAATTGCTTGTTGGAATTAAAGACACAAATGATCATCTTGTATCTGAAACTTTAAAAGCATTAGCCGATATAGTTCCAATCCTCGGCGCGGCCACTGTAGTTGGTGGAAACAGAGGAAAATTATTTACGGACGGTCGGCCAAATAAAATTACCGAAAACGGGCAAAATAATCAAATTATTTCGCCTTTTACAAATATCGTTGAATTTGCAGCTGCCGCGGGTAATAGCGAGAGCACAGTTGATTTACCAGAGAGACCATCGCCAGATGGAGGTGAGGATAAAAAGGAGATCGTTTCTTTGATAACAGAGGAAGAATACACATGGTCTGATTGGGACACACAAGAAACTGTTCCTGGAAATATTCGTCATCATATTTCATCATCTTCCGATACAATTGGCGAGTCTAATGATACTTCGGCCGTTAGTTCAACGTTAACAGTTGAAGCTAATTCAGCATCAGATGTAAACATCACTAACACACTTGACCCTAAGTTTTCAAAGAAACCGACCATTTTATCTGATATTTCAGAGCTTGATATCAAGAACTCAAAATTGATAAATTCGACCAAGGAAGAATATGATTTCTTCACAGATATGGAGCCTGTAATTAAAAAGACACAGGTCTTGCATATACAACAACCACAGACAGCATCAAAAAGTGTATTTGACATTCATGTATTAACTGGACTAGATATGAACGAAGAAAACAGTGGTTGGGATGAGGATTTAAGTGACTGGGGAATGAATGATGCTCAAGAATTACGAATTTGAGAAAGTATGCAGTTTTTAATCATGTATGTTATACAGGATATAAAAGAGATACCTATTCACAGCTTTCAAAAGTGAACTTACACATTTGGAGCTATTAAAAAAGTACTAAATGAATGTGAACTTTCAAATTCAAGATGAAGTTTTTGTTCTGTCTTTTATGTATGCTACTTGATAAAGCAGATGAAAGGTACACATGTTGTACTACAAATGAATTCTTATGGTCAGACGACTCTTTTCACATGAATTTTCTTTCTTCAATTTTTTAAAGTCAGGGTGCATTTTGTGACAAATTTTTGACAGACACCTTTTTTATCCTGCACGCTCGAATAACAATTATTGACATTGCATAATGTTAATTGGAATAAAAAGTACCGGCATCCAAAGCATGATCCCAATGTACAATGAAAATGTGCAGAAATTAATAAAAAAAAAGCAACAAATTTTTTAATATATCAGATTCAGTATTCGGATGTATGTATAGTAGACATTCGTTAAATTCACGGTCATACAACCATGGCTAAAAGGAGTCCCTTTTATTGCATATTGGCAACTCCCCTCGCTCACACGTATTTCTCATACATGTGTGTGTACTGAATATTCACCTCTGTTGCCGCCGCCCAGCAAGGAAGGTGTCGTATTTGACTCTCATATTTTTATCACAAAAAATGCGGTGTATGTAATATTGTTTTAGTAAAATGTTTCAATACTCAATAACTTCCGCTTATAAACTTTTTTAATATCTCTAAAAATAACGGAGATAGTAAGGTGATCAAAAAGTGTGTACCTATATCCAGCCCAGTGATGCCAAAATTGTGGAATTTGGTTTCACCACCACGTTTTCTGCTACACAAACATACTTTGCTTCTATTTGTGTGAGCTGGCCGTCGAGCGTTTCCGCCGACTACCTGTCACCCGGCAACGTAAAGAATGAGGAAACTTTGGAGACCCTGTTCGGGAATCTCACTGGGCCGAAAATTCACGTTTCCGACGCGATGTCCGGCAACCTAAACGTGTGAGCAACAGTCGGGAGACCCCATTCGAATCCCACTCTGGTGGTTTTACTTTTTATATTTAATTATTTTATAATTTCACTTTGTAACCTCTCAGTAAAATAACAACTTGAAAAATATTAATTTGCGAGACATTTAATAAGAAGGAAATAAATTGTTTCCTCTTCAATATTTAAATTTTATATTATATACATACGTATTCTGTTATATATACAAAAAGTATTCTTACAATTAGATGTTACCGTTATTTTAACTATTGGAGTACATAAATATAAACTCGCCAAGTGAACGGACGATTGATGGAGAAAGCTCGTCAGTGATTGGCGCTCGTTTATGGTACAATTCCTGGAATTTAGTCTAGAGATTATGAGCTAGCTAGGGACATTTGTATCTAATGATAATCGAAACCAATTCATAGATGGCTCTTTCGTGAAAACGCAGAAGCATCAGGGCACCAGGCGGCACTTCCTTCTTCGACGTGGAACCTTGGGAGGTTTTGTTCCACGCACTGTTGTGTCCGTATTTTGTATAAAAATGGTAAGTAAAATGTGCTCAAGATTCATGTAGTTCAATAAATAAGATTCTTTGTCATCGAAATAAGTCATTGAGTAACGTTAAAAATGTTGGATGACTGCAATTCAGTAGGATTCAAAGAGAGATTGTCTAACTCTACAAAGGTTCAGCGTCCGAACGCATGGTGACCACGAAACATATTTTGATCTACACGTAGAAATTTCATATTTCTATCATTATAATTTTCTTCATGATTCAATTTTTTATCATTAAGAATATACTTTTTCTTTTAATAGTTATTACGATATATGGCCAAGCCAAACAATTATTATACTTGTAAATTAAAGGTGAACAAATCTTGTTCTTCTTCATTGCAACGTACATGTACTTATATTTTAATCATATGATTGTACGTTATGTATAATGCTATTATATTATTTATTATGCCTTACATATTATGCACAATTTGTAACGTGTACAAAGATGCAAACGGATCCTACATTTGTAGAGTAACCGTGAAGTAGTATTACAAAGTCTAATTATTGCTTATTATTGTCTAATTAACGCTTATATTGTAATGTTCAGTACAAAGTATATTTATTTATATAAATTTTATCTGAGTATAAGTTGTACAACACGATGGCAGTTATCTTTCTGTACGTTACATGGATAGGGAGAAAAGAATCGCAGATGGCGATAGCTTAGTTGTGCCAGTCGCCCGGAAAATAAAAGACTTGGATTTGATTTTTGGCTCTATATAAATCGCGATCAGCCGATTCTTTTTCACCCGCATAAGCATTATACGACTCGGTGATGTAACAAACTTTTAGTAGGTTTAGTTGTCAATAGTAGAAATTTCACATGATGACTACCTTAGCTCACTTTGACAAAGTAATGAAAATATTTTTTCCTTATGGCACTGAATATTGTGTATAAGTAGAAAGCAAAATATAGATATCATTTTGTGGTATTAAGTTCTTTCTATTACATTTTAGGGCTTTGTAAAAGTTGTGAAAAACAAGCAGTATTTCAAACGTTATCAAGTAAAATTCAAAAGGCGACGTGAGGGAAAGACTGATTATTATGCCCGTAAACGATTAACAATTCAGGATAAAAATAAATACAATACACCAAAATATAGACTAATTGTACGTCTATCAAATAAAGACATAACATGCCAGGTAAATATATTTAATTTGTTTTTTTTTTGTACATATTTCAACATATTTGTTTATTGATACAGAGTGTATTGTATAAAGATGTTTCAATAGGTGGCATATTCAAGAATTGAAGGGGACAGAATAGTATGTGCAGCTTATAGCCATGAACTTCCAAAGTATGGTATTAAAGTTGGCCTTACCAATTATGCCTCTGCATATTGCACTGGTCTTCTCTTGGCTCGCAGAGTAAGCTTCTTACATATTATTAATTTCTATTTACTTAAACAACATCTATTCAATGATGAAACACTCAGCTCGCTTTGATGCATAACTGAAGAAAACACAATTGTTCCCTATTGTTTAATTCTGAAAGTATAAGTACATAAAATTGAACTATTAAAATAACATACATGTGCAGTTGAACTGATATCATTGAATATTTCTTCTGTAGCTGTTAAAAAAGTTGGGCTTAGACACATTATATGCTGGTACAACAGAAGTAACTGGTGACGAATATAATGTTGAAGAATTGAATGATGGACCTGGGGCATTCAGGTGTTATTTAGACACTGGCCTTATGCGAACTACCACAGGTGCTAGAGTTTTTGGTGCCATGAAAGGTGCTGTCGATGGTGGCCTAAACATTCCACACAGGTATGGTTTACAAAATTTTATTTAAAATTCTTTACAGAGTATTGAAAATATATAGTCCGCCAAAATGTAGCGTGGTCGTAAACTAACACATGGAGTAACGGGATCGATTGATACCGCGGCACTCGAGACCTTATGCGACTTACAGGTGGTAGGGATCCTAGCAATAAAACAGAAAAGTGTATCTGCTAATTGTAACTACAGTTAATTTACTACTAGGGTCATTGTAAATTCTATTTATTTAGAATATTTGAATGAACTTTAATTTTTCATAGGCTGTAGTCAATAATAAAAAAAAAAGTCAACAGTATCTCACCTGAATTAACATTGTACAGCAATAAAATGTTTACTTTAGCACCCGACTGATTTTACGACCAAGTTACATCTGGCGAGCACTATATTAAATAATACAGGTATATAAAGTTGTGATGATTTTAAGACACATGCGCGTCATCTGAGTCATAGCAAGTTGTGATACTGTTTTGTGTTCTACAATACAGTATCCAATCATTGCATAGACAAAAAGGGATTAGAAAACGTGTCTCTGATAATGTAAAATTGAATTAATAAACGTGAAAAAGATAACTAGGCATCGTTATTAAATTACCTTTCTTTCTTTATTTTCCTTTCATGATTAGCACCAAGAGATTTCCTGGATACGACAGCGAGTCGAAATCGTTCAATGCCGATGTTCATCGGCAACACATTTTTGGGCAACACGTTGCAAATTATATGAAATTGTTAGAGGAAAGTGATGATCAACTATTCAAACGGCAATTTTCGCATTACATTAAAAATGGCATCGCTGCTGACAATGTAAGTGTTTTCGCGGCTTCACGTATATTGAATTCGTCCAACTAATAATTACTGTCAGGCTTTATGATCTCGACAGTGTCGCAGTTGGACTAAAACAACTGCAATGGTTACACGAGATAAATGTGTATATAATCGCATTTTCCCCATCGACCAGTGTAACATTATTATTAGCATAATTATTTTTGTTAATAACTCAATAACAATTGTTTCTGTTAACAGATCGAAGGTATCTATAAACGTGCCCACGAAGAGATACGTGCAAATCCGGAACACACGAAGGTAGCGAGGAAAGAAGCCCCTGTAAAGAAACGATGGAATCGTGCAAAATTATCCCTGTCGGAAAGAAAGAATCGTGTGGCACAAAAGAAAGCCTCCTTCTTGAAAACATTGGAAGAAACTGAAGCTTAACTTCAATGTCGATCAATTCCACCACGCATATTTATTTCATGCGTGAAAACAAAACGCATACAATGAAAATCGAACACAAATAAAGAATGTCGGATGAAAATTTTTTTATTTTTATTACAGTAATCGTTAATTCTGAAGTTCGTTTTATTTAAAAACCTCTTCATTAAACAATTGTAAACGTGACCGCTTTGGGCATGAAACTGTATTGAAAACTGTAAAGTTGTTTATTCTTACTTACGAATTCGCTCCGCATATATTTCACTTTGTAGTACATCGTTCATCGATCTTACAATCATGTATTATAATACACACGATACATCGTCTAAATAGTATATACACGTAATGTTCCTGCTACGTTAACAACAGGGTTGAATTCACAAATAAAGTGCACAACACAAATAAATTATAATTTTTATGTTGGACAAGTCAAACTTATGAAACTTTCAGTTTTGATAATTAGGTGAACTGTACTTTAGTTTGTATTTCAATATAAAGAAGCATACTTCGAGCATCATTCACACAGTATTTTCAAATAATCACCTAGCAGAAACATATGAATCTCAGAGAAATTATTTTCTAACGAAAAAGTGACAGTCTGTTACGAGAACCGGGTAATCGTCCTTGCTCATCAGTCAATCCAGTCTGAATATCTCCGATAGAAGGAACTGTTCTCACTTCTCCTCGAGCTGCTACACTAGGAGGTGATTTGAGTAGACGTCGTGCTATATTACTTATGTCGTCTTTTGATATTCCATCTACAAACAATACGAATGAAGAGTTTCATGTTGCATATTCTACTCAAGGCGTCAATTGCGATACAGAATATAAATATATATAAGATCTTCCATTTTAATCGTACTACAAAAATATCTCGAAAATTAGAAGCCGTTGAAAAAGTATTTTAGACCACAGTTGATCTATGTCGAATGAAGTATCTTACGATAAATTCGTTTTTGTTCTAAATAGAGGCATATCATCGGAGATTTCAAAGTCAAGAAATCATTTTCATGAAACCTTCGTTGAATGCAAAGAAACCGGTTTACAAAACAAAACAAGGGTTAGTGTACTACTTAGAAATTAAGCGAACACAATGATTTTACATATGCCTCAAATCGCTAAATATAAAAGTTCTGTTACAGTTTACCCAATATTGTCAAACAGAAAAGTCTATAAAAGAACTCTACAGTTCACACGTTACTTTATTTCGTTTGCGTTCGACTCACCGATTGCTTGTATAAAATACTCCGGTCGTTTTCTAGATCCAGTGGCTAAAACTTGTCTGCCAATATCTTCAAAGACAACGGGTCTTTGTTCTAGATTCATGAGCAACATAGACTGTAGTTGCTTTTTCGCTCTCTGATTTATAAAAAGTAAACAAATTTCAATTATCGATAAATGCAACCATTAAGATATACGAATGAAAATTTATAGTAATGGAACCATACTTCGAGCTCGCTGTCTGTAATATTACTAATCATAGCGACCATTTCGTGCACAATCACTTCGACCATTTCCTTGACGTGAGACGGTGTACAAGATGCATGAATACAAAAAAGTCCTGTGTCACTGTATGCATGATTGTATGCAGTTGCACTGTATAACCAATGATATCTGCGGTACGATATTCTACTGTGATTTTGTCTTAACTTACGTTATTCTTACATCAATGAAATATATTCTAAACTGCACCTGTTGAGCACGTTTGTATACAAACGAGTGTACATGCCCTTGCCTGGTCCACCGGCGCTAAAGCTGCCACCTCCACCCATCATCATATTTAAAACGCACATCGCTACAAAATCGGGATCCTGATGAGAACAACCTTCCAAGCCTATTACTACGTGGGACAATTCTGGTAAACCGCTTGGTCCTGCGTATACGGGTACGTTACATTCCTCCTGTAGAATTGTACAGTTTTCAATTTTTAAGTATTAGCCCATATAGTCAGTTACTTTTGTGTTTGACTGAAAGAGATAACTACTAGTATGTAGCCTCCGGTATATTGAGCAATAGACGCATCAACTGCAATTAATAGCCTTTCTTTTTCCGAAGATATCAAGTTACTCTCCTTTTTCCTTTCTTCTTCTTCCCAAATAGTTTGTTTTTCAACGAAATGTCTAGAACAGTAGGAACGTCATCCTGATTTGAAAATCTCTGTTTGCACTGAAGCAAAATGATATACCTTAGGCTTCATAAAATAAATAAACTAATTTACAGATTTCCAATTGACCAAAATTGCTGTAATGATATTATAATTCATACTGACGAATACCTAAAACATTTACTTATCATTACTTTTGAACTGCTGAAACAAGATGTTCATGTTCCACACCTACTCCAGCTACAACCATTCTGTTTGGTGTGAAATGGTGTTTCAAATACTCAAACAATACCTTCCTATCTATATGGTCAATGTTTTCTTCTGGGCATATTTTTGGAAGACCAAGTGTGTTGTTTCTATATGCAGCCTGGAAAATAAGTTTATTTAAACCTTAGTTTCTGACCTTTATCTAATCTGCTGTTTTATTGCTCCATAAATTCAATTCTTTTACTTACTGCATGGATCATATCCATAAGTATCGGTTCTTGTTCTGGCCTTGTTAGTAAAGATTCCAGTTCAAATCGGATCATTTTTTTTGCAGTGGTTAACTAGAAATAACAGCTTAACATCAACATTGTCACCTTTTTATAATCAGTTTGAATGTACAGAGACTGTTTTATATTACTGTGTAATTTTTAAGACAGTTTAATACATGAGAATTTCTTACTTCTTCCTGTGTTATGTTCGGTCTCAAAGCGACATCGCCTAGTATTTCTACAACTGTATCCAGTCCTTGACGTTCTGCTGAAGCAGCATATACAAGTGTATCCCTAGATGCTTGACAATCGCATATTCCACCATGTTTTTCCATTGCCAGCATTATTTGATCCTTACTTTCATATGTTTTTGTTGACTGCAAAAGTAGGTTGTTAATTTTTTATTCCTCAAATGCCAATTCCCTACTGTATATTAGAAAACTTACTCCAAATGCTAATTTTTCTAAAAAATGAGAGATACCGCTAGGAAATGCAACTTCATATCTAGGGCCAGACTCAAGTAATACTGTAAAGCAATACTATGTAACAGAGAGAATAAGATTGGGTAAAGTTTGTTGAAAAGTCTTCCACACTCACCACCAACTGTGCAAAACTGGCCAAACCGATTTTCAGAAGCAACTCTCAGACCATTGGACAAAGTTGTGACTTTAGTGATTTGATGTTCCTCTTTTGTAGTAGCATAAACTGCCTTAGGTAAGTTAGGAATAGGTTCGGTCAGTGGAGGAAACGGTGTAACAATTGATTTGCGTGTTATATTAGGATTAAAAATCTTTTGAGACGAAAAACTGCGTCTACTCAAGAAAGACACAGTCTGCCTTTGCATTGCACTGTAACAAATGTTGTTTGCGCTTAATAACATAAAACCACGTACGTTATTCACACGCAGTTTCACAAAATAACGAATTGTATAAGGTTATAATTATAAACGATTAATTTAAATCAAATATACAACAATAGTTACCTCTTCCTAATGGCAACTACCATGAAACTTTGTGACACTTTCAACAGCATGTTAGCGGTTCACAAAATTTTCCAACATTTAAATTCACTTTTCACCTTCCACGGTTCCAATGTGAAAAATGATGATCTAAAAACACCTTTAATAACTCACCTTTCTTTAAATACTTGCGAATATAGATACATCGGACAGTCAAAATAGATATCCACCAATATCCACCAGATCCACGCTCCTACCGCCAGCACGCTCCACAACTGGGTGGACTACAACGGAAATCAGAATTCCCTCTAAAGTCGCTATATTCAATGGTATACTGAATGCATAGACTGTATCTCGCTATGCGTACCCCGTTTAATTCACTTTGAACAACTCTACCAACGTTATGCCGACAGCTTCCGTCTTGACCAAGCATTCAGTTTGAAGCTGAAAGAACGTAGATTAATCTCCTATCATTAACAATAACAATAAACGACTAGAACACTGTTAAAATCGCATTTAATCGCGGAATACCACTATTTTTTCGACCGGTGGCGCCACCGGTGGCAATTCGCTCAAACTGCTAGCCAAAACATACCGACAGGTGAGTGAAAATTCCTAGTGATGGAAAAATGCGAATATCGCAGTAATTAAGCGCTCAAAGTGAACGTCGTTAGTCACAAACTATTCCTGAGGGATTAATGCATCGACCCAATAGTGCAGAACCCCAGAATTAGTAAAATTATTTATGCCTGTATTACCGCAGCCCCTTATGGAGCGGCAACCCTAATTACACAGAGTTCGATCGCATTTACACCGCTGAACGGGCATCATTTTCCTCGTCACGCATTAAATTCGAAGTTTTAAGAACGTAGATTAGTCCTTTCTAGCGGCTGTGAACCAGTAATTACAAGAACATTATTAAAATCACATTTATTTGCAACGGTTGACACTGTACCTCGTCATGTGTACCGGGGATAGTTCACTTTGAACAACTTATCCAACGTTATGTTGACAACGTTGGTCTTGACCGAGCACTCAATTTAAAGCTGAAAGTACGTAGATTAATCCCCTGTCATTGACAATAACAATAAACGACTAGAACACTGCTAAAATCGCATTTAATCACGGAATACCACTATTTTTTCGACCGGTGGCGCCACGGGTGGCAATTCGCTCAAACTGCTAGCCAAATTATACCGACAGGTGAGTGAAAATTCCGAGTGATGGAAAAATGCGAATATCTCAGTAATTAAGCGCTTAAAATGAACGTCATTGGTCTCAAATTGTTCCTCAGCACTTAATACATCGATCCAATAGTCCAGAACCCCAGAATAAGTAAAATTATTTATGTCTGTATTAACGCTGACCCTTATGGAGCGGCAATCCTAATTGTAACAAATTTCGATTGCATTTTCACTGCTGAACGGGCATCATTTTTCCTCATCACGCTTTAAATTTGAAGTTTTAAGAACGTAGATAAGTACTCCCTAGCGCCTGGGAACCAATAATTACAAGAACATTGTTAAAATCTCAATTGTTTGCAACGGTTGACACTCTATCTCGCGATGCGTACCCCGTTTAGTTCACTTTAAATAGCTCTTCCAACGTTCTATGGACAAGTTACGTCTTGATCAAGCATTCAGTTTGAAGCTGAAAGAATGTAGATTAATTTCCTGTCATTGAAAATAACAATAAACGACCAGAACACTGTTAAAATCACATTTAATTGCGGAATACCACTATTTTTTTAAACGGTGGCGCCACCCGTGGCGAATCCCTGAAACTACTAGCCATATAATTGGCTAGCAGTTTCAGCTGTTCGCCACGGGTGGCGCCAGCGGTCAAAAAAATAGTGGTATTCCGCAATTAAATGCGATTTTAACAGTGTTCTGGTCGTTTATTGTTATTTTCAATGACAGGAGATTAATCTACGTACTTTCAGCTACAAATTGAGTGCTTCAGCTAAACAAAAGCTGTCCGTATAACGGTGTACGTGCTGTCCAAAGTGAACTAACCGGGGTACGCTTGATGAGAAAGAGTGTCAACCGTTACAAATAATTGTGATTTTAACAATGTCATTGTAATTTCTGGATCCCAATCGTTAGAGAGTACTAATGAACGTTCTTTGGACTTCGAATCTAATGCGTGACGAAGAAAAATGATGCCCGTTCAGCAATGTTAATGCGACCGTAATCTGTTGACATTAGGTTTGCTGCTCCATAAGGATCTGCGGTAATGAAGGCATAAATAATTTTCCTAATTCTCAGGTTCTGCAGTATTGGGTCGTTGCAGTAAGTCCTTAGGAATAATTTGAGACTAACGCCGTTCTTTTTGAGCGTTTAATTACTGAGATATTCGCATTTTTCCATCACTAGGAATTTTCACTCACCTGTCGGTATAATTTGGCTAGCAGTTTGAGCGAATTGCCACCTTTGGCGCCACCGGTCGAAAAAATAGTGGTATTCCGTGATTAAATGCGATTTTAACAGTGTTCTAGTCATTTATTGTTATTGTCAATGACAGGGGATTAATCTACGTTCTTTCAGCTTCAAATTGAGTGCTTGGTCAAGACGAACGTTGTCAACATAACGTTGGATAAGTTGTTCAAAGTGAACTATCCCCGGTACACATGACGAGGTACAGTGTCAACCGTTGCAAATAAATGTGATTTTAATAATGTTCTTGTAATTACTGGTTCACAGCCGCTAGAAAGGACTAATCTACGTTCTTAAAACTTCGAATTTAATGCGTGACGAGGAAAATGATGCCCGTTCAGCGGTGTAAATGCAATCGAACTCTGTGTAATTAGGGTTGCCGTTCCATAAGGGGCTGCGGTAATACAGGCATAAATAATTTTACTAATTCTGGGGTTCTGCACTATTGGGTCGATGCATTAATCCCTCAGGAATAGTTTGTGACTAACGACGTTCACTTTGAGCGCTTAATTACTGCGATATTCGCATTTTTCCATCACTAGGAATTTTCACTCACCTGTCGGTATGATTTGGCTATCAGTTTGAACGAATTGCCACCGGCGGCGCCACCGGTCGAAAAAATAGTGGTATTCCGCGATTAAATGCGATTTTAACAGTGTTCTAGTCGTTTATTGTTATTGTTAATGATAGGAGATTAATCTACGTTCTTTCAGCTTCAAACTGAATGCTTGGTCAAGACGAAAGCTATCAGCATAACGTTGGATAAGTTGTTCAAAGTAAACTAAACGGGGTACGCATGACGAGGTACAGTGTCAACCGTTACAAACAATTGTGATTTTAACAATGTTCTTGTAATTAATGGAAGATGTTATCAAAAATATTTAATTTGTGCAAAATAATTTTTTGCGAATTAATGTTAGCCAAAAATTCTATTCCAAAAGCTGTAACAATTATTGTCAAGGACAAAAACAGTCAACCGTCGATCGAAGAATTCCCATTTTCGACAAATTTTTACGATATTCTCACATAAAACTCTACTATTTAGTTAACAGTTGCCATCAACATTAAGATATAATCATTGTTTAATAGTTTGCAATGAAGTAAAATTTATTACACGTAAAAGTTCATTACACGGTTCATATCTTGAAAGTTTCTGTATATTTCGATTTATATTTGTTATAAACAATAACAATTTGCTTATAAGACAGCTGACAGAATGTTTAACAATATTCCTCAGAGAGGTAATTGTTATAACAATTACCTGATTAGATATAATAAATTAATCGAGAAATAATTTGTGGCGCGCTCGAGTTTCCAGTACACTCAATGTTTGCGCACCTGTCCGCGCAAGCTCGCGGTCGCTGTGACCTCTAAATACGAGCGCGTAATGAAAAATCCTCAGTTCACTCGCGTCCGCGGACCTTGTCGAGGTCTTCCGACGATTGTTGACCACTGGCGGACACTGGCCAAGGGGGTTCAAGGGGTCCTCTCTATTATCCGAACTCGACTCAGGGGTTCGTTTTTTTTTTTATTGTGATTTATTTTAATTTATTTTAATTAACTGTGTTTCATTTTGATTTATTTTAATTAACTGTGTTTTATTTTCATCTATTTTAATTACTTGAGTTTCATTATGATTCGTTTTAATTAACTATGTTTTATTTTGATTTATTCTAATTAATTGTGCTTTATTTTGATTTATTTTAATGCAATAAACTTAAGAAAGAAGCCATCCGCCGAGGGATTTCGATATTTATAGTATAAGCGTATTTAGATATCAAAGTTGGTTGTAAGATTATCGTGAAAGTTGGATAGATGGAACTTGTGTTTCCATCTATCTTCCTTGGGTCTCCACTCGCAGCAACCTCCTCGTGGTGAGATCCGGGCAATTGGTATTATCTTCGGTAAAGTATTGCAACCTGAAGGTAATACCGAGCTAATGGCTGCGAACTTATAATTTGTTTAAAAAAAAAACATGGGTTGAATATAATAGAAAGCATTAATATATCAATACAGAACATTATAATATACATGAAATGATTAGACAAGTAGATTGAATTTTCACTGTATCACTATGGAGTTAATGTTTGTATTCTGTTGAATAAAATCTGCCGCGTCATTTAACGCAGCAGTTACAAGGGATATTTTCATTTTTACGCGCTCCTAATAAAAGCACCATATTTGGAATATTTTTTCAGTACTATTACACATCTATCATGAGTTCCTATTTTCATATTATGATTAACCGTTTACGAAGTACTCTCTCGTTGCCTCAGAACTGCCTGCACACACTTTGCCATAGTAGGTGAAGAACGAGATACCGTATCTGTCATGAAAAACTGATCCAGTGCCTTTTGTTTAACTTCCAGTGGTTCCGTGGACAAAGATTTGCTAGACTCCTACATTAGCAAGCGTTCATGTTGATATAATTTTCTTCTACCGATGTAATTTATTGATATTTAACTGTTATTTAAATACCTTTGATAATTCCGATGCTTGAACAAAATAATTAGCTGCTTCCACGATGCCGTATTTAACTAAATGTGGTGCCATTTCTTCGAGTCTAGACCTAACATCCATCAAGTTATCATAAGGCAAGCAAACGCCGCAAATCTGGGGAAGCATTTCATTAGGTTAATTTTTAAAGTTTTACGTAAATATGTAAAGACGTTAAAAGTTACCTCGGAAAGAGCTCGTATTATCTTCCAATCCGGACGTGCCATGCCCGGTGGTGTAATTGCGGCACAAGTCTGTTGAGCGCGGCCTTCTGTATTCACGTAGGTCGCAACTTTCTCGGTGTATGCAGCTCCAGGAAGTATAACGTCCGCAATCGAGGCTCCTTCATCGCCATGGCTACCTACAAAAATTTAATCGTAAATAAGTGACATTTTGCGAGTTAATATTGCGCACAAAATATATTCTCGCACGTACCTATGTATACAATAAAGGTATCTGCAAAGTCTTCTTTCTTTATATTCGCATCATCAGCGCCCAATAAGAAAAGAATTTTTAATTTTAGCTGCTTAACTTCCTCTACAGACGCAGAATAACCTACATCCAATGCAGCTACTTGTGACGCATTCGTATGTAGGATATTTAGAACTTTCCATTCTTCAGGAGCCTAGAAACAAGTATAATGATACAATGTATCTATTGTACAGTATTCCCTCGAAAAATCTCCAAACATTCCGTTCAGATGATTGATTCATCATGAAATTCCTAAAACTGGCGGAATTTGAAATTTGAGATTTGCTAAGAATTACTCTGTGTATGTATATGACCATTTTAAAACAAGTCTTTCTCACTTTCGATTTTCCTCCTAAAGATTGCGCTAGTAATTGCGTTTCAGATAAGATTTTCTCTCCATCTTTCCTGGTTAATTGATCGACACCCAAAATGACTAGAGGTTTTTTAGCAGTTTTCAAGGTGTTAGAAAATGGATGAGTACCATTTCTTAATTGTGTTATAATTTCAGGAGATTGACCCAAATGCTAAAATGCGAGTGAAATTTTAGTTCTTGAGAACGGTTAAGATCAAAGTAATAACAAATTTGTAGCTATGTATTGTAACATATTGTAGCACTTACTTCATAATCATATGTTAAATCTACTTTCGGACCAATCAAAGCAATAGTTTGTTCACCATGAATATATCCTTTCCTTAAACGTGTGTTTACCAATGGTGCTTCGTACCTCGGATTAGTCCCAATTAACAGTACTACATCAGCCTCCTCGATTGCAGCGATCGTATTATTCAGTAAGTAATTGCTTCTTATATCAATACCGGCGCCATGTTTTGGAAAACTTTGCTCCGTTGCTAAAGTTTCACCACCAAGCCTATTTACCAGATCCTTTAACGCTACAAGAGACTCAGCGTCAGCCAGTTTTCCAGCGATTGCTGCACATGTATTCGGAGGTATATTTTGTATAACTTGGCCAACTGAAAATGAGTACAACGGTTTAAATTAAACAATATATTAAAAAATTCAAGCATAGCTACACTATATACGTACATCCTTCTTAGAAGTGCAACTACGATTAAAGTACAACTACGATATACCTGCTACTAGAGCATCTTCCCATTCCACAGCTTCCAATTTTCCATTGATTTTCATCATAGGAGTAATGAGTCTCTGGCGCTTAAGTCCGTCGTAAGAGAAACGTGCCTTATCGGATAGCCACTCTTCATTTATTTCCTACACAGTATTGTGTAATTAAAAGTTATAAGTACTCTTTAAGCAATAATTATGGAAAACGATACTAACTTCGTTTACCCTTGGTAGAATTCTCAAAACTTCACCTGTTCTATGCGAAATCACTATATTACTACCGACAGCATCTAAAACATCGATGCTGTCTGTACGACGTGTTTCCCACGGACGAGCAACGAAAGCATACGGCTTACTGGTTAATGCACCGACAGGACATAGATCGATGATATTACCAGATAACTCTGACAGGAACATTTTTTCTACATAAGTTCCAACCTGTTACAATTAATTAGAAATAATTTTAGCATAAACATATGTCAACGATACTGACTACAAAAAAAACAGATTTGCAACTACTTAACATACTTGCATATCATTTCCACGACCTGTGGTCCCTAAATCGTCAACACCAGCTACTTCAGAGGCAAAACGAATACATCTTGTACAATGGATGCAACGTGTCATAACTGTTTTAACTAGAGGTCCAATATCCTTGTCCTCTACTGCTCTCTTGCCACTATAATCAATATCGATAAACCGACTTCGGTCACTACCAAATGCCATACTTTGATCTTGCAAATCACATTCGCCTCCTTGATCACAAATAGGACAATCCAAAGGATGATTCACCAATAGAAATTCCATAACACCTTCACGGGCTTTACGAGTTAAATCTGAATTAGTTTTCACTCTCCAACCTTTCATTACGGGCATGGCACAAGCAGCAACAGGCTAAACACATTCACACAAAGATGTAATTAATAACTGGTTTTTATTACATGAATCATAGGATTTTTAGTAATGAAAAAGGATACCAAATACCTTGACCTGTTTTTCAATTTCCACAAGACACATCCTACAATTTCCTGCTACAGCTAAACGTTCATGATAACAAAATCTGGGAATTTCTACTCCAACTTTTGCAGCTGCCTAACAAATACAATTAGATGTAAATAGAAGTAGTAACCCATTATTGTGATTTTGTAAAGTTTTGTAAGATTGTAAAAAAATGATCAGTTATCTAAAATCTATTAAGTAACGTAGAAGTGATTACTTTACCTGGAGAACAGTTGTACCAGGTGGAACATGGACAGGCTTATCATCAATGAACACTTCAACTAATTCTTGCTGCAACTTTGAGGATGTTGTATGCAATCCCAAGACAAAGGGCCTACCATTTTGTAACCCCGTAGACAATCTTATTACTGGGAGCCGTAACATTTTGGCTCAAACACTCTTCACACGTCGATATTACGCTGTTATGTAAGAAAAAGTCATAGTTGAAGCTTTGATCATTGAGTCGGTTGTACTAACCTATATAATTCTACGTCAACGGATAGATCTAGATTTCTCGAAAAAAGCAGATAATACAGTGACACGAATTTATACAATGAAACACTACTGTTTCAGAATGATAAAATTAACTGTATCTGGGCAACAATTACCAAAACAATGTTTCGTCGCCCTAATTCCTCCCAAACTCTAAAGAATGCCTAGAGCAAACGGACGACGCAAATGATCCGAAATAGGACTCTACTCTTACTTAATTTTAAACATTGGACAGCTCTTACAGTAACGGTTTATTTTTGAACACACTTTTTATAAACTTTGCTAAGAATAAATTAATCGCGTAATTACAAATGTCTTATACAAATATTTACGTAGGAAATGCACACGGATACATTTAAATACATATTTTGAACCGATATAATGAATAGACACAACATCTTGAATATATTATCGAAAATGAATCGTAGATATATTTCATAAAGAAACGAACAAATTAAATATTGTTATAGCAAAATGCAATAACGTTGAGAAAAGCATATAATACGTGCAAAGTCTCAGTACAATACATTTCTTAACAGTAATAAACAATGAAATATTAATGAGATAATGAAACCAAAAAAGTGGACAATTAAATTTTGATAGATAATTCATTTCATCAGACTTTACTACATACGTTAATTGTGGTAGATTTTTAAGTAGTCACTATGCGTGTAGTTACTTTTTTATTTCCCAAGAATAATGTACCGGAATGACGTCACCTTGCATCGACGCAACGGATCATCAACTTTTCACCGCGTGTAGCTTTCTCTTCCGGTAAGCAAGTAAAGTGCTTCGTTACTGTCGGCTTCTATCAAGTACTTTCTAGTTACCTAAATTTTCGCGATGGCTGTTGGTGATCTCAAAACTGATAAGGGTGTTAAAGATTTAAATTCTTACTTAGCGGATCACAGCTATATCGAAGGGTAAGTCTACTTTTATCATTATAGGATTTTATCGCAGTACACGTGTTCCACTTGTCGGCATTTTAAAGCCGCACATCTTTTTTTGCTTTCTCTTCTGCATAACAGTTTGACAAAGTATACTCTCGAATGTAATAGTATCAATATCACTTAGTGTGATCTCTTTCATTGTTTTATGCTTAATATGTCCGATTAATTTTTTTCTTAGTGTTTAGTTTCTGTGTTTTTAAATGTTGTCAAACTTCTGTATTTCCAGCATACAAAGGTATTTACAGTTTAAAAGGATCATTATCTATTTGTATTCGTGTAAAACTTTGACTATGGTTTTGCACTATAGATATTCTTACGATTGCGAGTCGTTTTTTTTTTATTATCTCGTCTGTCACAGATTTCGTTCCTATCTTCTACTTAAAGTAACGACCATTTAAAGTAACCTAATATGTCAACTATAGAGCATTGTATTACATTGTATGAAGGTGGCAACCTACTCAGGCTGATGTAGCAGTTTTAGAAGCTCTAGGAAAGACTCCGACATCTTCAAATCCGCATGTTCTACGATGGTACAACCACATAAAGTCCTATGACTTGAAAGTACTTCCTGGAGAAAAGAAAGCATCTATTCTCTCAAGTAGCAGTAATGTTAGTAATACGACAACAGCTAAGAATGAAGATGATGTAGACCTCTTTGGTTCGGATGACGAAGAAGATGCGGAAGCTGTGAGAATTAGAGAAGAAAGATTAAAAGCATATGCGGAAAAAAAGTCAAAGAAACCAGCATTAATTGCCAAATCTAGTCTCGTGTTGGATGTAAAACCATGGGGAGATGATACAGACATGAAAGCCATGGAGGATGCTGTTAGATCTATACAGATGGATGGGCTAGTTTGGGGAGCTTGTGAGTTGATGCCTCTTGATTTGAATTTAATTGTAGTACTTTCATTAGCTCTTCCCATGCCTATTATGATTTTGTGTTTTCAGCTAAACTAGTCGCTGTGGGTTATGGTATTCATAAATTCAGAATAATGTGCGTCATTGAGGATGACAAGGTGTCTGTGGATTTACTGGTAGAACAAATCGAAAGTTTTGAAGATTTAGTTCAATCCGTCGACATTGAGTCATTCAATAAAATATAAGCAACTATTTGTGTCCGTTACTTTTAATATAAACTTAATAAATAATAACCATTGTTTGTATATATAATTTGTTATTGAATGATCCTGAAGAACTGCTAATGCTACTTCAATGGTAATATATTAACAAAGCTTTAAATGGAGTGTTTATTTGAATTCTACTACCTTAACCCTCGAACGGCCGATCGAAACAGCGACGCGGCAGGCTGATACCGAGTCATTTTGGTCCATAGCAGAACTTTCATTATACATACTTTAGGGAATGTGTTAAGCTATGTAAATATTTTATAAATATCATTTATTTATATACATTGTTTACGTAAAATTATGTATCACGACCTGATATAGTATCTCCATCCAATGATACATCATTGTTATCATTTTGTGAATTCTCTCTGTTACACTGAAGACGTAAACCTGGGCCAAAATGACCCGATATCGGCTGGGCGAGGGTTAATATCGACATTACAAACCTGTTTCAAATTTACATATATATGTTGTATCTGTTTCAAAATGTATAAGTGCTTACTGTCAATAATAGTACACGAATTAGTAGTGGTGCAGTAGCTGTATGAACTACTAATATTTGTACTTATTCTGTGTTGGAAAGCGTATAGACTATTTTCATCAGAATTTTAATTACTTCCTGCAGAACCAATGCGTATAAGCGTAAACACGTCATTGTCATGCAATTATTTATTTATTATTTTTACAATTACATGCTCGAGATATGTGTTTTCCATTACGCGATCAACAGCGGTACGATATAAACAATTCATAATAAAAACTTTTTGAAAAAATAGAAAATTGAGATTGGATTCTAACAAAATGAAACAACGACCATACAAATTGAGAAAATATCCACGACATAATTTATTATGTTTATACGTTCTACGATCTTATTACATACAGCCGAAAGTATTAATATTTTCCATGTGAATACCCGAAATTTACTATATACTTCCATATCGTTTGTGTTCCATACGTGTTCGCTACACCGAAAACAAAAAGAAAAACATTTTGCACCACTGTGTTGAATAGAGATGAGGCACGAACATAGGGGGTTTAAGCGAAGCGTTGTAGAATCGATGAACTTCTTCGTGCATTCGACAGTATTACCTTGCTCGAACTCAAAATCCGGTTTTAACATAGGTTCTCTGAGTTCTCCGACCCGAGCAACATGCTTATATCAGCCCATATATAGTCCCTATCCCTATATATGTATGTATGAATATGTGTATATACATATAGGGAGGACGCAACCGAGATGGGCGTGAAGAATATTCATTGGAGTATTGTAAAATGAAATCGTATCTGTTTAATGCGCAACATTTTGGAAATATTTCTATCTAAAAACAAAAAATTGCAAAGGCGCAAATCGGAAAGGATTCGTGATTAGTCATCTACGGATGAAGTGATGATTTTTACTGAATGATTCTAAGATGACTCATATGTATTAGGCTGCCTACGGATATACGTACACACATGACTTCTAGTTTCAGAAACAAAATGAGCAAGCAGCAGTTCTTTGTTACGGAATCACGGAATGAGGATGTACGACGAAATTAGAAATGTTGGCCGTTCCTTCTTTCTCGCCGATTTGAAACCTGTACGCAACTAGATGGATACCAGTTTCATTTTTGTTCTTTCTCTTGTACCTCGATGCCGCGACGACTTGAATTCCAAAAGGTACCAATCCTCGTTTTTCAGTGACAATCGTTCCCAGAGGACAGCAGTCCTTGCCACTGACCTCTGTTCAAGTCCCCACTTCTGCAGTCGTTAACATACGTTCACCGCCGGCTTGCCGCCATCCGCTACAACTCTGTTGTATATAAAAGAACGGAACGACGTAGTATCACGTCAGTGCTGTTTCAAACATTGACAGGGAATTTCGAAATACATACGGTGTCAAGGATATTCTTTAACTCTGACAAAGAGCGACGAAACGAACGTCCTAGAAAAATGGTACCCTCATCTAGTATGTCGATTGCAACAATTTTGTCTGTATTACTAATTTATGGTAAGTGAATATCAAGTATTTTTGACAATTAGAACGTAAAAAACAAAATTTCGCTATGACAGTATTCGTTCGAATAGTTCGATTTACAAGTGATCAATCCACCGATTCATCGTTAAGATTTTTTGGTCATTGTATATGTTTGCCTAACACATCGTTTGTATTTTGAAACACTATATTTTAAGACGTAAACATTTAATAATTTTCGACATTTTCTATAAAAATATTTGAATTCTTTAAATGCTCTAAACAGCTGAAAAAACGTTGTCAATTTTCAAGAAAAGAACATTAAGAGCATAACAAAATTTAAGTCAAACTTTACCTTTTATGGAATATAGAATTTTGTTGGGTTGGAATCCGGTTCCGTATACATGTATGTATATATGTATATGTATGCATTACATTACGGCCAGCATTACTTCCAACCGATTCTTGTAAGGTGTAACTTCCGACAAGTTCAAGTTAATACACACGAAATCCTAAAAATAATCATATTTGTTTTCTTATAAACATTGGCATACCTTTGATTATTCATAATCCTTGCTAAATTTGCAATGTTTCATTATTTCTTTCTTGTTCTCTTTCTCTTGTACTCATACAATATTCAATAAGTATCACGATTGGAAGTTTTAAATAACACGATTATCTTTCATTAGGACAACAGGTTTCAGAAGCACAAGGTGTTGTAATCTTCGACAATTGCTTCAGATGTATATGTGAAGCTGCTTCGGGATGTAATCTTACATCAGGTTGCGATGGTCCTGTCTGTGGACCATATCGCATAACGTGGAGCTATTGGGCCGATGGGGGCAAGCTAAAACTCGATGGAAGTCCGGACAGTGAGGGTTGGTACAAAATACATACCGTCGATTCACGTAATCGGAATAATTTTTATACAACACTCAATACGATTAAATCACATTTTTTTGTACAGCATACCCTCAATGCGTAAACAATCCACACTGTGCGGTTCGCACAGTACAAGGCTATATGGATAAATTTGCTCAGGTATTTTCTCGAGAAAAGTAAATAGGATACGCAATTAGTGCACAAGCATCCGTTATTTCCATTGACCGTTTTTTTTTCATTCATAGGATTGCAACGGAGATGGTGTGATTAATTGCGACGACTATCTTCGTATTCATCGGTTGGGTGGCTACGGATGTACTGGTCCTTTGGATGCGAAATACGAGGACACGTTCAAACGTTGCAAGGAAACGCTTAGGAACCTCGATTCATAAACGATGCAATGTGAAAATTCTATTCTAAAACTGTACTCCATGAATTTATATTATTAAAAATTAAATTTTCAAAATAACATAATAAAGTGCTTAGTAACATCTAATATTTTACTTATTGACATAGTATTATCATACGAACACTCGTGTTGCACGCGAACGCACACGCATACATACCAATGCAAGTTCCAAATACGGTTTTACGATATTTACTTTATAGAGAAGATTTATTATGTTATTGATTTATTAAGTAATTATTTCAAAATTTCACTTTTGATCCGTGTAAACTCAGTATTTTATCTGCCATTTCAACTCTTCTTTTTAATATTATTTTCTTCTCTTCTAACATGCTTGCTGAATCTATGTTTTTTATTACAAAATAATTTATGAATAAACGAAGGCCTTCTCTGAAAGGTTGTAATCGAGGGGAGATTGATATTTTTTCGAACACTTCTAGACAAGTTTGTTCATTTTTGTGTAGAAGAACGCCTAGTACTATTTGTCTGAGTAGTTTCATGGTATGTTTGTCTAATTCTGTGAACTGTACAATCTGCAAAAAATCAAATTACAAATATCACTTTGTATTCCGCAGTGTAAATAAGATGTAATGTAATGCACAATAATTACTTTTAAAACTGATAAAGCAAGAGACTTTTCAATCAATAAATGAGTTAAGAATCGGGCCAGATTGCTTAACTGTTTTGCTTCGTGTGTTTCTAGAATTTTCAGTTTATCCCATACAGCGTATTGTATCGTGAGCTAAAACATTATAACTAAGTTAAATATTTCTATATTCTATATCTATGTGTATAAATAGTAACACTGTACCTGATATTTTCGATTATATTCACAAAATTTTTGCGCTAATACAGCATAGTAGGGATTAAATTTGTTTTCTTGTAAGCAACAATGTATTAAAACGTGTACAATTTCGTCTTCTTCTTGATCTTTCAAGCCAAGATGATGAAGCTTTTCAAAAGCATCTAAGTAGTCTTCGGCTGTCATAAGAATACAAAAGATATTTCTTCTTGTATCCGTGTTCATTCTTTGTTTTTCTGCCAATTCTAGTATTTTTTTACCAAAACGAAGCTGTTTTTGACTTTTTATAATTTTTTGATTAGCTGTACTATTTGATCCAGACCATGCAGAACCAACAACCCACCATTTTCCGTTTTCATGGGCTACAGTAAAAACCACATAAGTAAAACTTTTCTGAAATTGTTTTTTTGTCCATACTATCGTAATTATGAAGAAATAAACAAGATTACCGTTCAACAAATCCTCCAACGAAACATTGAATTGCGATATAGTATTGCCTTTGCGTATTACATTTTTTATAACCTTTTTTAAATGCTCCACATGCGAAGGATCGTATTGGGGTATTTTACTAACGTTATTATTCTTTATCGCTAACAAAACGTCCAACATAAATCTAACTCTTGAACTGTGAAGTGACAATGTGCTTTCAATTAAATGTTTGTACAATTTCAAATCGATCATCATATAAAACTTACCTCTGTTCATGTCTATGACTAGCTGTTTGTTGTAAACTTTGTATGAATTCTTTTAGAGCAATTGGATCATCTTTCCTAAGTGCAAACCCTACAGTTTTCAAAATAAGCAATATCAACTCGATCTCTTTCTCTGTAAATTTAGTTGTAAGTCTATCGAGTATCTGATAGAGAAGCTTGTGTCCATACACCTGCATTAAAATTAAACAAGTCAGAAGTATTCATTTAAGTATAGTTTTAGTATCATGTCGGTTTTAGTTGATAATTAATCTGCACAGTTTCTGTACTTTAAAATTATATAGATGTGAAATCATTAATGTCACATTATCCAATTTTTTGTTTTCTACATCCTGTGGCGCATTCGTCATTTCAATGAATCTTTTTACAAGGTTTTCCAAGAAATGAGCACCAATTTCAACTCCGATATTAGCATGTAAAATGGCAATTAACATCATATGTTCACAAACTAGACGATTTGGAGCAAGTGTTTCTGTAACTACAGCTTCAAACGTTAGATTCGTAAACAAATAGTTCATATTATTGCGACTGTTAGTCATATACATTTCTTCTATCTGTAAAACATTATAATTTTATTACAGAACAAAGTTGCTGTTTTAACATTTATATTTTGTGTTCAAATGTACTATTACCTGATTAGCTATAGTATGCATATTATGTTCTGCTACTCTATTCAAACAGCCTTTTAACTTCCTCTTTAAAGAAAGTAATTTTTCATCATCCCTAACTGCATTATCTGCATTAACTCGTGCAGCAGGAGGTATATACTTAGTTGACTCATGTATAACATTACCTTCGCTATCTCTTTTCCTACCATAAATATCTTCCCAAGCATTATCATTTTTATTGCTAACATTGTTATACTTTTTATTCTGCCTAACTTCAAACTCTGGTTTATTAGTATCAAATATTTCTAAATCTTCTGTATTTAGTGAACAATGTTCTCTTGTGTTTTCATTTTCATTTTCTAGATCGCTTTCCTCCTCATTTTTGTGAACATTTTCCTTGGTCCTTTCCTCAAGAACAACAGACAAATCTGTTTTAAAATCATTATCAAATTCATCTTCTAAAAGATGTTTCTCTGTTTCCACCATACATTTTCTATCCTTTTGTAAGCAAAAATCCAAAAGATCTATATACATATTAAGGATTAGATAGATACCACTTTAGCTAGGAGTAATGATTAAGATTATAAAAGGAATAAAATATAAAGACTGATTTTAAAACATATAAAATACAAAGTAACTTATGAAACGAAATAAAAAAGGATACAATCTAAACCGTCTGCTGCAAAAGATTTGGGGATTGATTCCTTCTTTTTTTTATTCAGCTTTAATTGTTTTTCTAATCTTTTAATGACTTTATCTTCACTTAGGTTTGCTTCTTTAAGTAGTTTCTTTTTCTGATTCTTCTTTTTGCGCTCAAGTTTCAGTTGTTTTTGCTCTTTCGGAGATTTCGTCTGTGAATCGATGTTGATCTTGTCGACAACATTATCATCGTTTACACGTTCGTTAGTATGTGAACGTTCACTACGTGACTCTTTTTTCTTATTGAAATAACTTGCTTTATTAATTTTCTTTTGCCTCCTACTCTCTTTACGAATTATCTTACGTGATTTCTCAACTAACTTTGATTTACTTTTTAATTTGGATCGCTTAAATGAACCCATTTCTCATCGTACGAAATAGGTTACAAAATTATTGTCCATCCGACTCGAAATGAAATTCTAGATTTTTGTACAACGTATACACTCCTGACACTGTTTTGTTGTTGTTATTAGTCCGTCAATAATTAATAACGCGGTACTTAAAAACTTCTACGGGAAAATGTTTGTTCTGTAAAGTGTAAGTAAACATTGAATTCATAAAAATGGAGGGGTAATTTAACTAGTACAGTGGCGCCGTGTCGCGGAAACGTGATACCATTTCACTAATACATGTAATTAGCAATACCAGAGAGGAAATCTTTGCTAATACCTATGTAGGTAAAAATACTTCCATACTTATAATTTATCATTATTAGGCTACAGATCTTTATCCCGATCTGAAGTCCTACATTTTATCACAGTAAACTACCAGTATTAATAACATCTCTTAGTATCAATAAAAATAAGTGGACATGTGAATGACAAAATTAATCTATAGATATATAATTACATGCTCGTTACTGCTTTTAGATTTGTTAATATAATGTATATGGACATTATATTAATGATCTAACACTTGTAATTACATATTGTAAAATTATATGTATATTCATCACAAACACTGCAACCACTGATAGGAAAAAATGTAATGTGGTTGTAATTTGTGCCAATGTTCTGTATTTTTCGATATAATATAATTCAATATCATGGTATAAAATAGCCAGCTAAGGAATGGAAAAAGACTGATCAAACCCGCCCGTAACGTTACTCTAGTGGACACCTATTTTGACCATCAATACATGTACATATTCTATTTTTAATGCTTGTCATTTGGCGTTATTATCATAGCGCAACAACAAAATAACCTTTCTAGAGTAATCAGGAAAATTAGGAGAATGAGAGATAAAACGGTACCACTGAAATAAAAATCTGTTCATTTCCATTATTATTATAATAAGTGTGAATTCTCAGGATCATATTAATTGATTCGATCTATCGAATTGGTTGATTCTGGTTGATCGTCAGTATCAAGTTCTACTGAACTTTCATCTGTATCAACCTAACAAAAAGTACATTAATATGAAAAGTTGCATGAAATGCTGAAAATAGTTAAGAAAATGTGTTTTAGTAAAGATACCTTTTCTCCTAATGCGATCAACCTTTCCTTGTATAGCGTAATTTTACTATCTTGATCCGTTAAAAGTTCGAAAAGATCTTCTTGATCCTTTTTCAACTTCTCCAATTCTTCAGATTTTTCTTTTAATTTCTGTTCAATACCAGTCTCGTCTTTTTCTTCGAGTCTCTGTTTATAGTCCTTTATCGTAGAAGCATACTCTGTCAAGTGATTTTCCAACTCTTTAATAACGTTTCTGCTTTTCTCTAGCTCCTTCGCGGAATCTACATTAGCCACTGCGTCGGTAGATTCTGTTCCTTCCGACAACATGTTAGTTTGTGCTACTCGCAACACTAAATTTTGATCTTTCAAGTGATGAATGGTAGACCGAAGATCATGTATTTGTAACTGTAAAGGTAGGAAGTGATCGAACTGTTACAAAATTGGTTCACATTTATTGAAATTTCATATGTGAGTGCTGTGTTGCAAAAAGTTACTGTACCGTACTTCGAGTTCGTGCTTTTCCTTGGCAAGTGATTCCGTAATGTGATTCAGTTTTTGTATTTGTAAATCTTGTTCTCGAATAACTTCCTTATACTGAGCTACCAGTACAGAGTCTGGCGGTAGCGGTGTTGTAATTTGATTTCTATGATGCAAACTGCTCGTATCTACAACTGACTTTGTTATCATACCTAAAAAATACATCATGCGGTTGGATCCAAGGAAAACAAAGTTATTTTCTGAATCCGGTGGAAGTTAATGGTAACTACCTTCTAATGCTTTCGACAGTCTACAGAATTCATGGTCCAATAAAAGTTCCGAAGGATTTTTCGCCGAAGGTTGAGGATGTTTTAACGTTCTTGAATATACCTCGTGTCTAGCCAGGCCACCGATTGCATCCTGAAACCTTTCTAATCCAATTCGATTTTCAACTAAATCGCACAGTTTTTCCTGAAAATACAACATTAAGTTATACATGTCCAACTACCACATTTTTATTACGTACTTTGAAATTTTATGTGATAATACCTTTGTGTAATTCGAAACACTGTTATCATTAAAATGTATGCACAATCCAATCAATATGGCGCACATACTTTGCAACAATGTTTCTTGTAAATCATCGTTATTCTCCTGTGACGACAATAACGCAGTTAAATAAGCTACAGAAGAATCGATAAGTAAAAATGATTTCACCGCTGCTGGACAGTGCGCGGTCCACCTGCAAAGTAGCATTAAAAGCCCTAATTTGCATTGCGTTTTGTTGCCTTGTTGCAGCAACATGACGCATTGTTGCATTAGGGTCACTGGTGGCTTTCCGATATTAGTCGCAAGAAGTACACGGAGTAACTGTTCCTTCTGCGTGCCATCGTCGATCAATGCATGCGATAACGCCACGGCGGAAAACCAATTTGACAAAGAATCGGGGGAGAATAAACCTCCGCACAACAACTGTCCTAGCAATATTAAATTCATCAAATATTTCACATCTGTTATGCGTTATAGCGAAAATAGTCGATATGTAAGCAGGAATAATGTAGCTGCTGACAAACCTGTTGTCAAAGATGGCATCTCATTACCCTGCGGCAATAACGTCTGAATCAACTGACTTTGTCCCATCTCATTTTTATATAAAAAACACTGGAAACAATAGAGAACGGAACATCTCAGCACGAACGGTTGCTTCTCGTTTACCATCGACATAAGTAAAACAACGATCGCAGGTCTAGAAATCGAGACATCTTTACAAAGAATCGTAAAATCTTAACACGATGCATACGGACACATCTTTCAGCAGAATTGTACCTGGGAGGACTACTAGGTGCCATTACTCCAGCTAGAAATTCTTGATTACTGGCGTTTCCTCGGATAACTTCGGCGACTGTATTAATTGTCTCTGTTAACACGTCCGCGGGCACACCACTGGCCATCAATATGTTGCATAAAGCTTGCAGTAATCCGCACGCTCTCATGATTCGTTGACAACTTGCTACCGCCTTCAAACGTATTTTGCGGTAAGAATTACTCCCAAGAAAATGAAAAGGATGTGCACAGACTTATACTGGTTATGGTAACTACCTGAGCAGGTCCACTTGGTGCTACCAATGCACGAACCACTTGTACCATGCAATGAACATTCGATACCTTCTGTGAACTCCATCCACCCAAAGGATTATCTTCTGTTTCGGGTGGTATTTGAAACATCGGTATCAGTTTCTGGATATAACTACCTATGATAAGACAATAAGGATACTGTCATTGCTTGCACTAACAAAAACTTACACCAAACAAATATATACCAGTTGTATCGTTTCATTTTATTTGTATTACCTTCTTTAAAAAAATTTTGGTTACTGACGTTACCCCTTAAAAGGTTCAACATCAGCAACAAACAATCTTCCACTACAATACCACCTTCTGCATTACCCTCTTGTGCAATAACATCAAAAATTCTGTCAAATGCATTCTCAAAAGCCACAATTTTTTGTATGTTTGCATTGGCTTTTGTTAACTGAATGAGAAGCAGTAATACCTATAACAATTTTCTTTCTTATCATTTATGTATGTGACAAATTATGGAAATGTAGAAATGTTTTGTATATTTTAGTTTTATGAAAATATACATCGTTACGTATGACTTCTCTGCTATCTCCCAGAAGATCCATTAATTTTGAAACACCCATAGGACTGACTAAAATTATTTCTTGTATATCCTTTGGTCTGTTGGTCAACAAGTGCATCAGTAACTTCAATGCTGGCCATCTAACATTAAAGTCGAATTCTTCTAAAAGTGTCAGTACTAATCCAATGCTGTCAGAGTTTTTGATAAATATTTCTGTAAATTGTTCCCCGACTTTGTTTGTAGGTCCATGTTTGTCCACTGAAAAGGACAACTATGAAATGAAATGTAACTTATATAAACACATGTATCTTTTCCATTATGTTCATCACCTTCTTCATCAAATGTTCTGGGATTAGTTATATTGCAAAGTGTATCCAATGCAAGACCAATAATTTCACAATCGGTTCTATCAACTTCTAATGTTTGTCTCAATGCATCCATGCCCTGTGCTCCTACCTCAACACGATAAGTACGTGAAAGAGCTTTAAGTGCTCGACAAGCATCACGTCTGTCGTTTAACAGTGTTGAAGACTGTAACCTGTCTACCAAGCGTTCCACCTGCATCAATTGTTCCAAATGAAATAAAGAGTTCTGAGAAAAAAAAAGGAAAGAAACAATAAAGATTTCAACGTTTTCTAAAAGTACTGCAACCAAATAACAAACGAATACTTCATTCTTTATTAGATATCTAATCATTTCAAACTCTTATGCGATACGCCTACGAGATTAAAATATAAAAGCAATTATCGATTAAAAAAACGAATATACCGTGTCTGCGCCCGATGGTTCATTTTCCACGGGAGTAGAGCCTAAAACAGATTTTAAGCTACTTTTAAAGTATTCCATTTTGTTAACAATCTAACAACCGTAAACTACACGTCACACGCTGTCGTCGACATTTTCGGTTATCCGAAGTTAACACAATAATCGATGGTTAGTAGATGGCGCGGTAAGAACAAAAGTTTATAATGCAACCTCGAACGCGCTCGAACGTTTCGCATAAGAGGCAGTTTACGTACCAGTTTACGTACAGTTTTGCTCTCGATTGCATCTTCAACGTTTCAATAAGATATCTATGTCATTGAATTTCTTTGGTTTATCATTTATTTTTGCAATAACGAGTAGTAACACTACAATAAAGAAATCATTTATTTGTAATCTGTCCATCAAAGAATATTTCAAAATACGATCGTCTTTTCATGATAAAAGTACACTTCAACCTGATAAGTCGAAGAACCAAACCAAACATATCCGTATAATCGTAACCGGTTTCTTTTGAACATAATCTTTAATAAATCTACTTCCGACAAAAAATGTGGTAAACTTTGTTATCAAGCAAAATCAAGCAAATCATACATCTGACTTTACAGCTAGAAGGACAGTATTACTTACACATATACATATACACACTTATTTATATCATTGTAAAGATAATACCAAAATTGATCCAACAGTACAGTGTAAAAATAAGCACTTTACGTCAAGTGCAGATGCATAAAGACAAAATCATGCTTACGTATACGGAGCTATAAAAATGATGCAATAATCGAAAACAATGTGTTTGGATGTATTCAACGAAGGAATAGCCCAATCAACCTCTGCCAATATTGCATCATACATAAGAACAGAAAATACTGAATTTTTATTTGACCTGTTGTGAAAATAAACTTATATGTGTACGTACGTATATGCAATACATGTAGTACTGTAGTAGCAATACGTAATACCGAAAAATTGTTACAAAACTGAGTAGACGGTATTACATTTATAGACATATATATCTACATATTCGTTAACTAAACCAATGTGTCATCGAAGCATCGATTGCACTCAACGAATAAACTACACAATTAATTATATCAAATGTAACCATTGAAAAGGGATGTTGTTTCTTTTCTATAAACGTATGCATAAACAATGTGTATTAGTAGAATAATGCACGCGATAATAACAGTCGTATCGCGCCGATGTCAGTTCTATTTTTGTAAACAGCTTAAGGACTAAAGAAATGAGAGAAACGAAACGCTCGGAAATATGGATGAGTGTCGCGTAATATCGAGTACAAGTAAATTTTCATCGGCCACTTATGTAATATATCTATGCATTCATTTTTAGCGGTGGTAAAATCATTTCCCTGTATATATTTCTAAACACGCTGTCAAAGATAAACGACCGGCTGAATTTACGTACATTGAGATTCGACTGTGTATTTTAATATTTCCTTTCACGATTCTTTCTCAATCTATCGCGTTCTATTTCCATTGTCGTGTCCTAACCTAACCGTTTTACCGTATAAATCTCGATTTTCATTTACTCATTGTTACACATTATTCACCTCACACGTTACTCGTACCTTGGACGGTCTTACGTTACTTGAATTGTGTAATTTCAGCTTCAGTAACTTTTCATTTACCCATACTCCTCCGTGCGTATTGAAGCAATAATTTAGAAAACTTAGTAGCCCAAGAAAAAGTGCTTCAACGTTTTCTAGACTGTTAAATGTACGAATATGGATTTCATATATTACTTTCAAAGGATCCACTCAGTGTATAAACATGATGATATATATATACATATACATGCACAATATATGTTTGCTGGTGGTTCTTGATTCCAGCTACCGCCGATAAACCAGACCGAGAACAAAATAAGGCAGAACAAGTAAAGAACAAGTCATCCGGCAAAGAGAGCAACGAATAAAGATGAGACAGAGAAAACAGTAGGTTGAGAGTGAGGTAAAGAAAAGAGCACGGAGGATGGAGGGGAACGCTGGAAAGGAGGGGGGGAAGGGCAAGACAAAGAAACCATAACTCGTAAATGGTTTTTTACCATACATATTCCACGACGAAATTGTAAATGATTTTACGAAGCTACCAATAAGAGCAGACTAGTGTATGAAACGTACTAATTGATCACGAATACTCGCAGGAATATGAAATACAGTTCGAGTTTCACGTCATCGTTCATTTTAGTCAAGTTTCGTATACCTGTGCATTTAAGATTGTACTAAACGAAAATGATCGTCAAATTGGTAAATTAGAACCAACAAGAGAAAGTCCTCGAGCGTAGTAGAGAAATGGGAAAATGGGGGGAAATGGGAAAAAGGTAAACGAAAATCGAGAACGCCGGTAGTAAGCAACTTGCGGTCAAATTGAAACGAGCTAACTTGTTGGGTTGGTGATGGCAAGGGGAAACGGTATTAAGAGCCGAAGATAACCGAACGAGAAGAAGCGGAAACAGCCGAAGTGGAGGTAGTGAGAAACAGCACGTAGCCGGTGTTGCTAGGCGGCTTGTCGGAGGCCGGTGGAAGGGAGAAATCTAGGGAGTGGGGGACTGTCCATATATAACGCGTCATCGGAGCCGGTGAATCAGTTGTTCGAATAAAAGTCGCGAAGGTTACTGCTTCCGTGTCGTTCAATGAAAGTGTATGATCAGAGTGAAAGTCGAAGGGTAAAAGATATTCTTTGCATTTAAATGTTTAGAAAAAAGTGATTCTGTTGCGGTTAGAATTTTGCAAAGTCTGCCGCAAAACTGATATCGCGGAAAGAACCGAAACGAACTCGTAACCTCGAGAGAAACAGTGTTCTCTGTGTCGTACTCGAGAAAGATCGACGTTAATCGTGTTCCGTGTAACGTTTTTCGAATATGGAGGTTCTGCCGTGTCCCGTGAACGTAAATTTCAGCAACACAAGAGGTAAATAAATATTTCCATTTGTTTGTCTTTTTTTCGTTTTCTTCTGAAAGACAAATTGCGTGCGCGTTATTCGACAAGATGGATAATATAACCGTAACCGATAGTCTCCCGGTGCGAACTGCGTTCGTATCAGCTGATTTTCTACGATGATAGAATCACGATTTCGTTCGGCTTTTGTTTCTTGTTATCAGGCTTTGATAATTGTCCTGTTCGTTTCTTTAAATTCCAATAATATAAGGATTTCCAAACTTCCCCCAGGCGAGGGTGAAAAGTCATAATTGTGAAAAGTTTATTGAGTTAAGAAAAACAATAGTCAAGAAAACGTACAAACTGGAAAGAAAAATGTTTGTTCAGAGCATTCTAACTTTCTGGTAGAATGTCAGTGGATTTTCGACGAGTACGGTAGCGCAATAACGCGAAAGCTATAGTCTCTTGTGGAGCGCAACTCGATTCTATTCACCGGCATGTATACATATATGTATACGTGTTACATACGCGGCGTTGGGTGATGTCGAATAGCACGGCAGGGAGCACTTAACCGCTGGTTCTATCTACAGATACACCGTATAGAGACACGTCGCTGTGTCCCTGCTTGTATTCTGTGTAGTGTGATGTAGTGTGCGTTCCTCATAGGCGCACTAACTAAGTAGAGATCAGCAGTAGGCTGTCCACACACGAGCGCTCATGAGTAGTTCAGCTTCTCCCCCACTCTGCTCTCCCCCGTTGTTATGGAGACCTACGACTCCAATTCAGGGTGTTATGATTTTTCCTTTGTTTTCACGTAACACTACTTACTTGACAGTTTCCTTGCCGGTGGTAAGTGTTCCTTGGCTGACTACAAACTGCAAACTTACACTGCGTGTACAGGGAGTCTCTCGCCCCTGAGGCTAGACGATGGAAATCTTTTAACGGACATCATAAATCACGGGAAATCGTAATCGGTTATTTATTGGTCGATTGCAGTTGAAACAGCGACCGACGAATTGGACGGAGCTTGCCAGGCTTTGGCGAAACGACTCGAAGTCGAGTTGAGAAGGGCAAAACATGCTCAGCTGGCGTGCGGAGAAGTTCTTCTACCTGCTGATCTCTTGTCCAGGATAGCCAGAGAGGTCCTCAGTATGGCTGAGAATGAACCTTGCGGCCTCAGGTACGTCGTGCGGTTGCTATTTTTTTTTTTTCGCTCGATTTAACTTCGTGTCACTTTCAATTTTTGTATTTGTCCATCACAGAGGCTGCACCCTGTTCATCAGTTTCGAAACGGACAGTGTGTGCCGGAAACTATCGAAAATACAATGCGATCCGAACGCGGTGTCCACTTTTGAACTTTACCTGACGCTGAAACAGGATCACACGTCTTGGCATATCCTTTTACCTCAATTTTTAAAGTAAGTTTGGCTCGCCCCGATACGATAATAATAGAGGAGTGACAAAAATGTTCAGAAACGTACACAGATATTTCTCTGTACCGAATCGATTCTCAATTTCAATCTGTCTTTCTGTCTAGAAATCTCACCAGAGGGGGCACCGTTATGATCAGTAGGGATTTTACATTGGAAAAAAAGAAATTGTACAGATCATACCAGCAAGCGCAATGAGCGATTCGTCGGGCGTGTAATTCCGTGTCATTCAATTTCTATCGGTAAACACGATTATACTGAAGCCCATGGCTTTTGCTTTAAACGCAGTTACGCGGTTTCGAATCACCGGACATCGTGACCAAGCGAGGCCGTTTTAAGGGCCACCATCCGGTTAGCGCGCGGCTGGGTCCTGGGGATCTGGATCTGGATCCCAGAATGTGTGTAAGTCACGATGAATGCACATAAAATTGATGGGAAATAAGTTTGGAAATTGTACCGTCGTCGTCGCAATTTCTCTGTCCTGCGATGCCTGTGAAGGAGGATCGTGCAATTTGGCTGTGGTTTTAGCCGTTAACGTCGCAATCGGTTTAAAGAGACTAGACCTTACGCGTTTCGACTATTGTGATAGGTAAAACGAAATACGAATTTCAGAAACGTTCAAGGTGAAAACCGTTTCAACGCGCAATTTCTTTACTTTGTACATCGGCCGGAACTTTGAAAATAATGGGGTTTCACATGCTGGAAGCAGTTGCATCATTTCGAAATGCAATTACTCTGTAGTCAACCATCAATTCATTCTTAACGAATTAATAATTCAGTATTTAATACCCAAGTGTTTCGCTTGGTGAAACGGAATATTCACGTAACTTGATGCTTTCGGAATCTCAAAGTGAAAACGTATTCTCGTTAAACAGGGAAACTTGTATTGTTGATCGACGAACAGACGACGCGCGAAATTTTAACCCTGAAAAATTTCTTTGTACGATTCGTCCAAGTTGTTCTTATACCATGTGCTGCGCTTTTCGTTATCTTTGTCGTTCCGACATCTCGATGGATAATTTTGTTCAATGCAATTACGTTTGTATTACGACAATATCGACGGGACAATGTTTTGTACGGAAAATATTGCGTGCATTTGCTGTTTAAACAGACTATTATATAGTTGATTGTTTCGAGTGAAAGTATTTCTTTCGAAAATCGAAAGTTGCATTCGAAGAAAAATTACAGTGGTCTTCCACAAATACAGTTAATGCGCGCACGAGATAAAATTTAATTATATTACATGAATTGTATGTACATCTCTATGTGTGTGTGTCTGTGTGTGTAAGTGTGCACGTGTCGCGTCCAGGCGCACGTACACGTGTGCTCTTATGAATTTACAAGACTGATCAGCGATAGATAATAAAAATATTGAACATTGCAGAATAAGTTTTCGTAGTGGAGGAGTTGCGCGTGCGTTTATCTTTGAAACAACGAGAATACCGATAAGGTGCTGAAAAATCGAATTAATCGCTTTATGAACCGTGGGGATCTCAAGTCGTCGAGCGAAATGATTTTCTCAGTTGATTTGGAGGGAAACAAGAAAGAGAGACATAAGTAGTGTTTGTATGGTTATTATCGATTACGTAGGAAACAGAATACGAAATACTGTTACGTATATTTTGTACTTCGGTAAAACAAATTAGAAATAACGTAAAGACAGTAGAAATATATCGCATAGAATATTTAATTTTTTTATATATATACATATATATATATATATCGATATATATGTTATTATCGTTAGGTAGTGCTTGCTTAGAAACAAGGCGGAAAGGTGACCAGAAAAAAAATCGCGAGTTGGGCCAACTTTTGAAGATGCTTGCTTATTCATGACCTGTAATTCGTCTTTCTATTTTTTTTTTTTTTTTTTTTTGAAAGGGAGTTTTGTTCACGTCCTATTTTGAATTGAGTAATACAGTTTATACCGTACCTTCGTTCAAATATTTAATGTTGCAAGGTGTTTGCTTTTTTCTTGAACTCTTTGCCGCCTATATGTGATGTTGATTTTAAATTGTGATCTTACTAATAAATAAGAGGAAATAAAAAGTTTCGAAAGTTTTAATATATGGCAACGCTATATTTCTGAGATTCTTACCAAGATGTGTAATCGTTTCAATTGTGTGAACGTTCACAGAAAATAGAAATGATACAACGGATAACTTCGCTATGTATTCGATTAATTTCCATTCGATCCATAATTTTCCCATTTCTTCACGAAGAGTACATAAATTTTACGTATGAACAGGAAAATCACAAAACTTCTAAAATTAACTTTTTACTGACTTTTTCTTTTCAGGATTATCTGATGCTTGTGTCTCTTAAAACGTTTTAAACCTTCGTACTTTTCTTTCTCTTCCTCCTCGAGGTGGATGTTCTTGCCACATAGTAACTCAATCTTGTATTTTTAATATTACTTGTTTGCTTTGCTTCTTTGTAAAATTCATTTCGTAAAGGAACAACATTAGTATCTGTTGTTGAGGATGACACTCGAATATCACTGTCTCTATGAAAATGCGATGACTCAATGAGGGAAAGTTTCGATGCTCCATCGAATATCCAGCAATCTATTGAGGATGGTTGCGGTTGAATGTCAACAGCAGCTAGTAGATACGACGATTTTTCAGAGATATCGTTTAGTTTCGGATAAAGGTCCAAACAAAACGGAGACAACCACTATGAAATAAATGGATATTCGAGTTGAAAAATAATCTGGATCGTGTTTCGGCGTTTAGTGATTTCATTTATTGTTAGATCGATACTTGCATCAAATATACGCAGCCAAAGCACACGAAGGCATCTACTTGTAAATTTAAACGACGTTCTTTGTAGGTTATGTTCACGGATCACACTCGCTGCTCTGTTCACTATTTCGTCGCAAATCGAAGTGATCAGGTGCTCGATCTGCTCCTCCCATACAAATTCTTTCCATTTAGATTGTGGAAATCCCGAAGGAACATAACGTGTAATAGCGTTTACTTCAAAACTCGGACGAATCATTTTTCGCGCGTCTCGTTCGTTTCATTTGAAATTATCAGCAAACTCTTTCGAAACAAAACTATTATTTAGACAAATTCACTCGGATTGTTAGTGTTCCGTGTTTACCTACCTAGGACCTAGAGAATGTCTCTATGGAGAAATTTTTTCTGATCGCAGCGTTTCTTTATTTATTTACTTAATTTATTGTCATAATGTGTTTCTTCTGTTGCGTATACTTTACAATGATGCGCGCAAGAAACGGATCTAGTTACTTCGTTGGTACATGAAGCATTTGTACACGGTTACAAAATCTCTAGACGGGCGCGTGATTGCGCTTTCACAAATAAATACCATAGGACAGAGATTTGTTTTAACTGGGTGAGTGTACGCGTATACCGCGTTACAGTACACTACCGATGTACTAAACTACAAAAAATTACAAAAAAATCAGAAGATCTAATGCGACACGTGAAAACGGTAACGTTCGCGTTTTGCGTGACGCAGTTCGATGTCAGCCTCAAAGTACAACGTTTGAACTTTTTTCGAATGTGGATTCGCAGAAATTGATCGTCTCGATGAAAACGATTACTCTTCGTACGATCGCATAGCTCGACGAAAGGCCATATTATTAAGCTTGGAGGAATTTCTGTTACCTCATGAAAGAAAATAATTCAACGTAAACGACGATACGAGGTAGATTTCGTAATACATCTACGAGTATTTCCTCTCGACAGATTGGAACGCTAATTACATACGATTACACGGCGAACGTAGCGGCAAACAGTCGGTACATATATATATATATATTTCTTTTTTTTTTCTTTCGATAATAAACGACCGGTCAACGGAATGATCGTTACAATTAATATCCGCAGCATCTCTGATATGTCGCGTTCGAACATCCGTGAATAACATACGACGATAATACTGATCTCGACTGGTTCCCGCGTAGACCGTTTTTCTCCCTTGCTCGTTCAACGGTACCCGCCCGCATCGCAATCGCAGAGGGTCGTTATTCGGAGGGTTAAGAAGGAATGGAAAGAGAAACAAGATGACAGACTCTGATCGTCCGTGTGACAAGCAGTAGCCCGTTCAGGCCACAACGCTGGTTATAACGCCACCAGCTACGGGCAGCCCGGTCGACCCCATCAAGGCCAGATCTATCTCCCTCGCAGCATGTCTGCCCTCTGTGATTGCCCAAACAACCAACGATTGTCCACGTCGGCAATCTGTGTAGGATTCGTAACGTGAAGTTCACATTAGCATTTCCTAACCGAGTGAATTGTCAGCTATTCTCACGAGAAAAAACGGATGAAGCTTACCTCCAGCTGCGTACGTTCCAGGGGAATTTGTTTCGTATTTACCAATCGGTGTTTTATAATTCCCCCTTTCGTCCATAGACGTTTCTAGTTCCGTCGCGACGTACTTTTCAGGGCCCAAAAATCCCATTGCAAGTAACACTAAATCGCATTTATATACCTAGAAAGGAGACCCGATTAAAAAAGAGAACGAACATGAGAAGAAGATGGAAGATTATCGAACTCTCGAGTCAAGAGTCGAATAAATTCGACATAGCGATTTTTACCTTTTCCGTGCCAGCAACCTCTTCCATCTTCCAACGGCCGTTTTCCATTGTCCACGAAACTGAGACTGTCTTGATACCACTCACGTGGCCATTTCCATCGTCTAGGAATTCCTGTTGGAAATGTGCGAAACGTATTTTTTACACACAACGCGATTTCCGTTCGTGGCGAATTTGCATCGTGATCGAGAAATTTCTTTGTTACTCTTACTTCTGTACTTACTTTACTTAAAGTACTGAATTGACGCGGATCCCGTCCGAACTTGAGTGAAACCTCTTCATGGCCATAATCTACCTTGAACACACGAGGAAACTGGGGCCACGGATTATCTGACGCTCTCTTACTCGGTGGTTCCGGTAAAATTTCAAAGGTTGTGATCGTTTTGGCACCCTACGAGAGAGACAAGTTAATCGATCATTTTGTTATATTTTCGAGGGTTACAAAATATGACAAAAATCATACCTGTCGCAATGACGTGGCTATACAGTCGCAACCGGTGTCACCGCCACCTATTATGATAACGTCTTTCTCTTTAGCCATTAGACGCATATCAAGCGGTGCATCGTTTCCCATTTGTTTTTTCTGCCAGTGCTCCAAGAAGCTCACGGCGAAGTGAATACCGTCGAGTTGTCGACCGGGTATCGGTAAGTCTCTTGGCCACGTCGCGCCGGTGCAGAGCAACAACGCGTCATACTGTTCGCGTAATTCCTGCGATGTGAACAAAAGTATGAACGATATTACAAACGGGTAAATGGACACAATAAAAAAAAAGCGGGAAGATAATATTAGATTGTGATTGAATCGACGGTAAATTTAAATTCGTCTAACCTTGGCGGAAATATCCTTTCCAACATCGATGCCTGTTTTGAAGGTGATCCCCTCCGCGGCTAAAAGGGACACTCTTCTTTGTACTACCTGTTTCGACAACTTCATAGTTGGTATTCCATATTGCAATAGACCACCTATTCGATCGTTCCTCTCGAACACTGTTACCAGATGGCCTGCCTTGTTCAACTGATGGGCTGCGGCTAAGCCAGCCGGACCAGAACCAACCACGGCAACTCGTCGGCCGGATCTCGTTTTAGGTGGATGTGGTACAATCCAGCCTTGCTCGAACGCATGATCAATTATCGCACACTCAATATTCTTTATAGTGACGGGCGGTTCCGATATCCCCAGAACGCAGGCACCTTCGCACGGAGCGGGGCAAACTCTGCCTGTGAATTCTAGTGCCATTTCGATTCGTTAGTTTTTTTTTTTCGATCACCTTGGTAAAACAACCGCGTCGCGGTCAATTAATATTGTCGAAATCGTTCGAACAATATCGAACAGAAGAATAATATACATTTTTCGCACCAACCTGGAAAGTTATTGGTCTGTAGCAACTGATTCAAAGCTTCCTTCCAGTTCGACTGGAAAATAAGATCGTTCCATTTTGGAATAATGTTTCCTAATGGGCAACCGTGACTACTCTGACAGAATGGCACCCCGCATTCCATGCATCTCGCTGCTTGAACTCGTAGCCCTTTGCGAACTCCTGGGAAATTGTAGATTTCGTCCCAGTCGACTAATCGGCTTTCAACGGGTCGATACATCCCCGTGTGTCTCTTATACTTCATAAATCCCCTAAGAATGATATTACAAGAGTCACACACAATGGTACGATCGGATAGGAAATCTACTAAAAAACGATCTCTTGTTTCTTGTCGATCTATTTCAACCCTTTCTCGGTGCACCTACTTTATTTTGTCTAATTTCCGTTGCTCCATGTCAACATCCACGACGGCATCCTCTATATCCTTCACTTGGGTTTTCGACACCTGAGAATTTCCGTTCATAATTGGTTGTGTTTCTTTCTCTTCTTCAAGTTGTTGCTTCAACGCACGTTGATACTCGTAGGGAAATACCTTGGGGAGGAAAGAAAATATTCAATGACAGCTGTTTTGCAACGCTTACCCATATGGTGACCATTGTCGTACGGATTGTTTTCAAAAGCTAGCGTGTGTACCTCACCTTGACAAATCGCGCGGTCGTTTCGGGCCACATTATTAACAGATCCTTCGCGATCAGGGAACCGGTCTTTTCAACAAATTCTTCGAGAAGACCTTTTACGTAATTTATATCTTCTGGCTTAGTCAACGGAACCAACTCCACCATTTCTGGATTGCATTTACTAAAACAGCAGAACTTGAGCGTAGTCGAGATAGGGAAGGATAATCAAATTCATCTAAGTGACCACGAGGATACCTTCTGAAAGATCCATCCTCATCCAGTACGTATGCTATTCCTCCGGACATCCCGGCAGCGAAATTTCTTCCGGTAAGCCCCAGTATGACCGCGCACCCTCCGGTCATATATTCGCATCCGTGATCACCCACACCCTCTACCACAACTGTCGCTCCACTGTTCCGAACACTAAACCTCTCGGCAGCGATTCCCCGAAAATATGCTCTTCCGGAAGTTGCACCGTAAAGGCAAACATTGCCAACGATTACATTTCCCCCGGATGCAAAACTCGATTCCTTTGGTGGATATATGATGATTTCTCCCCCGCAAAGACCCTAAAAAAAGGTTGCAATTACGCTTGCCGTGTGATCGACGGACTTGCCATACATTATTGTTTCGAGAGGAATGAATTGTCTCACCTTTCCAACGTAGTCGTTCGCGTCCCCTTCTAGAGTAACGTGGACACCTTTGGTCATGAAAGCGCAAAAACTCTGTCCCGCAGAACCCTTCATTTTTATGTTTATACTACCCTTGGGAAGACCATCCTCACCGTACAACCTACGACCGAGACACTGATTAATAATACCCAAATTATTCGTGATCGTTGAGGACAACGGGATCTAGTGGAAGTGAAATAGCCTGTTTACTTTGAAATGTGATAGCTTAAAGTTGATGCGAACGCCCGGCTTTCGTTGTTGATGGTCAACTCGATATCGACGTGACTCTGTTTTCCACTCAACACGTCCCTCGCCAAGTGGATCACACGATTGTCCAGTCTGTTTTCCAGCTGAAAGTCTTGCTTCACGGATCCGCCTTTAATGTTGACTCCTGGTCGGAGTTCAAGCGCACTGCGCAGAATATTGTCGAGATTTAGCGTTTTAGCTTTCTCAATTGTGAGATTTTTCCGAACCCTCAAGAGATCTGTACGTCCAATTAGATCTTGAAACTTACGAATTCCCAAGCTGGCCATGTATGAGCGTACCTAGGCACGTACGAACAAGGAATAATTTTCTTATTCTGCTTTATGATTATCGTTGAAGAAATCCTTATATCTTCAATCTCGTACGATTTAATTTAGTTAATACCATACCTCTTCCGCCAAGGCAAAGAAAAAGTTGATAACATGTTCCGGGTTTCCCTCGAATTTCTTTCGGAGCACGGGATCTTGCGTCGCGATACCCACGGGGCATGTGTTCAGATGACATTTCCTCATCATGGTACAACCCATGGAGATCAATGGCGCCGTGCTGAAACCAAACTCGTCCGCGCCCAACAGAGCCGCCACCACGATGTCGAATCCTGTGCGCAACTGTCCATCCGCTTGAACGACAACTCGGGAGCGAAGATTGTTCAAGGTTAAGACCTGATGGGTTTCGGCGACTCCTAATTCCCATGGTAAACCGGCGGATTTTATTCCTGTCCAACTGCTCGCACCAGTTCCACCATCGTGACCGGATATTACGATATGTTCAGCTTTTCCCTATTTTCGTCACAACCAGAAGAAGACAACGAAGATTATACAGAGGTATTCCAAAAAATTGACAAAGAGACGTAACAAAAGTAAAGCAAGAAAATAGTAACCGAGAGAATTCGATGTCGAGGATATCCGACAATGTTACCTTTGCCACGCCTGCTGCGACAACGCCCACTCCTACTTCGGATACCAGCTTGACGGAAATACGAGCCTTAGGATTGGCGCACTTCAAATCATAAATTAGTTCTGCCAGATCCTCGATTGAATAGATATCGTGATGAGGCGGTGGCGAGATTAGTCCCACGCCGGGCACCGAGTGTCTGGTTGCAGCTATTTCAGCGGTCACCTGCGCGCAACAAGTTCGATATACATGAAACCCTTGTCTTAATATGGTCAGTCTCCACGGTATCATTCACTACAACCCATCCTTCTCCCTTACCTTGTAGCCAGGCAGTTCACCACCTTCTCCCGGCTTCGCTCCTTGCGCCATTTTAATTTGGAGATCGTCGGCGTTCGCTAAATAGCTCGAGGTTACACCGAAACGACCGCTGGCGACTTGCTTAATGGCTGATCGTTTATTGAATTTTGGATCTTGATCGAGGTATCTGAAAGCGGCACAGATCCTCTTCCCTTATTTATTTCACGTGCATGTACAGCGAGAGTCAAAAGTGAGTATATACTTTAAAAATATTTGATTAATTAATATTTATTCCTCTCTATTTAGAATCTAATATGTCGCATAGATGCTCTGTTACATTGAGATCTGGTGGCTGTAAAGGAGGACTTACTAAAAGACCCATGAATACACTCGCAGCTGAATTTGATTATAAAATATTTAAACATCCAAATTTGTCCATAGCTCTATGAATAAAAACCATCTGCTGCCTTGCTAACTCAAATCATAACATATCTTCGAATTTTTTGGCTACCTATTCATCCCGAAAACGTTAAGGAAATCATAACCAACTGTATTACTGCCATGATCTTGCAATAGTAGGATACTACAGAAGTATTATACGAATCTCACCTCTGAAAGGTGTATACTTAGTTTGGACTCTCGCTGTATATTTATATTCTGTTGTTTAAAGCTTTCTCTTACCTGTCGGCGTTCTCGCCCCCTTCGCCGGTATTCGATTTGCCACCGATACGATTCATCGCGATCGCCAGTGTTGTATGCGCCTCTATTGAGATACTACCAAAGCTCATTGCACCGGTTGCGAATCGCTTCACGATTTCGGACGCGGGTTCAACTTGTTCAATGGGTATAACGTTTTCCGGCGTTTCCACGAATTCCAACTGACCACGCAGCGTGCAAGCCCTCACCATTTCCATTGTCGTGCTTTTGTATTTTCCATAAGCATTCTGATTCTTCGAACTGACATAATCCTAGAAAAAATCCAACGAAAAGAACGTGGAGTGTGGATTGAAAAACTTAAATCACTTAATTCTATGCGCGCATCCAATCAAAACGTACCTGTAAATTGGCGATGCTGTCCGGGTCATTTATGTGTTTCTCTCCACCGGATCGCCAATGATAAATTCCTGGATTTCGAATGACAAGCAGATCCATTGGATTTTTGCAATATGTAATCTGATGCCTCTCGAACGCTTCTTTCGCCAAAATATCGAAGGTGACCCCACCGATCCGAGACTGTGTACCCTGTGAGAAATTAAACGTAGCTTAGAGAACAGATCGTTATTCGTCGAGTCGAAATCGAACCGGTACGACGAACATTGAACATCATCGAAAATATTTATAATCACGAACCATTTTTCATTAATTGGATCCAATTTCTAATCATATGTACCCTTTTATCGTATTTTCCATCGATCACTACGGGTTCAACGGAACATAAATGATATTTCTTTTGAAGCTGGATCAACCTACCTTGAAACATTTCTCTATCACCTCGTCGGACAGACCGACAGCTTCGAAGATTTGAGCTCCTTTGTACGACTGTAACGTGGAGATTCCCATTTTGGCCATTACCTTCGCTATGCCTCTCTCCATCGCTTCCGCGTAGTTCTACAAATGAAATTTTAAAAGAAGATCAAACAAAGTCCAACGCAAACAACGACCATCTGTTGGCTGGGTGTCTATGAATACACCGAGAATGGAAACACTCTGGGTGCTTACCGCGCTTAAAGCATTGTCGGTTAACGACGAGTCAAGTACACCGTCCGCTCGAAGATTTCTCGCCATTTCGAATACAACGTATGGACAGATCGCGTCCGCTCCGTAACCGAGCAGCAAACAAACGTGGTGCACTTCCCTCGCCTCGCCGGTCTCGAGGATCAGGCCAACCTTCATGCGCTGTCGTTCTTCGATTAAATGGTGATGCACCGCACCTAGAGCCAGAAGGCTGCTCACAGGCACTCTGCGAATACATCCCACGATGCCAATCAAAATCAACATATACATATGTATATATACAGGGTGAACCACGAAATATGATCAGCTCAAATTATTTTACTGCCAGCTATACAACAGAGAATTGTAGATGCATGCTTAACCATTAGTATAGACGTCATAAATACATTTGAGTTCATAAATAAAGTCATTTTACGTAGTTTAGAACGCTCTATTAGATGGTACGTAAAACAACATGTCTTTCTATTTAAAAAAACGAAGTTGACCTTCATATGACCTCTACGCGTTCACCTATCAAGAAATTATCTACATCAAATTATGTGCGCCTTGATACCATTTAAGTTTGCTCCAACATATTTATGTCTATCGCCAGTAAACAGCCAAGATATTTAGGCGAGGTGTCTGTCCAGTTTTAGGTGCCTCACCCTGTATATTTGAAATTGCTCAGGGTACACGTGTACACACCAAACCCTGAATTCTCGCTCACCTGTCCGGCCCTCCCTGTCGATCGGACAGAATGAGAAACTGATAGCCTTCTTTCGCGGCCAGATCTGCTTCCCGGCTGATACGGTCCAAAGTGCCGAGCAAGGCGTACGGGCCGTCTTCCACGGGGTATGTGGTGTCGATCGTTCGGCTTTTCCATCCGCGAAACTTGGTTCGCTTGATTACCTCTAAGTCTGCCAAAGACAGTATCGGTTGCGGCAAAAATAACCTGTGAACTTGCCGTTCGTTCGGTTCCAAGATGTTGCTCTCGGGGCCGATCGGACAGAGCATGGACATAACGATTTTCTCTCGGAACGGATCGATGGGAGGATTCGTAACCTGAAGAGATGATTTTTTATATGATAATGATAAAATCGACGACGTTGAAACGAACAACATGAAGCCGTGAAACGAGTAAGAGGCGATTATACCTGGGCGAACAGTTGCTTGAAATACTCGTAAATGAGCGGTTGAAACTGCGAAAGACAAGCGAGCGGCGCATCATTACCCATCGAGCCCAATGCTTCTTTCCTGAACAATAATGTCAACATGGTTGCTTAACATGTGCGGCGAAATCCGCGACAAGAGTACAAGAGATCTCTTGGTCGACGAAGAAAATTCCGCGATAAGAGAAAAAAACTACATACTTGGATTGCATCATCGGTAGCAGTAGCATGTTAATTGTTTCTAGCGTATATCCATACAGGGAGAGCCTCTTGTCGCCTCCCCACACACGATTCACAGCGGATATCGGATTCGCGTCGTTCGTGGCGTTGTTTATTCCGATCGATTGCTCCAATGCCGCTTTTTCTTTTGCGAGGTTCGCATCGACCACGTCAGCCGCCCGTAATTCCTCCATTGTGATCTGTCCGCGAACGGAAACAAAAAGTTCACCGATATAAATATATAATGCTGCTCCATGGAGAACGTTTGTTCGAACAATCGTAAACAACCATCTATACCAGCGGTTCCCAACCTGGGGTACACGAAAAACACAAATTGAATAACACAGAAGTATGCACAAAATTATACAATCCCTTTTCTAATATCATGGGGTACAATTTAAGGAAATTGGCTGCCAAGTGGTACGTAAGTGGAAAGACGTTGAGAACCGCTGATCTATACGAAGAAGAACGCTACGTATGCAATGAATGTGAACGAAGAAAGTGATGAATACGGAACTTACCATCTACATGCCATTAACGTGGCACAATTCGCCGTGTGTAAGGAGGTTTGCAGTAAAAAAGAACACAAAGAATATCCTTTTGTATTAGAGTGATCGGAACAGATTGTGAACAAGGGGGTTGGGAAGGTTAGAGACCGATTAAAGGGAACGTCACAGCCTTCAATATGGGTTCGTCTGAATCGAGGAAATATTTTTAATCGCACAACAAAACGAAAACAACATATGTTGGGGTATACCTGCTCTTTTAGCCACTTCGAATGGGGTCTGTTTCTAGCGATATGCAGCTTCAGTTCGACGTCTTGTATGATCCTTTTCTCGTGCGTGTCTACCAACAGCATACGGCCGGGCTTCAAGCGGCTCTGTAAATAAAACGAGATGCAAATAAATTCATCGTTGAACAGCATGTACCACACGAATTCAATGGTCACAACGACGGCACTCGATGACGACCCTACGGACTATACAAACCTACTTCCTAAATGACAAATTATACATCACAATATGACATGTTTAAAAAATAAATAAAATACAATATGATCCTCTAATTGCGAAAATACTAAAGCGATAATGTAGAACGAGTCATGACGGACCGGGGACGTAGCTAAATTGAACAGTGAGGAGAATCCGTCCGTTATTTACCGACAGTATACTTCTCCCCTGTAAGATTAATTCGACAAGCAGGTGAAACGTGGACAGATATACGCGCGAGACCGATTTTTCATGGGTAGATCTTGCTGTTGATTTATTCACGAACGATCAACTGTCCTCTGGATCGTACAATTGCGTCATTGTACGCGCCGAATCGGTCGCGCGCGCGAACTTCTTAAAAAGGTAAGAAGGGTGGTATGAAAGCAAGGGGGGAGGGGGATGAAAGAGGAAAGGATCGTGAACAACAAAGAGGTGTGCGTGACCGTAGTGTTAGAGGCGGTTAAACAGATCATAAGATAAGCAAAAAATTGTCGTTTTTCTGGTATCGGTTATCTAAAAACAGACGAGCCCCGCTTCCTTCGATTACGCGTTCCCCGCGACTCGATCCAAAATCGATCCGCAAGTTAAGAAACGTTCCCTCCTTGCATGGTCTTCCCCCTAAAGCTGAAATATGTTGTATGTCGTACAGAATAGAGAAGGAACATGTATAAGAGAGCGCGTGGATGTGAACGCTCGCCAAGTAAAATTCGACTGGAGAACTTCTCCGGAATGTAGGCCTGTCCAGTGTGACACGTGTTTTACTTCCTCGTTTTACCTTCAGGATTACATTGCTGGGCGGAGTATCATAGACGCCCACTTCGGACGCCATCACCATCATGTTATCCTTAGTGACGTAGAAGCGCGACGGGCGCAGGCCGTTTCTGCCAAACAAAAATTCAAAAAAGTCTTTTGTATTACCACCTCAGTGTCGCGTGTTACTATCGACTGTGACTATATTCTTGTTCGTTTTCTCGCATTGCCTTCCTGTTAGCACTCGTTTATATGTTATGTATACATGTATGATCAATATATGTATACATATTACGCAATATATGTATAAACACGCGTCTATCTATCCTATTTATCCCTTCCCAATGATATCTTCTACTTTTCTCCAGTTTCGTCGTCGAGACTTAAAGGCATCTCGCTATTAAATTATCGCGCGCGTTAATTTCGATGCGAATATATATATATATGTACATATATACATATGTATATAGCGTTGGTGGCGCATCCTTCAGCTCCCTGTACCACTGGTGAGCTTAACATAGCAATTTCACGATTTCATTTCGATAAAGCTCCAGCAGAAAACACCGATCAAGGAGTTCTGCGTGCTCGAGCCGAGTGAAGCAAATACGCAGAAGGCGGATGTCTCTTTGAACCGTATCGTGGTGAAAAAAAACGTTAGTTTCTACCTGTCGAGAATAGCTCCGACGTAACGTCCGTCGGTGAAGGTCAAGAGGGCAGGTCCATCCCAAGGTTCCATCGCGCAAGCAGCCCAATGATAAAAGTCCCGTTTCTCGGTCGCCATCGTCAGATCGTTCTGCCAAGCTTCCGGGACCATTGTCATCACAGCCTGAAGACGATATTATCTCACGGTTAGCTCGATCCTTGGATACCGCAAATATGTACGTGTACGTAACGCGTCTGTTTCATACCTCCGGCAACGATCGTTGCCCAACCATCACCAGGAATTCCAGAACGCAATCAGCAGCTCCGGAATCCGACAAATTCGGTTCCACCACAGGATACAGCTGTTTCAATTGCTCACCGTACAACTTACTACTCATCACTCCTTCTCGGGCCTTCATGAAGTTTACGTTTCCCCTTAACGTGTTGATTTCACCGTTGTGCGCCAACAATCTATGGGAAACGCGAAACAAGCGTTACTTCTTCGTTCGTTCGATCGATGGCAACCGGTAGGATATATGAACACAAGTTTCATTGGTGTAATCGCTTACCGAAGAGGATGGGCCCTTTCCCAACTAGGAAACGTGTTCGTGGAGAACCTTGTGTGAACCAATGCTAAATACGTCTCGAATTTCGGGGACTGAAATGGAAACAAATAAATCAATATTTCACGAATACCATTGCAACCATAGTTCACGTATAATGTCTCTTTATATTCACCATCAAATCCAAAAAATAAAGCCACAGTTGATCGGCCGTCAGTTGGCCTTTGTATACAATCGTTCGTATAGAGAGTGAGCATATGTAATATCTAATTCCCGGTCGTGGTATGGAATGAGAGGATCTTTTTCTCAGAATGAAAACCTGTAATTCAGAGGAACACCTGGTTATATCTATGTCTCTTGGAGAATCAACCGAACTTTGCAAATGCTACAGTATTTATTTCTGAGCGATTTCTTACTTAAAAGCATCGTCGTTAATGACACAACAACCTCTGCCATACTCGTGACAAAAAACTGAAATTTATTATTTTACAATTGTTTTTTTTACCTGACGTTCCAGGGTACTATCATCCTGATCACCGGTAACAAAAACTTGGCGCATATACGGCTCGCATTTTCGGGCCACTTGACCAATCCGTGAGTTATCGGTTGGAACGTCACGCCAAGAAATTACCTGGAGAACGAAGCATTCGATGAGTAATATACGCACGTACGAACACAAACGGGATAAAGTACAGAAACTTGAATATTTTCATACCCTTAAACCGCATTCTTCGGTTAACTTTTCAAAAGCTGCCTCCGTTTCTTCGTGGGTATTTTTGTCCAGAAACAGTATACCAGTGGCATAACGGCCGAACGGGGGTAACTCGACATTTTCCTTTTCACTGGAAGAAACAAACAGATTCTTATTCAAAGGGTACAGTCGCGAATAACATGTTATTTTTGGTATTGGTTTATCCACCGTAAACGTCGAAAGTAACGGACGTTTCTGTGTGCAACAGCACATAAATGATAGTCGGAATCGTTTATCGGCGCAGAGATCTTGAATTGGTGGAATATTATCGCGGTAAGTGGAAACAACCATGTAGTTCTCAGTTCTCTTCCTTATCGATGAGATTGATATCCGGTATGGAATATACATATGTATAATATGTACATCTCGTGTCAAGTAATCTCTTCCGTATACTCTCCATTTTTGCTTGTCGGCCAACAATATTGTTCAGAAAATGAAAAGTATTAGAGTTATTACGAATAAGAACCCCACTGATATACGTTAAACGAGCAAAGTTGGCCGTGAACGTGACAGCAAATACAAGATGGACACAAGAAAACGAGACACGAGACGCATATCCGACAAGAATGAATAAATTATTGAAAATGGAAAACGAACAGAACAGAGTGTACATAATGGTCTTGTCGGGGCGGATATTGTTCAGTAACGATGCGGAACGATGGACGAACACACAGTAATTGGATAAGAATGTAAACACGTAATAATCCCCTTCGATGTATAGATGTAACGCGGTGATAACCTACAAATTACGCTGCCGTGAACTCGCGACGGACGATGATGAAACTGAACCGTGGACTGCTGGTGATGGCGGTATGCACGTCAGACAGCGATAAACCGATAAAAAAAAAAAAAAAAAGGATCGGGGACCATGAATCCAAGTTATCTCTCTTACCGAACTTCATCGGCGTAATACTCGTGCGGAATTGCGCAAAGTACACCGGCACCGTCTCCGGTGTCGTTATCGCAGGCACACGCACCGCGATGGTTCATGCGCGCTGATAGAATCTCCGCATCGCGGACGATCTGCAAACACATTGCAAAGGATTGCTCCAATTAGATTGTGGTACCTTAAACAAAATGGTGAACGACGCCGCGACAGAACAAGAGAAAAAAAATGTAAAACTTGACCCAACGAACAACAACCGTTCTTTTACTTGGCATTATCGGGAATTTCTCTTTTGTCTTTGCAGACACCATGACAAGAAAGTGTACTCGAAAAAAACAGTTACCTTGTGCGATTTCTTTCCATCTATAGCCACGATGAATCCAACACCGCAAGCATCTTTCTCGAGGGATGGGTCGTACAAAGCTTGTTTCGGAGGGTAGGACCAAGGCTCAGCTCCGTTCATACTTTCAATCTGAAAACCGATGTTCGAGTCGAGCCGGGCTGACCGGGCCGACTTCCTAATCAGTAGTCCCGTTCCGTTTCCACCAGACACAACAACCGTGGCGCTGTTCGGAGCAACACACAAAACAGCAATACGCAGCAAATCGTTCTCAACGGTCGAGATAATATGCTTTATAGATCGCCGCGGCGAGCAGGGGACGATTGATCGACTGAACGCCGGTATATATATGTATATATGCATATAGATATATCGTTGATCATTACGTAAAGTTGTACGCATACTTGGAACGCTTAATGCAATAGATAAACCATATCCACGGAGAGGGAGACCGCAAAGAAGCTAATTGGGAAGGGGGGGGGGCTCAAATTAAAACGTCACGTAGCGTAGGTTACATATCACGCTCTAAGCACGATTTCACATAGAGATTTCACGTTTTTCAAAGCAACGGCCTTCGGAAACAAACTGTGACAAGAAACTGAATACTGCGTAGAAAATTTGAGGGAACTGCAGATTTCCTGTAATCAATTATATACTTTATTGTTTGCCTTAACCTATCACTCTCTCTCTCTCTCTCTCTCTCTATGCTTAGTGCGTGCTGCGAAATACGATGCACCGCGAATACGATCCGGAAAACAATCGATATAGTTGACATCGGAGGTCACCTTTGTGATCGAATTTCAAGTAATCTGTAGCCCCACTCGTGTGTACATTACATGCTTTACAAAAGAAAACGCGAAGGATTGCATTTAGATATTGCGCGTTTCGAGCACTGTTGAAAAATCTCCGTCGAATTGGTCGACCGCAGTCAAGTATACATGCATACTTAGCGATCGAATGAGATTCTTCGTCATATGTATTGTATTAAGCCCCTTATATTCTTTGAATCGCTTCTCATTCCACGATTATAAAAACTATGTATGATCTACCCATTTATTCTGTATTACCTTCACATGTGTACTTCTTTCACCCTCTCCATTATGAAACCGTCGTAACACAGACGACTAGTAAGATAGTTAAAGGACTTAACACAAAAACCGAGGACGAAACGTCTGCGAACATACTCAAATAAAAGGAGATTCAGAAAGCTTTTACTTCATGAAAACTGTAGGACTAGAAACGAAAAACACAGCCACCATTACTTTTATTCGAACGTTTCGAATTTTACAGATAAGATATCTCAGCGCCATCTATACCTTCACAGTTAAACTATCGTTCGCACACTACGTCTAGCAAATCTCGTTACAAACAGTGGTGTGCTATAGATTCTTATTCTTAATGAATAAACGAATTTCTCTTTTGCCGATACAAGTAACGTGTCGTGTCTTTCCACGTCGTTCTTTACAGATATATTTCCGTCTTTGGTTTGAGACCGGTTTTCTAAAGGAAAAAAAGCTCGATCCAACAAGATCGATAGAACGTGTGAAGAATCGAAAATCTTTTATGAAGACGTCGATTTTTTGTTTTTAGGAAGATGGCTGTCAGTTTTCTCTTAGAATAGGCTCACAATGCAGCACGTTTTGCGTGATGGCGCGCCGTCTCGACAGGAAATATGACTGTCACGGTATGATAATCGAGCGTGCTTACCCCAGAAATGCTTGAAGCGCAACGACGTACGGTCTATTTTCGTTTGAATGGTGTTTGTTCGATTGTAAGTTAACTCCTTTGGAAAGACAGCTCTTGCCCGCAATCTCAAACGTTGTCTGACTTCCTAACCCTTTGGCTACGAAGGCTCTTCCGGCATGCAATCGTCGTTTCTTCTCGTTCGCGTATCGTTTTCTCGTCCTTACCCCTCCTTACCCTACCCTTTCTGTCCTTCCTCATCCCTTCCCCTTCTGCCGTTTTCATACTCCCTGCATGCACACTGTTGCACGCAGTTCAATTTTTTTTTCACGTTTCGCATCGCGTTTGTCCCCCCACTGGTTAACTTGACTGTGGCTCTACGCACATCCATGTCCCCTCGTCGTGTCTCGTTGCGGCAGCGGCATGTCGTATCGCTTCTCCCGTTCCGACTGTGCTCAACTTCTCGCCTTAATTTGTTCAGTTAGCTACGCATCACCGGAGGAATGAGTTTTAACTCCGTACGAATGCCCTGCCCCCACGGCGTTTCATGGTACCTATCCGGATGATGCGTTAGATTCCCCTCTGTCTCTTTGACCTGCCATCTATCCCTTCAACCCGTTTCTATCAATCACACCACGCTATTTCATCTCCCAATGCTTTGCTCGATTCAAATTCGTAAAGAAAAAAAAGTGGATCCAACAGAATAACAAACCGCGAGTCATACGCCACTAATCGATGGAAAACCGTTTCATTACTTTCTGTTTTGACGGGTTCAGACCGTTTTGAATCGACTACGTTGTGTCGCTGTGCTTATCTACGAGTATAATTTCGTTTCGATGATAAACTGTATGCGACGAAATACGAAATCAGATCGAAGATTACGCAATACCTACCCAAGAGCATAACCAGTTATTGCACCAAGTAAAATTTATAATTCATCCGCCGTGCAAAAAAAAAAAGAAAAGTAAAAAAAATATCGAAACCAGAAACGATAAATATAAAACAAGTTGAACGTTTACTAGACACTCTTGTTTCGGACTTTCGAACGATTGATATATACATAATTTACATATCCACTGAATCGTGACAGACCAATTATCATTTTATATCTAGCGACCGAGAATCTAGTTTTCCGCGGAAACGATTTATCTGTGGTTGCAGTTATGCGATAAGAGTAATTAGCAAATGCATACTGATACGCGTCGCGTCGAATTACGTGACTCGATGTAACCATTACGAACGAATTTGGTGACTTTTTTTTTAGGAGAATGAAATTTTACATTGCACAAATCCAGAACCACCTACACAAAGGTTTTTCGATCACTGGATGCCTATAGTGCGACGAATCATGGACCGAACATTCTTTTCTCGATCTTAGGATACGAGTGATTCGACACAATAACATATAGTTTTATTTTCTTAATGTACAAAATAATAATATTAATAATAATAATGGTACACTGATTTTGCTTCGTGAGATTTGGTCAAGTGAAGCCACACTGTTCGATGCTCAAAAAGAAACACTGGTATGCTGAAAACAGCAGATTTCAAGGACCGATCGATTCTTATAGGACATAGGACATATTTTCCGTCTGCTCGGCAACTCGCCTTCGTACATAGGCTTCGCTGGCGACAATATTTGGTTCGATGCCAAAGCGCCAATAGGACCTGGAAAACACTCGGTTTCCCTTAAAATACATTTCTATTTCGGCAACACGAAAGTCATTGATAACGATGCCGCGCCGGGGGAATGCGTTAATATACCGTCTAGTCGATTCCTCCGTATCAGACATTTCCGATGTCCCCCCCCCGCCTGACATGGAATTTGAATGCAGTTCTGCTGAGAAACGCAGAGACCAAGAATACCCGTTGCGTTTACATACCATTGAGAATAATGCATAAATCTTTCTTACGACTATGAAAAGAAGCACACACTTGTGTTCTCCTTCTGAAACGTGGAGCCTCTATACCATGCAACGTTCACGTTTATCACTAAAAACATTTAGTTACCCGTTTGTAAAATATAAACAACTTTATTCGTTTAAAGATTTTCAATCGCCATACGACCTTTGACAATGTAATTATCTCGGAACACTTAAAGAATATTAATTTTAACGATAAAGATCCGATAACGGGAGACGGGAATTCCGGTGGAAAGTGTATAATCCTCAAGATACACATCGGTGTAATAGAGAACTGATTGAATGATTATACCGCTCGTGTTCGCCTATTCGTTCCCAAAATTTGATCGATGCACGAAACATGAATGGACCTTACATTCCTACTAATTGAGGCAGAGTCTCGGCTAGAGCAGGATTTATGAGTGTTGGAATTTAATGATTTCTGTTAAATTAACAACACGAAGTCACGGTAAAATTGGGACCATGCCTTATGCATTTGCAATGCACAAAAAAGATGGTTGCTTAACAAACGAGCCATGTGAACGTATCGATCGCATAGGTTGGTTGAATGCGAGAGAGAGAGAGAGAGAGAGAGAGAGAGAGAGAGAGAGAGAGAGGAGGAACACACACGAAGAGTCAAGTAAAATTCATCGTAACTCCAAATTACAGAAGATCAAGCTACCCACGTAGATGCCACGTATACAGTGGTCGCATATAACATTTGCAAAACTATTCGGTACAAATGAAATCTGTACGTTCCTTTGCTTGTTCGTAGACACACGCGTTCAGAATATACCTATGGTTACTTTCCTTGCACGTCTCTTCGACGACGACGACGACGGACCAATACAAATTGACTTAAGAAACTCTTTATCTATCGTGAAAATAGAATTCCGAAGCAACCCAAACGTTGCCTTCTGTTGTAGCATCTACGAGTTAAATATTTTCGAGAAAATTCAAACTGGCTGAAGTTCAATTCGTATTGAATGTGAAATTCTTTGAGTAAGACCACCATAAAATCAAACATCTCGATTCAAATGAGAGAAATCCACTTACCTGTCTTTCTGTGTGGTATATTGGTGATGGAAATCGCACGTGAACTTTTTTCTTCCGTTTTCGTTTGGTCGATTATTCTTTTACTTTCTTTCGTGAAATGTTGTGTGTAGACACACGCGTTTCGGCCGATTCCTCCTTTACCTGAATCGATTCTTCTGAAACGGTACCGTGAACTTGTTCAAAGTGAATTCGGACTAACAGAGTTCGGCACTGTAATAAGTAAGAAGTTCGAAGAAGACTGTGGAGCCGATTGCGATCCAGTCGACTCAACTGCTGCGACTTAACTAAATTTGGATCAAGACAGCAGATTCTACCTCACGAATCGAGGGAACACCGCGAACACTAAGAAATTCTTCGTGCTGACTGACGCGACGATGCCGCCTCCCTCGGCAAATTTCCAGTCAATGTCAGCTAAACCGTAACGCGCGTCTGCGCTCTCTATTGAACGCGAACCGCTTCCAGCTATCGCGACAAACGTCAGTATATAGGTATATACATATACCGAAAAAACATTGTTTCATTGGCAACATGTTCTTGGGGGGAGGGCACCAATCGATCTCTTGAACATGCTTCAGTTTCCAGCGAGCAATTGTCGCGAAGCTACAGGAGGTAGCCTTAGAACTTCGAATAAGTACTTTACTAGAGACAAATTAAATTTATTCGTACGCTATATTTTCCACAAATTTTCGTAGCTTATCAACTACGCCGGGAATACTTTTTTTTCTTCTCTAAGTTAATAACAGAAATTATATTTTCCATTCTGAAGTTTCAATTTTGCCTAGCATTATTTTTTTTTCACGATTACTATTAGAATTACAAGTGACTTGTTTTTCATATCTCTTATTCACATCCTATTTTCGTTTACAATAATCAGAAAATATACGATCTCTAAACGCATTATCAGTAACGTATAGAATAAATTGCAACGATACCTGCGAAGGATTTACAATCGTAGAGTACTCGTTTCATTTTTCTTTCTTTTATAAGTCATCAACGAATTGATTTCGCCTCGACGAAACGTGAAAATACACATTAGCAAAAAATATAGTGCAGATATATTATACGTTTGCTATACACAACAAGGACAATTTTCTTTACTTTCTACATATATTCTATGTTTGTTTTGTCGTCTTCTCGACGGTTCGACGAAACTATATGCGCGAGTTCTCCAATCCTCCAAATGCTCGTTCTGTTGGCGAAAAACAATTTAACGAACAGGGGTACCGAAAACAATGTCACAGTTGGTCGTTTTCTAGGCTTGAATAATTTTTCCTTAAATCATTCGAAGGAAAAATATTACTTGTCTGGTTACTCGTAGTTAATATTAAAAGGCACAAAATGGAATGTCGCACGACCACCGACAGCGTGAACTGAACCGAAACGATACGAAAATGGAAAAGGTATAGTTATCGAGTAGTTAGGTCTATAAATGCAATAATATATGACCGCACTCAAAGATAGATACGTGCATTTCCTTAGACTGGACGCGCATCATACATATTTTCTCTACTTTAAAGCTGCCGGGTTCGATGAGTCCGTTTAAGCACGTTCTATCGCGTTAAAGCTATATTGCCTTGTGACTCGATAACGAAAAACCTACATGTATGTATGCGTAACGCCAAGAAACTCCGTATCACTTAGGTACGGTAAATGCGGTATCGAATATAAATACGAAGCAACATCGTAAACAACAAGTAGTTTTAAAAGTTAAGTTAATACTACCTATGTACATTCGTAAAATACTCTACTCTCTTTCTATTGTTTGCTGCCATAGATAAAGTGGACGTACACAAAAGTTCTGAGCCTCAGAACGATATTTTCTCGCATGAATTGCATTCGTTGGGCACAGCTTCGTTACGTTCATGGAATCAATAGTCCAAACAAGAAGAAGTAAAGCGTGAAGAAGTAGAAAACAACGAGACAAATCGAGTACGTCGAGTGTTGTATCGACCATTGGCGAAATCGAGGAACGATTAAGCTGTGCGAACACCTTTATCCTTAATAATTCTATCGCTATTTAGTCTCGTTCGCATTCTCGGCCGGAATTTGTTGCAGTTAAGGACGGTTGCGAACGATATATGGAACGACGTATATACATGAAACCTCGCGTGTCATGTCGAGTAACGTAATCGTAGAGGAAGGCAAAACACACGTGAATGCTCTCTGATGTCATCCTCGACAGTTTGATATTCGAAGGTGGATCGTGCTTTGTCTCTACCAGGTGTGGTATATGATAAAAACCAAGCATTCGTGACGAAAACTGATTTAGATTTTCAGTCTTAATTTCTATTGTTGTGGTTGTTGTTACTGACGGTCGTAGGATTACTGCCTCCGTTATTGTTGTTGTTATTATTCTTATTGCTGTTTAAAGTGGTCGAGTTTCCTATGTTATCGATCTCGCGCTGAGCACGGGAAATTTTTACTTTGTCCCGCGGTGTTCCATCCTCGCCGGTTTCCATAGCAAACATTTTCATTTTTTCTTTGAAACTGAGTTTTTCAGGGACGGGTCCAACTGGGGCATTCTGCTGTAGTTTTTGCTTCTCTGCCAATCGTCTCTGTCTTGGATCCCTGAACAGACCAATTGAACGATAAAGACCTTCAATCGTGTATCGGACAGTAATCAACAAACGGTAAAAGCGACAATGCGATAGGAACGACATAACGTTACTTGTAAACCTCCTGAGCGCCTATTACACCGGGCGTGTTACCCTGAAGCGGCATGCTGGATCCCTCTGGTGTCTTTGGGGATGCCAGTAAACTTTCTGCATCGCTGATGAAATTCTAAAACCATGGGATTGAAATCATACGAAATGAATCTTTTGACGCAGTAAAAATAGGAACACATTAGAATCGGCGGATCTTACATTTGGATCCTCTGCGATAATGTCCATGATCGTGGATGGAGCGGTGCCGATTAAATTTCCAGACGGAACGTTTCGCTGCATCGATTCCATGTTTGCGTTTGAGTCGTGGAATGAGACCCTCTTAATGGACGTTGGTTGTTGGGTATGGGTCAATTGCATTATACTAGACGCATTTATGTTACTCGATCTGAGAGCACCCTGTTGCGACATAACCGCGTAACTGGAACCCCGTTCCGGTGGCAAAGGTGCTTCGTTGTTCCCATTTTGACTTGCTAGAAAGTACATGTATAAATAGGTCTCCCTTTATTTCTTTTTATTTCCATCGATCGCATCGTAGATTTTACTTACAAGATACATTAGGCCCATTGATAACCAAGTTCTCTAATCGCAATATACTAGGGTGCAATGGTTGCTGTTGATTTTTGTGTTGGGATTGCGGCTGCTGCTGTTGCTGATATGCTTGTGGATGTGGCTGTTGCTGCTGCTGTTTAGCTTCTTCTTCTTTCTTCTTCAGAGTTTCGTCAAATTCCATTTGTTTTCGTTTAAGTTCATCTTGTCTACGCTGCGCTTCTTTGTCCTCGTGTGTAGACTGAGAGGAAGCAGGCAAAGAGGACTTCTGAGAAACAGCCATGTGAATCAAAGAGGACATCGGCATTTGTCCAACGTTGTTTTGCATTTGGTTAGGTTGCTCGCGTTGAAGATTTTGCGACAGATGCAACGCCGCCGAATTCTCTTGCTGTGACATGGGAATGTTTGAAACATTCTGGGACGATTGCTGAGTCCCAGTGGGAGGCGCAACGTTAAGTGTTTGCAGAGCATGAGTTCCTCGTACGGGTTGACTGGTAACATTCGCCCTGGACAAACTTGGATTCTGCTGTTCCTGCAAATTATTCCGGTCCTGAATGTTCGCCGCGCGAAGCAAACCGTGAACTCGCTGTAGACTCTCGGCATCCAGATCGTTGCTTTCTTCGTCGTCGTCCTGTTGATTGGCAGCTTCCTCGGCTCTCTTTTGGAAATCTCTTTCTAACTGAAGAGCCCGAAGTTGCTCGTCCTGTTGCGAGGTTCTGTGAGGTAACGCGCTCAGATCGGCTATTTGTTGATCCCGCCACTGCCTCGCGGCTTCTCTTCTGAGCGCTTGTTCCTAAATAATTTTACAAAGATAACATTTTTTTTTGTTTACCTTTGACCGTTCGTAAACGTACAGTATCAACAAGTTTGACAAGCTCGCCGCACGTACCAACGCGTGTCGTCCGTTTTGTTTTTCTCTTTGTGCTTATCAATGAAGCTGTTTCTATTTTATGTGATTCTTACTAGTCTATCGTACCTTCTCCTTTTCTTCTCGCTGCCATGGGTTCGTGGCGCTATACTGATACTGTCGCGGCTGCAACATCGTTCCCGCGGTTCCATTCGCTGTATAGTATCCCCCTCGGGGTGGGTCTTGCATACTCGCGTTGTACCTGTTGGCCGAGAAAACAACTGGTCATTAAACGTGCCGGCGTTTTCCTCTGATCGCAAAGGCTAAAAGCGTATCAAGGAACTGTACCTCGTGTCCGACTGCTTCTGGTAAAGGGGATGCGTGGACGTGTTCGGGGGTGGTGGCGGAGGGCTCTCCCTGAAAGTTTCTTCCGGGAGGGCTGGTCGTATCGGCGTGATTTCATTGGGCTGAACGGAATTGACTGGTTCCGGCATCGTTTGCGTTCTGTTCATGCCAGTTTCGCAGGAATACTGATCGTTTCGTAGGTCAGAGCTGCCATTCAAGTAATATTGCGATCCGATGGTAAAATGTCGATTCGGATCCGTGTATTCCGGCATCCCGCCGTTTGGCTGCAAACGCGTCGTGTCAGCTTTTCCCCTGGACGGTGGCGCGCTATATTGAACGTGTCCCAGACTCGGTTGCTGCATGCTCTGATGCTGATGCTGATGTTGGTGTTGGTGTTGATGCATATGTTGAGGCTGAAGCTGACCTGGTGACTGTAGCTGATGCTGATGCTGGTGTTGATGCTGATACTGGTGTTGATGTAAATGCTGATGCTGATGGGACGGCGGAGACTTTCCGTACTGAACCACGTAATGGCCATATTGCGAGTCCATGTAGCCGTAATTCGTACCGGGCGTTTGTCTAGCTGTATGGCCAGATGTCGGTGCTATGATCGCAGCGGATGCGGTCACCGATGGATTCGCTCCCGCGTTCGGCGAAGAACCGATCGATTTTATCGGTCTCACCACCGAATTCGTGGACTGAGGGTTAACCGGTGATTTTACGTTGTACGCAGCAGGACGATACTGAGCGGTCGGGCCCAGACTCGGGACGGGCATCGGGACCGAGACCGGAACCGGAGCTGGTACATTGCCACGCAATTCCCGCCTTCTCACCTCCTCTTGCATTTCCTGAAGCTTCGCCTCTTGTCGTATTATGTCTCGCGAGGACTGCGACCTCGGAGGCGGTCCGGTGCCTTGCTGCTGCGATTGGTTACCGAGATAAGACTGTTGCTGGACTTGAGAGACATAGGCGGATATCGGTCTGTCTCTTGGCTGGTTCGTTTCGAACGTGCCTGGCCGATTCAACGAACTCTGAGAACCCCTCGAACTCTTTTGCAATTGCAAAGGGTTTCTAGAAAAACGAGAAAAACGTTCGGCCTTGTTGAAAGATCATTAATCGCATAGTTTCGGCAGCAAAACGAACGTGAACGAGATTTCAGTACCTTTCCTCCAAATGTTGCGACGGGCTGCATCGTTGTTTCGCCAATGCGTCTTGACTTCTGTACACGCTCAGATTCTGGTAAAACCTCTCGGCTTCGTTGGTGTGCAAAGCATTCGGAGGGGCGATTCCGAGCGCGTTCGTACTGTTGCTACTCCCGGTAGTCGGAGGACAGGGATTCAAATTTGGCGATGATTGTTGTCTACTCACGAGACCGCTCGGTGGCAACGTTCCGATTCTTATCGGGTCATTCAGGTTATGACTCGAGCTATTGCGAAACAAAGACGAGGAAATATCGTTATGCGGTCCAAGAGTGAAAGTGTAACAAATTAGAAGAAAAAAAAATGAAAACGATATTTACCGAGAACGTAGCGATGTCGTGCCGTTGATCGCTGATATTGAAGGCGGTTGAGCAACTGGTGGAGTGACGCTGTTACTGGACGACGTTCTACTGTAACCAGGATTGAATACCTCGTGTTGCTGCTTTCCTTCGGTGCCCACATCTGCATACAAGTAATTAATCCATAAGATTTTCCCCTTCCTTCTACCTGTTCTTTATTTGAAGTAACAAATAAATACTCTAGAGCAGCGAACTGGGCAATTACTGCTCCGAGAGCAAAATTCCTCCTCTAGGGTTATCTCCACTATGGTCCCTCCGGTGGCTCCTTCGAGTTGCGGCAGAGGACCACACTGGGAGTAACCAGGGAGAGAGAATTCCGCTCTCGGGGCAGCAATTGCCCAGCTCTACTCTACAGAATACAACATAATCTGTTATCTAAATATCGACGCCCAGAGTAATTTTATAACGGAACTGTTTAATCATCAAATGATAGCTTCGAAACGTTCAAGTTAAACATATTCGTCAATCGAATACAAATGTAACGAAGAGTGCGATATAAAAAGAGATAGAGTGTTCGAGAAAGAAAGAGGGGGACACGTTGGTTGGGTGAGATTAGGTCGCCGTGAAATTACTTACTGTGCAACGCTGGCACGGACTTGCTGGTATGAATTTGTTGCTGCGGAGCAGTTGTGTCGCGTCCAAGCCGTGAAGGTAAGTCTCGTTCACTCATGCGACGAGGCCCTGCGATAAGCACAAGATGCAGAAAATACGTTTGTTTCAGCTCCGCGATCGAACTCGTACGAGACGATAGAAAGAAAAACAGACAGACAGATAAAACAAGCATGAATGTGCAAACGGGCAGCATGCGACGTGCACCTACGACAAAAGCACTCGTGTGAACCGCCCGAATAGACGTAAACGAAAGCGATAGTGCGTTAAACGAACAACGATAAGTAAGACACAATTGTGCACGAAATTAAGCTGGATCACATTCTCGTATTGTCCAATTGGTTATTAGCCCGTCACTGTGGAGAGGTATTCTCGTGCATTGACAACGTTTAGTCTGTTGGCATAGTGCAGCATTCATTCGAACAACGTCTCGACAAAGTCAAGAAAACCAACTATAATACGTTCGTGAGATTGATAAAAATAACCTTTAAAGGAAAATAAATAGTACGTATATAGGCGACAGACAGCGTCTACGGTGAAACAGTGAACGGGTCAGCATTTTTTGCAGTTTTGCTTTGCATTCAGCCGTTCTATCGCTCGAATCTTGTTACGCACGGGAACAACGGAAAATTAACGAAAACAAACGAAATCATCGTTCAACGACACGGATTTTTTTATCATGCGTGGTGAATAGTTGGACGAATTGGCGTGTAAAGCTCGGCACCGAGCTTTCTCAGTTTCTCTATACGTATATAGGTGAATATTCACAAGCGTGGGCCGTCTATGACGTTCAAATTTCCGCGGCAGGCACGTCAAAGAAATTCAAGAAACTCGAGCATTCTTTCGGTTGCTTACGTAAAATTAAATCGACCTGCACAGAGCTTCGATCTAGTCTCGTGCGTATTGTCCGATCGCTCAACTTCCGTCGATACAAGTTCGACCCATTCGCCTTTGTCTCGTCGATCGGATCGGGCGACGCGTTCTCTTGGTCCTCGTCGTTGTTCGTTATTTTATTTTCGATTCGGCTGAAATTATTCGATCGACAATTGTTCGTTTCTGGAACACCTTGTCTCGTGCTCCGTGACAAATTGTTGTCGACAAGAACAAGACACCTTGAGGTATCCTCGGTGCGGTGGTGTCGCGAGACGTCAATGTCCTTACACGAAATTACCTCTTCGTCAACACGTGGCCGAGTTTTATCGTTCTGTCGTTTACTCCGTCCTGATTCGTCGACTGAAGCGTCGTTCCATTGACAAGCAACCAAAGAAAATCCCGCACGAATCTTATCCCCTGCGCTATTAACGTTTACGTGTGAGGATGCATCCTGGGCGAAGGAACTTTGTGAACGTCGTTGTAAATTGGTCCCGTCTGGTGGCAGGCCTGACTTCTCCAGGGCTACTGGATAGGAACTAGAAAATTGCCTCGACAATCTACTGTCGATCGTCGAATCGAGTCCGACGAGGTTAGTCGAGGACACGACGATGTTTTCGCTCGATTGGCAAGATGGCCATGGACCGCTCGCGTCGTCGAGATTCGACATTTTCTCGAGCTGTTCTATGATCCGTCGTTGTTCCGACAACGACAGCCTGTCTCTGCTGCTCGTTCGGTTTTCCTCCGATCCACGACGAGCAGACCGTGAATCACGGTCGTTGTCACCACGAATCGAAGACATCCTTCGTCTTAAATTCAATTCGGACAGATACTCTTTGTCGACCGCCGGAAAACGATGCCTCGACCGTATCTCGTACACTTCACGCGAGACGAAGTTCGGTTCGGACGCACATTTCCGGTACGCACCAGCCAGCCCGACTGCCCCGATCGTGTTCGCGTTGGCGAGCTTCGAAAAATGTTTCGCCAGAGCCGCCACTCTACCGCACCCGAGGCGTACATCTTCCGGTGATTTCCAACACTTGTCGAAGCTCGACACGTCGCTCGAAGTGTCGCTGTCTAGGCCGGACAGGTCGAGATTCAATTCCGGGATCGTGGTAAATTTCTTGGGAGTCACAACTTGTTTCCCAATTCTCGCTCCACGATTTGTCGATTTTTTCATCCTATCACCGTCATCGTTCTCTGACTTGCCATCGACGTTTCGTTCTCGTACAATTGGACATTCAGGTTCGAGATATTCTTCCTTCGCTAATCGCTGTCTGTCTTTCTTCATTGTTGATTTACATTTTTTCTCAGTCTCGCCGATGACAATCGACTCGAATCGGCGAAGCGAGTCCATAGAACAGACTCGCGAGATTGTGGTGCCACCCTCGTGACCGTTCGACAAACGTTCGTCCAGTTCGTCCAACATGTTCAATTCGTCCAGTTCGACTAATTCGTCGAATTCGTCAGATTCGACCGTCGGCTCGTGCGGCAGAATTTCGGGGGTTTGATCGATATACGGTATAGAGTCGAGAGACAAGCTTTTGTCGAGAGTGTTGTTCACCGCGGTGGAAAATTCCGGAGTGTCACGCGCGGGCATGCTGGTCGCGGTCGTCGTGCTCGGAACACTGATCCGGGAGTGAACGGGCGGACAGAGCTGACGGACGCTCGAATCGATCAAATCCTGCGAATTATCGTGTGAGAACGGAGGAGGACCGGCTCCTCGTGCACGCCAAGACGGAGTGTCTTGCGTGGACCACGGAACCGTGACGAGAGCAGCTTCGTCTCTTTCCATCCGCAACGGACATTTCACGTGTATCGTCGCGGCGTCGTGGTCGTCAGCCTCGATTGTCGGGTCGATACATCGAGGCGTCGACTTATCGCCGTGTGGAACACACAATTCAAAATCATTCAGTGAAACGCGACGACACGGGTCGTCCGTTCTGTTCGAGACGCGGGAAGGATCGCACACGGAATCGTAACCGTAGGAAGTTCGCCCCTGAGGACTCGGAGATAGATTCGCACCTGGTGCTGGTGGTATTTGGTCGTGGATCGTACGTGTCCCTGAGTCTATCGAGCGTCTTGGCACGGTCAACAAATTACCCATCGAATGCGACGTGGATGGCTGTCCGTTCGTTTCCTGTACCATCGAAGAAGCGTCCAAGTGCTCGGACTTGGGTCGAACCTTGTGCACTGCTTGAGAATAATGAGTTAGTGAAGCGTTAGTGAAGCGTTATTCGGAATTGCGTTACTGGGCTAAGAGTTTAACGCACGAGCCGGGTTGAGACGCGTAACGCGCGGAGGCGAGAATCACGGTCGTTTAGTGAAGCGTCAAAGCATCGTGGAATATTTTTTCCATAACGGTCAATCGAGGAACGAAGCTGATTCGCGATCGATACGACAAAAAGAGATCCGTTTGCTCGCCTCGCGATACTACGTTTCTCGATGGGAGCTTTGAAGGTTATTACGGACAGTTGTTGGCAGAGGCAAACCCGAAACCGCCAAAGTCTCGTCGAATGAAGTAGAATATCTGTGTGGTGGGTAGGTATGCATGAGAGAAAAAGCGGAATAAGACGTACAAGAGGATGAACATTCGTACCTCTGGTCATGACTGGCGAGGGTTGGGATAACAGAGTGGCCAGTCCATGGTATATGGCACCTTGTTTGGCAACTTCGAGGGTCACTATGGGACCGGTACGCACCAAGTACTCGGCAGCTCTGAGGAAAATGTAAAGTGTGGCTGCATATTACGACAAAAAAAAATAAATATATCGTTGACTCGTCGGCGAATAATCTGCACTCACTTTTCTTGCGTGATTCCAACCAGGCTCTGACCGTCCACCTTCAGCAACTGATCGCCAGCCGTTAATCTACCGTCCTGCGAATATCGTCGCGACACAATCGTGAAAGGAAGTTCAGAGAATATTGGCTATGGTATATTATAATTAATTCGTGTGATTATTATGGCACTAATCGGTACTCACAGCATCGGCGGCACCGCCCGCGACAACGCTTTTGATGTATATTCCGAGTCTATCTTGACCGGCACCCTGTAAAACGCAATCAGAATCACGATCATATTTTCTAATAAAATATATAACGCGAAACACTGACAAACATGTGTGGGAGACAAGATGAATGATAGCATACTTTCGCCGCGACGATACTCAAGCCCATTCCGTTGGTTGATTTGTGTAACTTTATCACGTGAATCTCCGGCTGAACCGGATTAGGTCCGACGTTACAGGAATAGCTTCCAGACCGGTTGCTCATCGCGCTGGGACTGCGAAACTGCGACAAAAACTCAAATGTTTCATTAAAGCGTCCCGTCGACGATCATCGACAGAGTCTCCCCTGAAAGGATCGAACGAAAGGACTCACGTTGTTATGATGATCTATCATATATATGGTCCAGTATCCGCTGCTCGTCGGCTGCGCCGCCATTCGACACAAACCGTCCCGTTGTAAGGGTGCTAAAAATTCCGCGAGGCCCGGCGGCACACCTCGGATCACCTCGCAACTGTATCCATCCTCGGGAAGAAGAAGAGCCAGGCCGAGAGTGGATTCTTCCTCGAGTCGAATCTCCCTGCCATCGGCGCGCGCGAGCGTGTCGGCCACACCTTCCGTCACCTGAATATTCAAACGCAATGTAACAGGACGAGTCGAGGAAAAGACAGTCAACGACCATCATTCATCGATCCCCACTTACTCTGACTACATTTTCGATCAGCTCCGCGGGAAGTCTCGGCTCATCCGCGGCCGGCTGATATTTCTGCAACAACGCCCTAACCTGAAGGGAATTTAGCTTGAAACAGGTCGAGCTCAACGTCGCCAATTCCTCCGCGTTGTATTTCGGCGCTTGCAGCAGATGGGTGGCCTGCATGATCGTCGCCAGATGACATTGACTCGCCAGCTCGAGTCCCTGCCTCTCCGCCCATGTCTCGAGAGCGTTCAATCTGGCTTTCAGTCGGCGACCGAACCACCTCACGCACAGATTCGCGTTCGAGACCAGCGCATTGAATGCGGTCGCGTTTATCGTGTGAAATAGATGACTGAACAACTGAATGGTCAGGGCGGCGTTCACACGGCACCGCCTCAACAGTGCCATCGTACTCGAGAAGATCTGCAATACGCCGGCCTCCTTGGCGGGTTCGTCGGCGTCGGCCATGAACTGTGACATCGCCGGCGCTAGCTCGAGCGAGATACAACGTACCAACGACGCGAACGCCTCGTGAACCGCCTCCGTCAGGATATCCTGGGCCCTGGTCGAGAACGCACCGACGTGACGATCGTTCTTCAGCATGTGCAACAACTCCGAACCGTTTGCTAACCACAGAGCCAGCGATGACGCGTCCATGTACCGTTCCTGTCGACGAGACAACAATTGTTATCAGACCCGTGATTTACCATTTGGCGCGTTTTCCAACCATTTGGCGCAATTTTCACCTGGATCACCCGGTGTATCATACCGGCGACATTACTTAACATCACCGTTAATCTATGCGCTCTCTCCGTGGGCTGTAATTCCGGCCTGTAATGGGTGCTCGCGCGGTATCGCGCCGCCAAATAGAGCGTATACGTCGGGGCGAGCTTAAACTGCGGCGCGGACGGTTCCACGTCCGTGATCACCGCGTGGAAAAACGTCTCCTCTGTTTCCTCGAGAAACTCCAGCACCGCCGGCAGTATCGGATCCGTTCCACGTGGTTGTTGTCGATCGTTTTGCAATGTCCTGTCGAGACAGAAAAGTGTGTCCCCGTTAACAATGTTTAAGTCGTAACCGCGTGACGCCGTCGTCGTCGTCGTCGTCGCGCGCAGTTCCCGAGGTGGTGTTTCTCTTGTTACACAGAGCCGCGGAAGAATGATCGAAACTCGACAAAAGGTTTCCACGCACGCGCGCCCGCTCTACCACCTACACCTATACACACACCCTCTTGCGTATCCCTATACCCACAGTTTTTTCTCATGTTTTTTGATTTTTTTGTTTGGTCCCTTGATGGTAAAGCAGCCTGTTACCTGTTACCATCCCTGCTGCTGGTCAGACTCGCAGTCTCGACATTCCCGTCCAGATCGAAGGTGGTCTCGTAATTGTGCGTGGATTCTGCACCATGGTTCGGGCTTCGGGGATGGCAAACAACAGTGCCGGTGAGGGGCGTTGACTTGCTCTGACTAGACATATGGGAAGTTTGATCCTGGCTCCGTTGGCCTTGCGCCTGGTTCATCTGTTGCCCGCCGTTCGGTGTGCCGGGCACAGAAGAACCGTATCTTTCCATGCTCGTCTCTTGAATGGTCAACTCTGGGGATCGTCTACGGTACAAAAGCAGGCCGCGTGCAGGAAAAGAAAAACCCAACGGGGAGAAGCGAAAGTCCAACAAAAGAAACCAAGTGAAAAAAAAAAAAAAGAAAAACAACAAAAAAAAGACTCGAATACAGGAACAGTAACATTCCGTGTTTATACAAAAAAAAAACAACATATACAAAACACACTCTGGGGCACCAGTACTCTTTTCTCTGTTTGAACTTGTACTTGTTCTTTTCCTCTCTACTCGACTACTACATTCACATCTACTCTCACCTTGTATCCTCTTGAACGTGATCTCGTGTGCCGTGACCAAGACTAATTCGCTTGCTCTTCCCGATCCCGTACGCATCCGTATCGACTCACTTACCCAGACTCACTGCGTGTCTATTCGTTCAGTAACCATCGTTCTTTCTCTCTCTGTCTCATGCCTCGAGTCACGCGTGTCCGTGTGTATATCGGATTACAAGCGGGGGAACAACGGGGAACAAGCACAACCGTGTTTCGTTGATTTCAATGATCCCTTACCGTTCGTAGCCGTACTCGATCTGCCTTCCGGAATCATGACGTTGCCTGATACGATCCTCGGGCGCTGGATCGATGAATCGAAAGGTGTGTAGTCTGCCGAATTTCACGATCGCGCCATTCTACGAACGTGGATGTGTTATTTTGTTAGAGAAAACGAACAACACTACACGCAAAAAGAAAATCGTCGAAACATTATCACGTGACACACATTACCTGAAGTATCGTTGTCTGATGGATCCTCTGATTGTTAACGTACGTGTGGGCGTCTCTGGAGCAAGGTGTCAGAGTGACGATATTCTCGGTGAAAGCTATGACACAGTGTCGCGGCATCACAGTGGGCCCAGTCAACGTGAGTGTTTGTGCTTGAACCGCCTGCGGACCTATCGGCCTTTCCGAACCCACCTCTGTCACGTTGGGCTGCAACCGGTGTCTGGCTCCGGTCCCGTGGGGAATATCGCTACCGTCCGGATTCAATTCCAACAAGAACGGTAATCTCTCGTCCTCGTACCTACGGATGTCGAATTCCGGAAATTTACTACACAACGCTCGCTTGTGTCCTCCTCTGTTCTTATATTTAATCTGACGGGTCTCTGTGCACTACATACACTGACGAACAAACACGGTTTCCTCTAAAGGAAAAAAGTGACATAAGGGAAAGATGTCCCACCACTTGGTTTCGGAGTTACTGAAATTTATGCCAATATTTCAGTATTTGAAATAAATTTATCAAGCGGTAGGTAGCCCTTATCCCTATATTGCTTTTTCCCCTAAAGGAGGCAGAGTTTGCTCGTGAGAGTACATTAACGCGTATTATCCTTTCACGAACCTGTGATCGAGCTCGTTCCATTTGCCGTTAGGTTTTTTCTTTCGCTTCCGGGGCACGTAATCCGCCGGTCTTCTCCGTACATGGAACATAATTGAACCTAAAAACCATGCCAGAAAAAAAAACGCGTTGTTATGTACATCTATATATATGTATACAAATACGAGATACAGTGTTCCTGTGTACACGTTAACTCCTATGAGTTAAGGGACTAATTAACCTAGCAAGGGGAATGGAACATCGATAAACAAGACATTATAGTAAATCATTAACGAGTGTTCGAAGACTCCACGGCACTGAATCTTCAAACGACATCCCCACCACTGGGGAGAGGAGGTACCGTAGAACCAGTCAAGCTCCCATTGGTGGGGATGATGTCTAAACGTTCAGTGCCGTGGAACCTTCGAACACTCATCAATGATTTACTGTACATTCTATTTTTATGTTTGTACAACAAAGATTGGGCAGGAATTTGAATCAAATGTCGCAAATTGTATTCGTGAAAGTAACATGGTAGCTTCACGAGTTGTTCTTCATCTAAATTTTAAGAGACGCTCGATCGGATGCGAAAACGGGAACGGAAAATGAAAAAGAAGTTTTTTCTGACTGATATTCTCATCCATGGTTCTTCGACACCACAGGATATACTCGAAACAAACGCAATTCAGTCACGCAGGATTGAAACGACAAGAATCGTGCGTGTTTTATCGTTGTCGCTAAATATCGACGCCGATTTCTGATGTCTTTGGGTGTCGCGTGTCCAGCTGACCTACATAGTTCGTCCACGTGCGTCGACACGGTTAAAACAACGTCACTGTTGAAACATCGGAAGCTTCACGAAAACAAATACGGATCGAACTGATGCCTAGAGAAACGTGACGAAGACAAGAACGAAGAATTTACAATACGAACGAAAGATCAATTTGGAAATCTGTTCACGGATAATGTTTAAGTATCTTAATCGAAGTCAGATCGAGGTTGGCGCAATCGTGACGAGCGAATTTTTCACGCGATATAGAAACTTCGATTCTATCGTAAACGAACACGGTATATACGTGGCTGGGGGCTGCATCAAGTCGATAAACTCCGTGCAAAGGTTACACAGAAATCGATCACAACTGGTGTACGAAGGTCTGGTCTACAATTACGAAAACAGGGGCAACCGTAAGAACAAGGTAATAAATCTTACGTCTAATTCCCCAATCCATCATGTTGCGTAAAAAATAGCACCGATTCTAGGTGCAATGGTCCCTAAATAGTTTCCTCCCTGGTCCCCTTTTTAACAGTCGACGATAATTTATTAAAATGTTGGTCCTCTACGTTTCATCAGGTCCCTTCTTCATTTCTCGTCTCTGTACGATTATCGCATGAAATTTCGGCGGCCCCCCGCCGCTACCCGGAATGCTATCTCGCTCCCCCTTCTTCTTTCGTTATCTTACATGCTTCGATTCAAAGTCATAAGTATCGGCGCGGATCGAAAGGTAAACTTCCAGATTCCCGGAAAAAAAAGATTCCGATAACAGACACACGTACACATATACACACACGCCGCGCGCGTTTTCACATCCGGGCAGGTTGCACTTGGATCGACGCGGCGGTGTTCACACGATCACCCCATTTTCGTAGTGGCGTATTCCGTATCGTGCGGAGAACCGAAAACACACGGTTTCTCGACGGGCTTTACCGCGTACCATCCGTCCAAACTTTCTCGCAACGATACTGCTTCGCGGTCGATAACGCACGGTGTCGCGTATCATCGGCCAAACGATTTCGTTTCATCGTTACTTGTGTATGTTATACGTTCCACCGAAACTTGTGTATATTTGGAAACGAAAATCGTGTATCGATCCTTTCGAGGGGGAACGGATCCTTTAGCGTCGTCAGTTCGTTCTCCGTGTCGTTCACGGAGGTTGGTCCCGACACTCTATGGTTCCGGGGCGTCCAGGAGAACGACGAAACCGGAACACGAAGTTGAACCGCGTGAGCGTTTAGCGCGACTGAACTTGAACATTGGTGGAGACGAAGCGTGTATCGTGTGTGTGCGGGCGATCGTTGGTTCGTCGCACGAACAAACGAACGAACGGAGAGAAGGGTCAAAGCGCATGCGTTCTCGTCCGTCGACTCGTCGACCCCGTCAGTCGTCACCGACCAGCGCAACTCGGTACAAACGAACTAATAAAAGCAACCTAACGCGAGGTATCCGTGTGTATCGGGCGTCGTCCGTCACACGGTGTTTTCTTCCGTTCCCTTCGTTGATTGATTTTCATCAGGGTTCTTCCCCGTATTTTTAATATCCGATCTCGAATCGCAATCCACTATCAGACGGCTACCAGACTTTTTCAAATTAGTACCCAAACATCGACAAATCGATCCTCGGGAATCATTGGTCGTCAACGGTCCCGTGAAAGATTTTTCCGGATATAATAAAATCCAGCTTACCGCGTGCCGAAGGATGATTCATAAGAATGGCGAGAGGGCATTCGTCGTCGTCCAAAATATATTCCTGTTGCGTTCCACCGCCGGTGTTCTCGCTGTTCACCTGAGCCATTAAGTCAAATGTGAACGATCGATCATGGAAACGGATTACGGAACAGAAATATGTATACTGGTCGAAAGAATTTAGAGGATCGTATATCGCAGATATACGGCGTAGAATTCTAGGATGATTGTTTATAAAATCAAAACTAAATCATACTGGCATTATATAGGTATAGCATTCTCTTCGTTTGTTTCTTTCTAGAAATTCTATTTGTTAGGCGATCCCCTAATTGTTTCGAGCAGCGTAAAAGCAACTTAATTAACGAATTATTAGCTGACCTGCACCAGACAATACTGCTGCGGATCGACCTTTTCCAATCCGTACTTGGAGAGCATCTCCCGTACAACCTGAACAGCCGAGTCCCGTACGCTCAGAAGCAACGTTTTATACGGGACGTCCTTGCAGAGCGCCTCCCCGTATATCTTCAATGTTCCGCCTGTGTCCGGGCCGCCGTCTTTGCTGCGAAACTGCTGTAATTTTCTTTCCAGTTTCTGCTGGCGTCGTCTTCGCATTACCGCTTCCGGATTCGAGATGCTTCTCGTAAAGCTTGTTTCCGGCAATTCTGAAAACGACAACGGAGCTGTCCTTATTATCCTTCCAGGATACCCATGTTTAAATCGTTACACGTATACACACATACACACACGCGGACGGACGGCTGGTGCCTGGTTCCGTTTCACCCTGTTTCGCATCTCTTCCCTCTCTAAAAACACCCACGGACCTTACAGTTTATCGTGCGAATAAGTCATAAAATATACGTTGGAATCGCAACGATATCGACACGTCGATAACGTTCTATCGCTCGCAGACGTACACCGGCGGTAATACCCGTTCAAATAGTTTCATCGAACAAACTTGTGCAACTCGACGGTGTTACACACATATATATACACATTAAATCCTTATCGCTCGTGAACCTCCCGCGTATTTCACGTACATAGAATGTATATTAAATAATTAGTATATGTTTCTGAACCATGATTGTCTCGGAAAGGTGCCGCCGATCGTCGATATTGGAACGGTAATAACGAAGCGCATAACTGGCATCGACGTAAATAAGTCTGGCTCAAGAATAAGACCGCTAACACATCACCGACAAGTTTACAACGACGCATCGACATATGTACGTAGAATCGAACGCCCTAAAATCTAATAACCTGACTTTATCCGCTTACCCGTGTAAAGTTTCTCCGCCACGCCGTTCTGATCGGCAGGCGCCGCGTTTTCGTCCTGTTCCACGCTCTTCAGCCGGCTGAGCTTCTCTTGCTTCTTCATCTGTTTCTTCTCACGTTTGCTTAGTTTCCTACGGAAGCTGGATCCGTCCGCGGACGAGAAACCAACGCCCTGGGCGTTTGTCTTGTCGTCGATTCGTCGCAGAAGGAAACGTCCCTCGCGATCGTCGATGTGCCAGTTCAATTGGACCAGTAAAGGTTTCTCGTCGAGGCCAAGCTTCCGTTCCTCTACAAGCGAATATGTAATGTTGCGATCGGTACGTGTGTCGAACGGGAATGAAGCAAAAGGGTTTTCTGCCGACATCACACAGACACTTACCACCGTTCTCGTGAATCTCATACAGAGCGTACTCCGGAACCGAGAGCATTCGCATGTCCGGTCGAAATTTCTCGATAAGCGTTTCGATCACCGCTTGACTCGTTGCGTCCGATGCTACTCTAATGCATTTGGTCGCGACCTTCTGACCGCTATCTTGAAAGTAAAATCGCATCACCCCGTGAAACTCCAAGTCCTGCGAAGAAAATCATCCGGTGAACGTTCGAAAATTTGCACACGTGTGATTTCTATGTTGTACCCTCCATAAATAATCGGATACTCACCTCGTTCGGTTCCGAAAGCTCGAACAAATCCAACCGATTCGCATTCCACTGTTGAATCACGCCCCGCAGAGCCTCCCGCTCGGCTTTTTTATTCGCCAGCTCTGTGGCCATCCTGCGGAAAAGAACAAAACACAACCGCGAATCAATTATCGAACGAAAAGAAAAAAACAACAGAGAAATCCATATACTTTTTGTACAATTCTAGTGTTGCCCACATTCAGTTTCTCTGGTACGTAAACCGTGGACAGAATCACGTGTTTCGCATCTCTCGTTTTGCGAGTTGTCAGAGCTACTTTTCGAAATGACTAATATTTCTCGTTACGCCACCTGTTATCTTGTCCAAGCGTCACAACTACTTGTTGTCTCTTTTTCCTTCTCTTTCCGATACTGCCGGCGTTAATCGGTAGAAGAACCGTGACAAAGCGCATTCGCTTATTTGGATCAGGGTTGAAACAAGGAGAAAAGTCGTGAATCCCCGGTGTGAACCCATTTTCGCAACGTTCGATAAATCGATAATCGCGAACCGTTCGAAAATCCACGATTGAGTGTATATGTAGTTAACCCAAAGCGACGGAGAAGCGATGCCGAAGGGACACTCGGAGGTATATACAGACGTGCCGAGGTGCAAGGAATCGGTTCGGATCGGATACGATCGACCCGGCTCGACGTTCCTCGGGAATCCTCGTCGAATCGAATCGGGCCAGCTCGGGAGCGGTACGCTGTCCACGAGCGAGTCCGCATACCATGCATTCCTATCTCTTCTCCGACTGTGCCCGGTTTTAAAACCTTAAAAGCGCGCTTGAGTAACTCGAACACGCTCGAGTACCCTCCACGCAGCATGTAGAACCACCCTCGGCACCGTGATCGCGATTCTTTCAAACACCGACTGAACCAATTCCCGTTTTCCTCCCCACCCAATATCTCCCACGAGCGAACTTTTTCACGAGCCGCCGCCGCCGCCGATGCCGACAACGACGATCCAATAATTTTCTTACGTTTTATCGTCGAGACAAACATTCCCCCTCCCTTCTCTGAAAAACAATATATTTCAGATCTTAAACCATTCATTGACCGATAATAATTTCACGGTCATCGTTACATTCGATTCTTCGATTTCCCAGAATGAACGTCCTCCTTTCCCTCCGATTTCTTTAAAGTGCCAATTTCTCGCCAATATCAGCCCCCGATATCTAACTTCGCAATCAGCTACTTATCTGTCACACTTGCATAATCAACGGGGAGAACGAAAGTGTAGGATTGTTACTCTGCACAATTTTCGACAGAGAACGTTCTCAAGCCGTTACTTACGTTCACGAAAAAGCGTGTAGCATTCGACGGGAAAAATAGAGATATACAATCAATTTATGCGCAGTCGAACATGCATGCAAGAAAATACATATACGCAGATTCGTAGACGCGTGAAACGAGGTAGATTTGTGCAATGAACGCGATCAAAGATTCTAGGTAGACGCTTCGTCAAGGGAAAAAAAAAAAGAGGAAAGAAGAAAGACGGAAAGCAGGTAGGTGCGTCATCGTACTTACTCTTCCGAGACTGTCATTCCCGTAATGCGGTCGAGGTAAACGCTGTGGACACAAAACATGCGAATACGCTGATCCAAATTGAACTTGATGCCGCGAAAGAATAATAATAATAATTAAAAAAGAAACGAAGAAAGAAAGCACAGATTTTTCAGCTTGAAAATAAGACAGTAATTCGTATCGCGAAACGCCAAAGTATCTTTGCGCGTATGTACTGCGAATGCGCTTTAAATCTATATTATACTCATGGAAGTCGTCAACGATCACTCCACGCGCAATTTTTACACAATATACACGTCTGAACGATCCATAAGGTCGATCGATCATCTGGTAGAACCGACTCGATAACGTGAAAAAATATCTCTTGAATATCGTCGCGAGCGAACATTTTTCTCTACCTTGGGAAAATAGTAACCGTTCAACGTGCTTGGTGTTACGGGTGGGGGCTTGTTACCGAAAACACCGTCGATTTCGCGAACTTCCATCGACCCGCGATCCCATACCTTCCCGATCTGTTCTTTCTACCAAAAACACGAAATATTTTTCCGGTCCTCTTTCGAGTCGAGCGAGTTTTACGCATAATACTACCAACGTATTTCTCGTCGCGTAATTACCAACCAACTGGCCGACGCGAACGGACTCGGAAATGCTTGGGCCTCAAGAGTGGGAGAACACGCTTCTCTCGCTTCACCGTATCCCCACCATTCTTAATCCCACCGTAGTTCCCCTTCCCCCATCGTTCCTTCTCTATCCCTACTTTCTCTTTCCCCTTCTCTTTCTTTTCCTCCGATTCTCTGGTTATTCTGTCCTGTCCTCTGGTCATCCCGCACGATATAGTTTGCTCCGATCCGCCGTCTCTGATAGCTTCGCTGCGCTCCGTTTCGTCTCGTTCCGTTTCGTCTCATCTCATCCGTTCCCTCACTCTCCGTTTCATCTCGTGTATATCATATGGTTTAATGTTCCTTGTAAATGTCGTCGTTTTACACACGTTTCTAATAGATATTAAAATGTCTTTGCGAAATCACCTCAAAATACCTTCGCGGAATGATTACAAATAAAAAAGCAAGCCGAGGTACAACCTTGACAATCCATCACGGATTATTACGTTACCGTACAGTCGCATTAAAAAGTGAAATTCTCTTGGATCATTAGCGAATGTTCAGATTGTTATCTAATCCCGGCTTGTTCATCTAATTAATGAACAACATTTTTTATAGCAAACTATGATCATTATTACTCCTATTGTGATTATTATTACCATTAGTACCGACTATATAATACTTACAACTTGAATTATCTACAAGAACACAAAAAACGTTTTTACTCTAGTTTTCACATGAATATAAAATATCATTTGTTGTCACGGCATCGTAATACTAGAGAAACGAATCTCATTTTCATTTTAGGGCTTCTTCCGTAACTTCGTTAGGCATTACAACCGTAGACACCGAACAGACCCTTCGTGTTCCACGGTATAAGCAACCGGTGAGCGGCAAAACAGCAATTTGGTAGAGATCTACGGAAATTGTGAGTTTAACCGTGAGAAATGATCACCGTGCAAGCTTATCGCATTTATAAATATACAATAAAGTTACGGCATCCGAGTTGCCGAAGATCCAAGTCGAGAGTAAATGTTCGAACGAGGTAGTCTGTTTATTGCCCTTAAGTAACCGCTTCCTGCTTACTTCGTTCGAGTTTGTTGAACGAACGCATAAGCCACTGCAAAGTTTGTACGTACCCACAGTTCGTTCTTTCGAAAAGCCTTCACTTTTTTCCTCCCAAGCTTCTTCCCGCAAGCCCGTACGTCAAAGAAATGAATCGTGATGGTTCGTTTCATTATTCAGCAATCTTTTGGAACATCTTTCAAAAGAGCTCTTCTTCGAGCAGTATCGCGGGAATGAGCTCACGAAAAATTTATAAAAGACGCAGAAAGCCTTTAGCGAGACCATTCTTACGCGCGATATTGTCTCGCCTTTTTTCCTTTTATTTGCTTACGAGATATAACGTTTAATCCATAACTATTACTGTGTTACGATTTTCGGTCGTTTGCAATTATAGTATAGTCTCGATCGACCAGATATGAAAACCAATCCTTGCCGTTCGGTTACAACTTTCACTCGATGCGTCAACCCGTCAAAAGATAATGCGCAAATTTCTAAATCTTCGAAAACATAAAGCTGCAGATGTACGCGCTACTGATAACGTCCATCACTAGCAGATTAGTATGCACGTAGAAAATTCGGAAGCTGACGTTCTGAACGTTTAAGAAACCGTACTGACCACAGGTGTTGATACAAGTATATGTATAAATGTATGTACATACGTGTATATCCTACGTATACACGTATCAAAGACGTGTAGCAAAGCGAGAGCGCTTACCACAATATACTATATCGCAGAGACAACAAAGACCATTTACTTTTGTCCTACGTTTTTAGTACGCTTATTTAAAACAGATATTCATTATCACCGGTTCATCGAGACGTACGAACCTCTGTAGAATTGGTCGTTCTTTTTTTTCTTGAATGTGGGACACACTTTTGGCGACTACTCCACTCCTCGTGGCCGCGACTCAGTTGACATCGGGGAAAACTGCTCCAACGACGCACATTCTACACTTTCCATTCCAGAAACATCACGCATCCTGAATTTAGCATCACCAATCACTGCATCGGTGCAAGCGTATATAAATCATCACAGAATTAACAAACCACGAGATTTCGGTCACAATAATCTAAGCATAAATGTGTAAGCATCGCGATCCAACGGCCGTACAGAGTACATAGTGTGCGCGCAAGCGCGAGCGCGCTTATGCTCGCGCGAATACCAGCCTACACACACGCGCAAGCGCACGCGCGTTCACACGTATAGATACTTGAGTTACTCAAGCCGGACCCACAGCACAGATCATCTCGATACCGTCGCGTCGGTCGCTGTCGTTCCATCTTAAACCACTCGTGTCAACATCTTTCCGTAAGCGACTACAGCGTTTCCTATCTCATTGTTTTCGATCTACGAATATACACAAATCACGCGATTCTTGCATGCAAGCGGGCCTTGATCTATTTCTTGATATCATACCCGGCTTAGAAACAATTTGTATGTTGCAACGCGACACACTTGAAACGTACCGTTAAAACCACTGCATGTCGCTTACTGTCACGCTCAGTCACGCTCAGTGAAACCGGTCAGAGAACCACTGACTAAATACGAAACGCGCCTGCGCGAACGTGTCTTCTACCAGGAAAAACGTTACCATGCTCTGTAATGCCGTAATCGAGTATACACTCGTCGCATCGTTCAACGAAACTCTATCTGTTGTTCTTATAGTTGATGGTCACCGTGTATATTCCCCGTATTTTTGCATTTGGAAAAATTTCTTTACTTACAATAGTTGATTCTATCCATCCTGGGAAGGATAATAAATAAAGGTGTAGAACAAAAAAACGTATAAAGCAACTGTAATGATTAATACAATTGTATTGATAATATTCATGGGACGTTAATACCTATGGTTATCTAATGTATTTACTGTATGTTTCATTCGTTTTGGTTACTTTTAAACATGATTTTTAAAATACTCGACAATTATGTAAGAAGGCGTACATTAACGAAATAATTCTTTATTATAAGTTTACGTACTCGGCCGTATTCGACTACAACAAAGGTCAAGAATGATGCTACATAAATATACCTTGTCCTTTTGTACAAGCTTGTGGCTCGTATTCACGTACATCACATGTGCATACGAATAGAAGTATTGGCGCGATACTTCGCATGGACGATAATTCCGGAGCGGCAGGATGAATGCCTTTCGATCAACTTCATGCATTGGAGAATAAAAAAAGATGGAGGATGATATAGATATTTATGAAGATTTACCGAGTTTCAATACGAAGTTTGACGAAACTGTGAGTATCCTAGGTGCAGCACTTTCTTCTTTTCTTTCTAAAGTTAGGTTATGTTTCACATCTTGAATTCATATGACACCATAGTCCGTACCCGAAATAAGCACACAGGAAAATATTACGCGCGAATACGCAGAATTAAAGAAACACGTTGCTGAACTTACAATAAAGTTAGAAGATTTTCGAAAGGTTAACGAAAATTTGGAGACCAATTTGTCGTCGTTATTGAAGACTGCAAAAGCAGAAATTGCACGAAAGGACAAGATGATCGATGATTTGAGAAGAAAGTAAGTAAGAAGTTTTTCTTATGTCACCCTAACGATATTTTCGTAACCTGAAACAATTGTTACAGGGTTGACGATTTTACATTCAGGAAGGGCGCGTATATCAAAACGAATGATCACATTATCCGTAAATCGACATTTCGTGACATCAATGCAGGCACTCGTTGCAAGCCCGCCAAGACTTCTTTACCATTGAATCAAGATAATCATGCATTGTTCGAAACAGATGTATCATATAATCTACCCAAAGATTGTAATATAACCGCACCCACTTTAAAGCCCCTCACAGTGTTTGGCGAACGACTGCGTAAAAGAATGGTGGAAGAGCAGAATTTGGAAAGAATAGATAAACAAACGAGCATATTCAGTAACAATAATAATGTTGTGTCCACTGAAGGATACGTAACTGAAAGTGATAAAGAAAATGGTTCTCTACGCAAGATTAATTCCCCCATTCCAAGAGAACTGCAGTCTCCCACTCTAAAGCAATATTCTGAGGATGAACATTACACTGCTACAAATTTTCCATGTGACAATAGAAATTACACGGGTAAGAGAAGAATCGATGAAATTGTTAACGAGAATGGAAGGGTGGGTGCGAAACGCATTAAATCCGATAGTGAGGAATATATACCAGAGTCAAAAGATGTAGATACTCGTAAAGATACTATTGACATGTCCAATGAAAAGCGTGATTTCACGAACAATAACAAATTTGAGTCTTTCAATAAATCTTGTGCGTTGCGACGTACTGCACATTCAGATGGAGAACATGTTTACAATTCTAGTATAAAAAGTGAGAAACGTAGCCGTCGTCCCATTGATCCAATTAAGAACGGTGAAAGAAGAAGTACAAAGGACGAAAACGATGCATTTTACAATAAAAAGCAACTTAACGAATATTTCTCAAAACGACATTACGAGCCGACCGGAAGCTCAACGTGTACATTAGATGATAGGAATGCAAGCCATCGCAGCTCCGAGGTATCGAGGAAAGACGATTATCGGATTAGCAGTATTGAATATCATCGAATCAAGCAAAAAGAGGATCGCCGTGTCAATGAAACGAAGGATCATCGATCACGTGGAAATAAATCTTCGTACTCCAAATACCGGGAGGAAAAGTACGCCAGAGACAAATGCAACAAGTACACCGATCACGGGGAAAAAATAGAGAAGCGTTACGATTGCGTGGACAAATCGAAAGCAATGAAGAAAGAATGGTACGATTCTCGTGTCTCAGCCAAACGTTCCACGACTGAGCGGAACACAGACAACGCATACATCAGCGATCGGTACGACAATTATGAATCTCGAAGATTTAAGCCTGTGGATAAATTAACGAAACGGGGCGACAAGAGGTTAGACGAGTCCAATGTGTACTCGTCACATCGAAACTCTATCACAGAAAAACTCACCGAACGTACGCGTCATTTGGAAACCTCAAAACGCGGAAGGAGCGCTGAAACTAACAACTGCTTGAAGAAAATCGACCGACTAGTGGATCAACGCGAATTCACGGAAAACGAAAACCCCTCGAAAGTGTATCGTGAATTACGGAAACGCCAGAAACAAGATTCGAAAAAGATCGAGGAAGGAGACGATACAATTAGCAGCAATAATAACATAAACAAGAAACGCGGAAGATCAAAAGATTCTCGGAGGAGCATCGATGAAGCAGCATCCTCCGTTTCGCTTGATATAGCAAACAAGAACTCGGAAATTGACGAAAGTGTCAAAACTGAATCGGTTCATGAATTACAGCCACTTTATAGCGATGTTTTACAACAGGTCACGGTTGTTACATCGTTGGGCGAACAGTGTCATGAAAACATTGAGAATATCGAGGACATCGAGAATGTCGAAAATGTCGAGAATATCCCGAATGTCGAGAATGTCGTGAATATCCAGAATGTTGAGAATATCCAGATTGTCGAGAATATTGCGAATATTGAAAACAGCGAAAATACGGAAAACGTAGAAAATATAGAAAAATTCATTCGTGATTACGCCCCTGGCAGTGAAGATCTAGACAAAGATCTAGAGAAAAAACACATCTTCGCCGGTACAAAGGTACACACATCAGTAAATGATGATTTTACGTACAAAATTACACTCGAGGAGCCTAGCTCGACGAACTTCACCGAATCGAATGTGGAGAAATCTTTGCCACTTGAAGTACATCATGCAGATAAAAAGGTGGACACAGTAGTCGAATTGAGGGATGCGTTTCAACAAGTTCCCAAAGATTCTGTCGGGAACGATTGTATCGAAAATCAAACAGTGACAACAGCCGTGGAAAATACGAACGGCTTTGCGGTGCAGAGTAATTGTGCATTGCACACTGACGTCAGTGTATTAGAAAATAATTTCTTGATTGATCTCGCAATCGCTAAAACATCGGTTAGCTTGAGAACGGAAGGTCTTTTAGGAAGTACCCAGTCAGATAATACTCCTCAAAGTGATGCCATCCAGTCTGGGGAAAAAGAAAGTAACGGTAACGATGAAAACTTTAGTGTAAGCACTTCCAAAGATTCAGATGGTGATAAGACTAATGGTAGGTGTAACCACAATAATTACAATAAGAGTAATAGCGACGACATCGACGGCAAAACTATTAGTAATGACTGTAAGATCGCTAGTGAAGAAGAGAAGGTGAAAGAAAACAATGTTAAAGGCAATTTAGATCAGAAAACAGGGGATGAGAACGAATTTGGTAAAGGTACGGTAAGAGAACAGAAATTACTAAATGAGTCAATTAGGTCGGCGGATAAAGTGAATAGTACGAACGGAAAGGCCACGTCTGTGAACGTTCAGGGCAAAATAATTATGTTTGCACGACGACGCAGGAAACCCGTGTGCTTAGCAAACAGTAACGCGGACATGACTGTTCTTATAAATAATAATCGCAGTGTTAATAATAGCTGACCAGACGTTAGTTACAAAATGGAATGGAATTCTGTAATGTAAATATAATAATGTAAAAATGTGTGCAGGCGACCGTGATGAACGCCGCTCTATACTGGTTCGTTGATGCAGGAGGAGGGCGCGCGTCAATGTTATTATGTTTCTACGAGAACAGCAATAACAGAGATATGCCTTGAACTGGAATTTTTCGCATTTGCAATTCGTTAGAATGAAACCTTACTTGCTCACGCTAAAATGCTCGCGCTGATCAGTACTTTAATGAAATATTGTAAATACGTTGTGTATATGTATAGTATTCAGGGGCAAATTGGTATAGCACCGTACTGGATGCGATGCGATCATGCGTGTAAATCGTTTATTTAAAATAAAACGACCAACAGCAGTATTTTGTTGAACCGTTAATGAAATATAAATTTCTGACTCGTGCTTTTGGCAAAACGTGCGCTCTCGACCACCTAGATCTATTGTGTGTTTCTCTAAATGAACCCTCTGAAATGAATTCACGGGCGGTCGGCTGATGCGTTACCAGAATAGGCAATAAAGATTAATAAAATAACACGACGTAAACGAGATCCACATTACGGGCAAAACTTAATAGACCTTTGCGTGCAATGAACTCGGACTCTAGAAACCCCACCAATTAGGTTACAGGGCAACAAGGTAACGCAACGCGACGCAGACCGTCCTAGCGTTGCGCGCGGTCTGCGCTGTCGCAGTCGGAATAGACCGAGCAAAACCGAGACAGAAAGAGAAAGAGAATGGGAAAAAGAGACAGGAGGAAGTATGAACACCGATATATCGTGTACATAGCTGTCGTTTTGTAAGATTTGAATAATTCTACAGAGCGCTGGTGAAAATAAGTTTCGAAAATCCATCGATATGTATAGCTAAGGGGCGGTCAGGTCTACCGAGCGTCCCTACGTCGCGCATTACCCTGAATCGCGGCTGCATCTCGTCGTTCGTCCAGTCCAGATTCCGAATCGATTCTTCCGTACTACCCACCGTTCGTGTCGCTAACAGCCTCGCGTTCCCGAAATATGGGCTCGATCGTCGTAAAATCGCTCTCGGTTCTTCTTGGAATATTTTTTGTTTTCGTCGGCACCATGAAGCTGACCTCGCACATCAGCAAGGATCTTCACAAGGATCTGGTGAGTCAGAGCTCACTCTTGGGAGTATAATTATGTAACAGTTATTCACCCCATCATAACGAGGCCCCGCCAGTTTCACCGCGATTCCCTCCTCGTTCGTGTTTCTCTGTATGTATTAATGTCGACCTCGCCTTGTTATCATCGTCTCGCACCGGCTGTCCTTCCTTCTCTACCTTTTCCCACGTCGTAGTCGACTGTTGTGGCTATTCCGCTCTGTCTCTTCTCCGTCCTACTCGAAACGTCTATTATCGTAAGCATGTATCCGCGATCGCGCGCCGTCGATTTTGTCAATCATTCCTTTCTTTTTTTACGTCGCTTCGACAATGCATTTCTCACCACATTGCACGTATTTTTGTTTTGTTTATCGTAATTGCGTTTCCCACGAGTTGTTGAACCATTGATTTCGTTTGAAAAAGAAAAATATTCTACGATGCGATTCTCTGCTCCGCTTTTCGTTAGTCATCTCTTTTTCTATGCTGTTAAATACTTTAAGGAAACCTACGCGAAAAAAAATATGAAGCCGACCATACTAAACGAAAAAAGAAACATAATCGGAATTAAAACGGTTGTTCCGAGGCTTTGAGTTTTGTTTCTTTCTGCAAGTCGTCCCCGTTCAAATTTAAATATCTGATTTCTCTTAAATCCACGATTAAATATTAATGTAATTCGGCTTGTTCGGGTGTGACTCGTGAAAAGATTATTTTCGTCTCATGTTGTTACTCAATGCCCAAAGTTATAGTAAACCATGATCGTTTTGGTGACGCGCCAAATATCGCAAGTGCCAGAGTTCGGTGTTTACCAGCCAGCAATTGTGATAATTTTCATCGTAAACCGTTCGACGAGTACCTTACTCCTTGTATTCGCCCGCTGGCCCTCTTTTTTTTTACAGCTGCAGCGTTTCATTAGCCGATTGCGTTCCTATGTTCCCAGAGGAAGGAGTACGTCAAGTACGCGAAAGTATTTCCTCTGTCCGAGACCCTGAACTTCAAAGTACCGAGCAAATGGTACAGAAGAGTTGTCGGTTCGCTCGAGATCATCTGTGGCCTCGCAATGGCGATCGTACCTAGCCGTAAGAAAACATTTTCTTTTCCTCTTCCGTTGTTTACCGCGCGCCCTCTGCGTCCGTTACTTTTTCCCCTTTATTGTATATAAGTATATATTATATATGAAGGTTACGTGTTGTATAAACATACTAGGAATATTTTTTTCAAATACCATTTTCGCCCACTTTTTATTCCGATCTTTTCAGACAAGGTAAAGAATGCATCGAACGCGGTGTTGCTTTTATTGATGTTAATGGCCGTGTATTCTCATTACATGGTCAACGATAAATTCGAGAGGATCGCCCCAGCTTTGGTAAGAGCAGAGAGAGATGCAGTGAAATTTCCAACTATTAAATATTAAATAGACGAAGTTACTTTCATAATTTGACCGTTCTTTCACAGGTATTTTTCTTCATGCTGACGGGACGCCTAGTGATAGATTGGCAACTTAGGCGGGAGGATGCACAGTCCGTAACAGCCAACGGTGTGGACGATAAAACCAAAAAGCAGGATTGAACACAGAGAATTGTTTAACGCGTACGCGTCAACGCGAAATTTTGGTTACCGTGGCAGTTTTATTACGCGCACGGTACCAATAATCTCGACAGTCGCGTTAAAAATTATCGTTAACAGAGAAAGCGAGCGAGCCAGACGATCTTCCATTTTCTGTGAACCGAACGAAAACCGATCGATTCTCTGCGAGTGCCTACACGAGATAACAATTGTGTTTCGGCGTAATTCGTTCGGCTCGCGAAGCATGCTCTTTCGAAGCATTCTTATGCTAACACCACCCATCTTTCCTCTGTTCTGGCAAGTTCCTTTCCCGAAGAAAAAAAGGTGTCAAACACCTAAAGACCGCGAAACCCGCGTTATCTGAAATATTCGATTTTGGAATCTGAAATTTCAAGTTCGAAAGAGCAAAAGTATCGTGTTTCGATTGATGACCACACAACCACCGATTTTGATATATTTACTCACGAAGGGTGTGACACAAAACATTAGCTCAAACACAAGGTATTTAACTGCCATTCGACTTAATGTGTTCTTCGCGATATCGTATTAAGATGTACAATGTCCTTAAATGAGAATTAATGTCGGCAATATATTGCACCTATTGTTTTCTTGTTTTTCCGTTTATGCAACTCCTTCAAGTTGATAGAAACGTATGAACGAACACCAACTAATTATTGTTAAATAGTGCGAAAATGACGATCGACCAAAATAAAACGCGTTCAGTTACCACGGGATCGTTATTCATTGCTACGATAACCAAGGCGACGCGTGTTCTCGATTTCAGATTTCGTTGAGATTGTGTATATTGTTAATATTCCAACTCGAGGTTACATCGAGGAAATAATGTGAAAATAAGGGTACAGCACGTTTTGTCCTGTAATTACTAATGCATCGGCATCTTACAATCCCTAGAAAAATATTGAATTAATCAAGAATACTGTTTGTTCTCGAAAATGATCAGTACTTTTTAGCGCGTAAGAACAGCACAAAATATTTTCAATGCGAGAAAACCATAATTACGGTATCGTATTATATACATACGTAACTTTATTTACGAATTTTACACTTCTTATAAAGCACACAGACGCGGGGTTAAACAGCTCAACGTATAAACGCGTAAATGTATCATATTTACAAAGAAAAAATCTGCTCAATATCAGTTCTTTCTGTTTTTACCGATATTCATTAAGGCTCGATTCGATCGGAGCACACGCATGGCAACATATATGCTGGTGGTATGCGACCGACGAGACTTTTGACACGAATGTTTAATGCAATTTCTAACGAGACGATACGATACGGCAACACCGTTGCTGCATGTGACATGTTATAAGGCGTTTTTTCTATTCCACAAATATGTGTTTGCCGCTGCGATGTCCACCGAGTTTGAACGCGACTCTCCTATACAGCTATGTAGTATACATAATGTTGCCAGAATGTTGCCTCAGTGGAATCCAACCTTTACAATACTTTCCTTTCCTCCCATGAGAACGAAAACGAAAAAGGTATTAAGAAATTCATTGATTTATATTTACGACGCAATATGAAATATTATCAACGTATTCCGTGCATCGTAACACTTAGATTGACCGTATTTTATAATAACCAAGTTAAATGCCACCATCATTTCAATTTACGATTTCGTACGTGTACAAGGATAAGTATATTAAACCAAAGAGAAAATGAGAGAAGCAACCATCATATTCGGCATGGTTGTATTAATGTAATAATAATAAATAACTTATTATTTTTACTTATGTGGCAATTAAACTGTAAACATATATGTTTATATTACTGTCAACATAACGATTGCAACATCAAAGCAATTGCCGATTCTAGTGCGAAGACCAACTAATCCAGTTTATTCGAGCTCTTGTCCAGTGGTTAAAATATGTATAGCTTTTCGCAGGTTTAACACAGCTGTAGGTATATCATCGTAATTTAAAGCGCTTCCAGCCCACTTAATACATTTCTGTGCCTTGCTCATTTGCTCCACCGACAATTCAACTCCTCCTAAAGCATACGGATACTTAACGTTCAAGTAATCGCACACAAATTGAACGAGTTAGTTTTTTGCGCTTTACCTTCTGTTCCCGTCGTCGGGCAGTAGTCATCTTTCACTGTGGAAGACCATTCTCCAATACTCTCTTTGTTAGATGCACTTTTCATTGCATCGAACGAGTCAGTGTTAGGCACGTCGCTTGCTCTGTTTAAATTTAATGCTGCTTCTCCTTCTTTTGATTTTCCTGTACTAGTATCATCATCTGCTTCGACTTAAAAAAAAAAAGAAAGAAATATCACTATTTTGACAGTTATATATTTGTAATAACAATTGATACGTCCATGTCCAAACTATTACCACTATCAATATCTTCAGCATTATCCTCTGCAGGTCCAGGTACAGGTGTTTCTCCATTCTTTAAACAAGTATGAATATAGGTTGCTCTCCATTTAGCATATTTCCTGTTTTGTGTGGCCTCCTCGGTTAGTTCACCAAATACAGTCAAGACATCATACAAGAGACCTGCTGTGAAATAACTCTGAACAATGTTCTTGTTAAAGTTAGCAGCTCTATCATTTTTATCAGCATAAAGAAAAAGCTTGAGTGCCCAATTTTCTAAATGTGCTTGCGCAGCTACTTCATTTGTAATAGCTTCATTTTCTCGTGATTCCTTTTTAGTAGTTTCCAACCAGTCCATTAATTTTAACAGAAAATTAGTTTCTTCGCTTGTCTTGGTTGAAAGTTTTAATCCAGTTTGAAGAGCATATAGTCGACCTATAATCGTAATACACAATTAAATTGTTGTGACATGCAATAATTTGCATTGATGTATATTGAAGAATATTATCGCATGACCAATTACATACACCAGTAGCTAACAACAGGATCTCGTTGGTCATGAGTGGCTGCAATTTTCAAATATTGTTGTATGTTTTTCAAAGGTACTGGAGTCTCTAATAAATCTGGGTTAACCATATTGATTGATAAATTTTAACTATTTAAAATTATTTTTGTTTTTATTCTCCTTGTTTTGTTTACTTTAGTTGTTTATCTTTGTGTTATAATTGCATTCCTCTTGTTTTCAAAGAACATATGTAGGATCTATAATAAATAAGCATTGATAATTAAATGAAGAGAAAAATCGTGATTGTGATAATACTTTTTCAATTTCATTTCGCAAGATCCCTACAGTTTCAACTTATCTTCGTTGACTCAAATCGTTTCTATTTTAATTTTAGTAGAGATTAAAAGTTACTGTGAACTAACAAAAACCAAGTTTTCTAATTTATTTGGTCAAGCTTACTTGGTTCAGAACACTTTATATTAGATATTCTCAATTTTAATTATCTATGACATCAATTTATCGGAAACATGTACGCAAAAAACAAGTTGCGATTGCAATTGTAATTATACCAAACTATAAGTGGCATTAATGTAAAAGTTATCGTTTTCTATTACATATATTTCTATTTACTTCTATCGATGCACAGATTTAAAGTCAAAACAAAATATTCTACATGCAATTACAGGTTACCATTATCAAAATATGTATGTATTCACATATACATACCGTATTACAAACGTCATAAAGGTCATCATGGAAATTCGATAAGTGTTTTAACAAAGACTCAATAAAACTGCAACAATTATCAGTTTTATAACTCGTAATTTACAATTCAAAGGGCAGGGTTTGTTGATACATGCCAACATATGCGTATCTAAGCTGAAGCGGACTAGGATGACTGCGCCTCCTGCAGGGGGGTCCTGTGACCCCACGTTATCATCACACGGTGTCTGTGGCGCCACCTTGCGGGGGTTCGGTGACCCCCCGTTCGCACCACACGGGTCTGTGGCGCCACCTTTGCGGGGTTCTGTGACCCCACGATCTCACCCCACAGGTCTCTCGCGCTGCCTTGCGGGGGTTCTGTGACCCCACGTTCTCGCCACACGGGTCACTGGCGCCACCTGCGGGGGTTCTGTGACCCCACGTTCTCACCACACGGGGTCTCTGGCGCCTACACCAGAGGTTTTATGACTTTCTATAAATTTAACAACAATTGCCTTAAGTACTACTTACATACATGATTTTACAATATATTCTATAGTAACCTGTTGAACCAGACAACTGTAATTAGTATAGGATTGCACAATATTTATTCAGTTATATTTAAGACAATTCGATGAAATGAAGCTTATATTACCTGACGAATGTTTATTGGAATATACATATATACATATAAATTATAATGCAATAAATCACAGTACATAAGCGGCTCGCTCTTCCACTCTCGCTAAATAAAAACAATAAATTCAGAAAGTTTTTAAAATAGCGCAGAAAAATTGCGAACTCGAAAAATGTTCAAAATTATGGTAACCACCTAGTAGTGGAAACTGGAACTGAATCCTCATGGTATGTTTTGAGATCCAATTCATTAAATACTAAATACTAAATACATGTTAATTAATATTAATTGATATTAATAATATTGATACAAAGTGTCTAGGCTGTCGTTACGTTATGTATACTATATATTAAAGTTATATCATCATGGACAGTTGAGTTTATTTGTACATACAATCATTATTATATAGTGGCCTCCTAGGGATGCTAGAAATTATATTAACATGTCAAATACAGTGCAAAAATACGTACAGGATGCAAGAAAGTTGTACCAAGCATTAAACGGAATATTTATCCTTTATAAGCCCACAAGTTCCAGCTTTTCACAAATGAAAGCAACAGTGATTTCTAAGTTATGCATAGGTAACAATATTTACCATCTTCACTATAAAGTCCTATACAAGTATATTTTGATTACTTACACTGGTGTCTCTAGATCTAAATAATCAACGTGTGAGACCTCCAATGCAACATGTAGCTATAGAAGGACCAACAAATCAGTTTATGAAAGTTGTTGTACGCGAGAGTTATGCAGATAATCCATTGGTAGTTGGACCTAGATATCAACCGAATGACTTTAGATTATCAGCCACAAAATTGACAGGCATGGATACTTCTGGTGTTATGGTCTGTGGCATTAATGATGGCAATAAATTGGCTTTTAAACTACGAAATGCCAAGTGCACAAGGTTTTACAAAGTAAAAGGAATATTAGGTCAAGCAACAGATAATTATTTTTATACTGGAAAAATAGTAGAAAAATCTACCTATAAGCATGTGAAACATGGTCACATTGACAGAGTGTGTAGTTCAATGCAATCTTCTCACCAAAGAAAAATGTTTGAGTATGTGGGACGTTAATATGCATTTAACAGTGCTTGATACCATCAGGACTTAATAACAAATATCCTTTTACATATTTGCAGATTATGTGGAATAGATATGCAAAGTCAAGCTGCATATGAATTGGCAGTAAAAGGTCTATTACGACCATCAGATCCTAATATACCTATGATATATACAATTAGGTGTGTACATTTTTCTCCTCCAGAATTTACATTGGGTAAGGCATTTCTAGTAACCATAAGTCTGATAACAGAATCTGTAACCAGTTACACTTTTATACATTTACTTAATTTTTTTTTAGAAATTGTTTGTATAAATGAGTACGAAATGTACCTAAAAACCATTGTTCATGATGTAGGAATGCAACTTCGTAGTACAGCCACTTGTACTCAAATACTTTGCATTCAAGATGGTTTATTTACGTTAGACCATGCACTCTTAACGAAACACTGGGATCTGGTGTCTATTCTGTCTAGTATCTCAGTAAGTGACAAGATTCTTGCAGAGAATAAAGATTTGTTATATCAGCAGAGTCCCACATTAGTAGAATACGATTCTACATCTAAATTCATACCATTTAAAAAAGAGTCTTCACAAATTTGAATATACATGTTTCTCAATATCAAATTTTTAGTTAAAAAAAATAAAATGATTGTAACATAATTGTTCAAGCTTTATTGCATCCACTATTACAATATATTATGATACATTCATTTTAATGAGTAGTTACGTTTCACTACGACTTCGTTTGGACCGCTGACTGAACTCTGAATCATCGTGTTTATCTGTGGGTTTCATAGATCGTCCCCGAGATTTGTGTTTGTTTGGCCACTGCTGCATTTTCATACTTTTAGCTATAACGCGTTTTTGGTGATCCAACTGTGGGAACAAATCTGTAAAGAGAATATTAGCCGAGTATAAATTATATTTCCAAATTTCAGTCTTGATACTAATTAACTTTGTACCTTGTGATTTTTCTAAAGCTTCTTTGGCTGAATTCATTTCTGCTTCTTGTATACTATGACCTGACGCTTTTGCCAATCGTTTTCCTTGGAAATATACAGCAACAGTATATACTCTCGTATTTGTCGGACCTTTACATTCAATTACTCTGTAATAAAACAGCAATTATTATTTTTTGATACTGTACTTTAATTTGAAACCTTACTACAACTTACTTGTACACAGGAATATCAGGTTCCCCGCCATCCATTGTTCTTAATGTTAAACAACACTGTTGTAGTTTACTCTTTGGATCATTCCAATCTTGATTCATGATAAAATCTTGTAAACGTGGAAAGAAGCATACGTCGCAGAACACATGACAATGTTCTAAACCTTTATCAACATAAAGCGCTCCTAAAAATGCTTCGAGCAAGTCAGCTCGGTCTTTTGTTTTCAACTCGGCCTTTGGATTACCGTAAAGTGCATACTGAGTCATTCCTAAGTCATCACAGACAACGGCTTGCGTTTTATTATTTACAAGAGAACTTCGTAAAAGCTGTAAAATATAAAAAAAAAGTTATGTTACAATTCATGAAAAAAATATCGTTATAATACTTACAGATAAATGACCCTCATGATGTTCCGGGAAATATTTGTATAAATATTCTGAAACTATAAGTTGTAATACAGTATCCCCTAAAAATTCTAAGCGTTGATTAGAACCCAACGTTAAGTTCGTGTATCCTATACTACGGTCAGTAAAAGCTCTTGCTAGAAGACGAATGTGAGTGAACTCAATGCCAATGGATTCTTCAAATTTTGTTAATTTCTATACGAAGAAATAAAACGTTAATATTTTATAATAGAATTCCGATAGTGCCAAATACTTATCGCATATAGACCTACCTGTAACAATTCAAAACTCGGTATCCATTGCCTGTCACCTGTTGGTTCTTGCTCTTGCAAAGGATGTTTAGGATAATTCACCCAAACTTTCATAAGATCTTCCTCATCTTTAAACAACGTTTCTCCAAATACTCGATCAGCTACTTCTATGCCCCCATCGAGGAACAATGAACCCATCAATGCCTCAAAACAATTAGCCATCGCATGTCTCAATTCCAAGTCATGGCAAAGATCACTACCATGCGCATAGAGCATGTATTCTTCTAAATTCAATTTCTTTGCTAGTACAGCGAGATGTTGATTCTGAACAATTGCTGCTCTATATGTTGCTAAACCTCCTTCTTCCAAATTAGGAAACATATGAAACAAGTGAATGGATGTAAGAAACTCAACGACCGCATCTCCCAAGAATTCCAATCTTTCATTGTGCGCTATCGAGGATTCCGTTTCCGTTCTCGCACCGAATCTTGACATTATATTGATCAATGTATTAATACCACGTTTACGTGTGTTCATGTAATGTATTCGCCGGTCCCCGTACTCGGGCTGTCTTATTCCACAATTGGTCAAAGAATTTCGGGCGTGGTCTGGATTTGTACCAAAGTTTTCACGGTAACTGGGATGCGTTAACGCTAGTTGAAGAAGATATCTATTCTTAAATTCATAACCTAATGTATGTTCTAAATTGTCCAGAGATTTATGGAACCGTAGATGACAAACAAGTACAGGAATTAACATAGCATGCTGCACTATATCACACATTATTCCAGTTCTGTAAAATCCTTCAGAGCTAACATCCACGGTAACATCGCGTTTCATTTTACTTTGAGTCCTCAATTCTTGGAGTTTATTCTCTTTCGCCTCCAATTTTCGCTTATCCTCAAACGATGGTTTCGGCATGTTGGCTAATAAGTGACGAAATTTTACGTAATCCCTCCATGCTTTTTGGTAACTGAAATAAGAAATAAAAAAATTTAGACACTGTTTCATTTGACAAATCATTTTACAAGAAACATTACTTACTCCGCATTTCCTGCATAGCTAAGCTGAGGTGGTCTGATTCCAAAATGAACAATTTCAGGGTAGGCGATTATACTAGGAGACTGATCAGTTTGATTCCTGTCCAATTGATCTACACGAACGCTACATGGCTTTTTTCCAGGGTATGTAACAATCATACCCTTCACTTCGTCAGCAAAATTTTGCCATTTATATTGTGGCACCTCTACCAACCTAGGTAGATCATTTGGATCTATTAACAATTTACTACTTTTTATTAAATAATTTAGAACCTCATTCATGGATAAGATTTCTTGTCCATTATCCGCTAAATCGCGTACGAATCGAGGCATAAAATGAAACTGTCCACAGCCAGATTTATCTTGCGCTGCCTGTAGGTCGAAGTCAACAAGCTCTAATATTTCCTTAAATAAGTAAGTTTCTGAAAATTAAAATAATCTTTACTAACTACATAAACACAATCGAAAATAATCGATCAAATACAGTAAAATGGGGCTTACGAAAAAAATCCAGTTCTTGAATGGTAAAATTTTCTGGTAACTTTTCGTCTATGTACAAAATTGTATATTCTATATTAAATCTTATCACTTTGCACGTTGGCAATTTTACAAGTGGAAAATGAGAGAGCATAGAAAATCCTTCAAATATAAATTCATGTTCGTCGTGCTTGATAATTGTCGGAGTTTTAGTAAGAAAATTCGTTGGTGGGCTAATAGTTATTCGATAATGATACAAACTATCTGCATTGTTTGAATTTAAGTTACACTTGTTTATTGCACCTTCTCCAGCATAAATACCGTGACGAATTCCAGACCTCCTTGATTTTGCACTACATCTACATAATGGTCCATCATTCATCTGAAAAATCCTCAATATTATAATGTACTATTTATGCAACTGAATATCATCTGACATTAAAAGAGGTGTACTTACCTCTCCTGGATCATTGAACCACATTTCAGGATGTAATCTTTGTGGGTGCTGTTTCTTTGCCATTAGTTCTTCCATTGTTCTATCATCTTCATCCATTGAACTATCACTATCAGAAGAGGAGCTGCTGCTACAGACTTCTGATTTGTGTCTACATAGACGAGCTCTGGTTTTTCTTGGAGGTGGATCATAAGGAGGCTGCACGTACGAAATTGGAAACAATTTTGAATCTGCATGAATTTCTAGTTATATTTATGACAATAAATGTACCTGCAAGGCTCTTGCAGCTGTAGCTCTATCCATCAACACTTTTCTGAACAATTCACACAATTCATGCAACTTTGGTGTGCCTCTCATTACTTTTGGATTAATATCGTCTCTACTATAATATAAATCTGCTGGTGCTGTACGTGTCCAAACTTTTCTTGCATTTTCCATTATACCTTCAGGTCCCATTGCAGACAATTCATCCATTTTCCTTTCCATATCTTTACTGGTTGCACAATAATCCTGCCTGTAAAGAATTCTACGATAGCAACTAGTATTTTTATAAAAGTAACTTCAAAGGCCTATATTACCTATATTTTTCAAGAAGCAATTCCCTTTCAGTTGGGTCTTTTTTACTAGAGGAACAATTATTTGGGGTAGCAGCTCTAGATGTGTAAGATTCTTGAGATCTTGATCTCTTCCTGCTTCTGTGACTTGTGTATAATCTTTTAGAGCGTGACACATGTGCAGAATTTCTTCTGTAGGATGATCTTCTATCAGTAGAGTCTTCATTGTGCGACCGCTCTCTAGAAGTTGATTTATTTCTATGATACTTTGAATGTCTATCTCTCTGAGAATCATATCTTGATCTGTATGGTGATCTACTGGATCTTGATCTATTCTCAGGGCTTCTAGAACGTTTTCTACTGCTTGTATGACTATTGGAAGATGCCTTATCTCTGTACTTCCATTCAGATCTCTTATTTTTGGAGCCATCATTATATTTATCAGATGTAGACTTCCTGTCATCTCCTTGTACTTTATTTGTTTCATACCAAGAACTTTTATTATCTTGGGACTTACTCCAATCACACGAATAGACGTTCGTATTCCATTCATTGTTGGTATTATTATGATATGCAGTTCCATCATTCCAATTTGAATTAACATTTTCCACTACTGGTTGAGAATAACCAGAAAATCCATAGCTCTGATTGCTACATTGTGGCTGGGTTTGATTTTGATAAGATACATCAGGGTAAGAATTTGGAACTTCACTTTGGTAACATGTTGTCGTAGGTGGGTAGGAAGACATAAAATTGGTTGGTTTATTTTCAGGTATAGTGGGAATAGGTATATTATAAGATGGTGGAGGTTGCCTAAAGTTTGGAGGTGGAAAATTTGGAGGTGGTACAGAATAATACCCCATGTTTTGTGGTTGAGAAACTCCTGAATTCCAAAAATAGGATTGGTCAACATTTGAAGGAGGATTTGCCATTTTCTATAAAAAATATTGTAGCTGAAAATCGTATATCAAATAAAGAAAGGAATAAATTCGTTCCCATTATTTATTGATACGAATACAAAACAAAATGCATAATGCTTATGAAGCTTTGTAAGGATGTATATGTATTCTTACAATGTTCGATTTTCTTCAGTGTGATGGAATTTAGATATTAAATTTAACTATGAAAATAAATACAATAACGTAAAGGTAATCGTCCTCCAACTACTTTTAAACATTTGTTCAGAATTAAAATTACGGTCCTGTTAGAACATTACTCTACATCGCGATGGACGGGTACGACATCTAAAGGTATGAGAAATAATCTTTGAAACGCCAAAGTGCCATCTTCCGATTTGAAGTGAAACATAATTCAAATTATTGAAAGATAGTCAACCAATAATAAATAATTATATATAATTTCTACACACATAGGGCACATGTAATTCTACACTTTATGCAAAAAGTGTTTTTACTAATTCAATAAATATATTAATATAGTGAACAGTAACATGCGATCGATTAAAATGTATATAGAATCATTTTCCTTACTGAAATAATTCTGTTTTATGTGTTTTATTCGGCAAGGAATGCCAATTTTATAAGTAGTATGTGCTACTTTATAATGGTGATATAATTTTCCAGATACTTTTGTGAATTACCATTTAAAAATAATTCAAGTAATGTATACCCCCACGTTTATGACAATTCATGATTGAAATTATGTGCGACAGTAGAATGTTATATTTACTGTTACTATCGTGAAAGTTATTATTAGTCAGTTGTTGTATGCAGTATTGTCCCACGTGCACGAGATTGATATTATTTATAATTTCAGGTAGCCATGTTTTGTCTTATGCATTCAACATCCAACATGGGCGTTTCTTTCGTCGTCTGCAAAGTGTCAAATGCTTTGCGCTCAACAAAAATGTTCAGGGACAGTGACAGATTTTAGTTATTTGAACAGATCAAAGGATCGGTTCTATTATTTACAATAATCAAATGTTTTTGAGTAAACAAACAACACATATCCAATCGGAGAAACTGCAATTTAATTTGGCGATGATTGTGACTCGATATCAAAGGGCATCTTTATCAGGTATTTGACTTGGTATGATTAGTTAAATTAAAATCTAAGAAGAAAATGTACACAGCCTCGGCAAAATTCTAAATTACGATCTCATTGGTCAAAATTAAAATTGTATTTTTAAATAGTCGTTCAAGTTCTAGTATAAAATGAGAAGGTTATGCTCCGTTGTGAAACAAAGATCACAGTATTAAAATACTTAAAATGGTGTGATTGTTGACCGTGTATGAAGAACAAAAAGCTTACGAATTGTTAGTGCCAGTCTACAGACGCAAAATGTATGTGGTGTAAGGAAAGTGAATTAATTTATTTAGCATCATAATCAGCTGATTTCTACATTGACAGGAAATCATCGAATACGATCGACGTTCGAGAAACGAAGGATTGGATTATTTAGTATTAAGAATATTGACATATGAGAAAGGCAAACATATATTGTATTTTTGAATGTATAGTCTTTGTATTATATTAAAAAAGTGAAGAATTAAAAATGTCAGCAAACAGTTCGAACACAGTAGGTACACCAAGAGGTGGAAATCTGCAAAATCGTAATTCTCAAAGATCAACACTTTTAAAAGTAGTGATTCTGGGTGATGGTGGTGTAGGCAAGTCATGCCTTATGAACAGATTTGTGTCAAATCACTTTGATGAACATAGTTTTCATACCATTGGAGTAGAATTTTTAAACAAAGACATTAAGATCAATGGAGAGGCATACACACTTCAGATATGGGATACAGCTGGACAAGAGAGATTTAAAACTCTTAGAACCCCATTTTATAGAGGCTCTGATATTTGTCTGTTGACTTATGCAGTCGATGATAGGACAAGCTTTAAAAATTTAGCCCTCTGGAGATCTGAATTTCTTTATTATGCTGATGTTCAAGAAGAATCTACATTTCCCTTCATAGTTGTTGGAAATAAAGTAAGCAGAATTATTGAAGAAGGAATAAATACAATTAATAGTGATATTTAATGAAGTAACTTTTGTAGGTGGATGTTCCAGATTCTGAGAAACAAGTCTCCACAGAAGAAGCTAAAGCTTGGTGTACAGAAAATGGAGATCCTCCATTGGTAGAAACATCTGCAAAAGATGCAACCAATGTTGAAGCTGCATTTGGTGTAGCTGTTGCTGCTTGGGCACAACTAGAAGCTAGATTAGAACGTCCATTGGTAGAAGACACAGTTGACCTTTCAAAGCAACAGTCTCCTCATCGTTCGAGTTGTTGTATGCCAATATCTGGTGCTGAGTAGGTTACAGATAAAAGATTTTAAATATTTTTTATGTTTCCATAACATAATGCATGAAATACAATTCTAAAGATTCCAATTATGATCAGGTAATTGAAAGGTGTGGTAAGGAAATAAACACTACAAATAATCCTTGTAATGCAAACTTGCATTCTTGGAATGGACGTATGAAATTTGTTTATACTTGTAAAGAGTACACTATGATAGAAATTGAACCAACTTTTGCAAGTGATTATTGTATTTAGGACAGATATGGACATTACATTACATAAGTATAAGGATTTTATTCTCTTTTCTTTGACCTACATGAAATTTTGCTTCTGTTTTAACAAATTAACTATTTCTTAAAAACTAAGTGGAACCATTGGCAACATTATTAGAAAAAATCTAAACCCTTTACATATACAACTATGTATGTATGTATTAATTTGATATGAAGGTAATCTTTAATATTACCATGGGAGTGGGAATTCTACACATAACACAGTTCTTCTTCTAGGTCTAACAAAATAATTTGAAGAGATATCTTACCTGTCTGCAATACTTTCATCACAATAAGGTGATTTTTATTATTAAAAATAATTTTCTGTCTGTGCATTCATATATTTTTCTTTATGGTGTTTAATTATTAGTAGCAATCAGTACTTTTTATGTTGCCAATGAACACAACGTCCATACGATACATTTACAAACTGGACGGATTCGTCTACTTCTGTTGAGTTGAATTTTTTCAGTTCTTTAAAAATACTTGAATTAAAGTTACAAGATTGTACGGGAAAGATAATATTTTATGATTGATCTTTCCAGAATGCGACTGTAAAGTGTAAGGTCAAATTGAACGTCCTACTCGTATCACGCTTTGTGCAGCTCACGAGCTACAGACAGTATTTTAAGTGTTTCGTACACCATTGGCTTGTGATAAAACAATAGTAATAATCATTATCATCAACAGCTTTATAAATAAGGAATAGATATAAATTGTAATTTAGCTTTGTAATCTAAATTTGCCTTATCCTTGCAGTGCAAACTAAGGGCAGTGGTGTAATATATATTTACCAGAAAATCCTTTAAATTATTATGTTTATATCATATATGTATGATTTTGAAATATATATATATGTATATATATATACACTAAAGCATACTCTACTGCTCTTGGAATGTTCTGCAGTTGGTGTTTAAAGATTTTCCTACGAAATTAATAATGTTACAAAACTGACAAAGCTTTTTGTACAATACTGTATGTATGAAATGCATTTCTAAAGTAATGTAACTCATTTAAAAGCTACCTAATGCTTTAGTAATGCTTTACATACTAACAATAAGGAGTATGTAACGTCATTGTAATTTAAAGATGGTTTCCAATGACAAAGCTCGCATTAATTATATATGTGACGTGCATGCTGGTGCTTTTTGTATAGCTACATGTGGGATATATAAATTTCTAGCATCATATTGAATAATGCGGTGGTTCAAATGCGAACTACATATGAAGTTTAATCATATCAAGGTGAAAATTCTGCAATAACTAAATACATTTTGTATCATCCGTTGTGAATTTCATTAATAATTTTATAAACATTTCATTAATAATTTTACAAAAATCACCTCTGTACAGTATATGTTGCATTTATTATAGTACACATTATTTATTCCAAGAATTTAATAATATGACTTAATGTGCGTTTACACTTTATAAATTTTATATCCTGAAAATCAATTTTGCAAGAAAAAAATAAAGATATTCTGTGCTTATTTCAAATTGATAAAATATATTAGCAAAAGTGTCTTTGATACCTCACTTAGATTTTTAATCACACAAGTGAATATGTATTTATATTATTTTATATTTTACGAATAACAATAGTTTTAAATTAATTTTTAATAACACAGTCATCAATAATGTTATATTGTAATGATACATCATGGTGTATGCAATATTCAAAATGCCACTGCACGCTTTTTTCCAAACATTACACTCGATCGAATAATAAACGTGTATAAAATGTTACTATAAAAAATTAGGATTAAGAGTGTTAAAGTTTGGAGAAATGGATGCGCGTATCTTACGATACTTTTCTTATTAAAATTTTTTAACAGTATTTACAAATTAAATGTGCTACAGTCGTCCATATCAGAGATCAATCTTCCAGTATTTTTGTATACGAATTTGCCTTTTATAGATATTTTCTAATCGATAATAATTAAACAATACTATCTTTTTCAACAAACAACTGAACATTGCATTCTGTATGCATAAAATATTTATGCATGAGAATAAACTTAAACTAAAAACTTTTCGTTTGTATATTTCTGTAAACATCATAAATTTGAAGGAATTATACTTTTTGTAGATGCTTACTGCATAAAATTAATTCTTCCACAGTTCCTTTGATCAGTATGAACTTTATGACAATGTACAGATATGTACATTTTTGACATGATAATACAATATTACATTGTAATTATATAAACGGCTAATGACAATGTTCTGTAACATCTACAATAACAGATTTTTTCCATCCAAACAAGAAGTAACCAATTGCTGCACCAAGTACTACAGCAAAGCCCAACCAGACATTGTAAGTCATGAAGATCAGCATGAGGAAATATGACAGCACGATTTGCACTATGTGTAAGAATGTTTGAAATGTATGCATCCATGACAACATTGTGGGCCTGCACAAATTTATATGAAATCAATTAATTTCTAATCGAATTTGGATCCATTGAAATAATAAGATATAGAGCTACTGTGCCATGTTAAAATGCATAAACAGGAAAGAAGAGTTGCCCCAAAAAGAACAAGCATGTAAAGTATGTATGTATAAAGAAAGAATAAAATTGATTTCCAATTATAAAAAGGAAATGTACAATATTCCGCATGCACAAAGACATAAAAATCGTAAAGAATATAGTTTCACAAACAAGCTCTATTGAAATAAAAAAAAATCATTAAATAAACAAATATAATTTTCGTTTCCATTTACTTACGGTTGTTTGTGAATTACTTCTCCAACCATACTAAAAAAAGAAAAAATAAAATCAAGTTGAACAATGAGTACCAGGTCTCTGCGGATCTTGGAGGATGTAACGAATTTTTGAATGGACTGAGAAAGAGTACGAAACTTACTGTACGACTCGATTATCCTCGGCCACAACATTCTTTTCTGCTGGCATCGTGACGCTTCTATATTGTAGGGCATTATACGTCTTCCAAAATAGGTACTCCCGATAATACTTCAAACCCTCGTAGAGCGCGGCCATGATCATGATACCGATCATGGATCCAACGAGGCCACCGACCGAGGAGATATTCCAGGATTCAAATAATACTTTTTCGCAATATCCCCCGTGGAATGTCATCTGCGAATGTGACCATCGTTTCATGCTCTGCAATTTGTGTCCATGGGCGGCCCATAGATGAGATACGTACCGACATACCGTGCATCCCCATGTTTGCACATGCTTCTGTGGCGGTGGCAACAGTGTGTCCAGCGTGATCATTATGATCCATAGTTCCATGCGACATATGATCGTGATCCATTGAATCGTGTCCCATACCACCGTGCATGTTCGAGTGATCTATGCCTGCATGAGACATGTCAGCGTCATGAGACGTATGTCCCCCCGAAGCATTATTCATCATGTGCGCCATGTGATTATGAGACATCTACGCAACAAAAAAAAAAAAAGAAGAAAATTCCCTTCCGTTTTAAAAACGCTCGAAGGCAACGAAATTGAAAGACCTTCGTGAATGACGGAGGATAATTGTAAGGCTTTAACCGTCATCGAGAACTTATCGGCGCTTGTCCTTGTTCCGTGGACAACAATTCTCACAACGCCGGTATACATTAACATTTTTCCGGGTGTTCGGTACACGACGATGTCATGTTGTTCTGCTCGAAGGTCGAACAAATATCTAGTACCGAACAGTGATCGGTGACAGACGCTTCTCCAATTCCACCGAGGTACCCGTTTATATACAGGCCTACTACCACTGATCATTATTGGCACGATAAGCGGTGGGAAAGGAACGGGGGATCATGATGCGATAAAATATTGTTTCCGAGCACGTTAACCAGCGAATCAAGTTTTTTCAGTACCGACAAACAGAACGAAATTCGCTACCGTACTGGAAGACACCTGTTGCACGCTTCATCGCCCCGTTCGAATTACGTGTCGTACCTATACACAGTATTTTACCGTATTTGCGCGCGCGAGATGTAATCGATGCCGAGTAGAATGAAGAATCTGATATTCACCGCGAATCAAAATATAACTGTCCAACAGCGAAAGACCGCAAAGTCTTACAAGGAACATTTACATTCAATTTAAATGTCTACCACTTCGATTCCTCTGCAAACCGTCGTCTCCGTACAGCTACCGAACGAGAATCTATTACGTAATTTGAAGGCGATCGCAGAATATTCCACCGGTTATTTGGAAAACCGTTACCACGTTCGGTTTTTATACGATTCATAAAATCCTACCGACGATCGTGCACTGTTTTTGTTTGCCTCATTCTTAATTAACATTGTCGTTTTTAGTGAAGTCATTCGTTCCCGTTCGGCAGCTTGCCAGGCTAGCCGTGAACGAGTTTGGAACAGAAGTAAGTACCAGAAGAAATGAGTTCATGACTGTCGGTCGGCCCGAGAGAACAAAGAGATAGAGCAACAATAAAAAAAGAAAAACACGAGTCGACGGACTTTCTAAAGCGGATTTCTTCGGGTATAGATTCAGCGGGCCGATGTAGCGCGACTAACGTTCCTTACTAGCGTTCATACTTGTACACCGAGGGCGTTTATCCCAGGGCTGAATTTATTACATTAAGCAAACTAAACACATTGCTAGGGCATCAAAGGAAGGGGGGCACCACAGAAACATTCAATTGCTAGATTTACCATGGAGTAATTTCAACGTATTTAAAAAAAAAAATATACAATACGAATAAACTCTTGATACACCCATATTGAGGATACATTGTTTCTTTAGATTTAGTGATACTCAACATTTTTTTCTGTAAAAATAATCTGTTCTCCTGTTTCTAACAAATACGGGACTGACAAAAGTTATGACACAGGTATGATGGAAATTACAGTTTGGCCGAAAACATTTGGCAGCCAGTATACGTATATAGAGATACCACAATCTTCTAAATTTGAGATACCACGATCTTCTAAATGCTTAGGGCGTTTAAAGATCTTAAGCCGGCCTTGGCGTATCCTTTCCCGAGCAACGGACCAAGAAGCTCTCAGGTAGAATCAACTAAAATCGTTCGTACGTTATGTTCTCGCAGATTCTGCGAATTTCAAAAGCTTGATATAAAAGTGTCGGCGAACGATAATATAACGCGTCTACTTTTCACATTCATTGCAAGCGGCAACGGTATCGATGAGACCCCAGGACCTTGATAAGTAAAAGGCCAAAGATTCACCGGACCAATGAGCGCCGTTTACGTATGAAAGTAGTAAATACGTATGTAATAACGTAAGTTTTGGCGTTACAGGTGCGCGAATGGCAAACATGCCGACGAGTTACTTTGGAAATATCTCTGCCTGTTAAATAAATATCTGCAGGAACGAAGAATGGTCTGGCCAAACCGCGCGTTCAGATTTGGCGAAATAAATAAAGATCGATAAAAAAGCCATAAGTAGTTTTGAACGCGACGCTACAACAGAACTCTATCTACTTGCGTATCGTGGAAATGAAACATAATATGTTTCAAGAGAAAAAAAGAAACTACAGTTCGCGAAAATACGTCACGCGCAACAATCGTCAGGGTGGCATTATGTTTATACGAGACCAGTATCGTTCGCGAAGATATGCTTCGGAAAACAACAACTGGTGAAAAGTTTATCTTCGACTATTTGCAAGAAAAATCGCGGTTATTTGCGTACTGTTCAGATAAAAAAAATTGATAATGAATTCTGTTTGTAAAGGTGAAAAAATAATCGTGCAACACACTAGACTGACGCTGCCTCGTAAGTGTGCCCTAACTTATCTTTTCGGAATGAACATTTTTTTTGTTGCTCGGTCGACTGATTATGTTTAGCCTAATCGATACACTTAAGCCGTTGAATAATAGTTACGTCGAATGCAACGAAATGTTTACAAACAATTCATCTAGTTCTGTCGGCGAAGAAACACCATCTCGGCGCGTATCGTTATTTTACTGGTGAAACGATTTCAGCGGTAACGGAAATACGGCTGTTCTGCGTATTTTGAAACGACGATTAGTATGTATCGGATAATTACACCTTGTAGTTTGATATCCTTGAGAAGTTGAACAAACACTATTGTCCGCGCTTCGATCAGTAACAAAGAAAAAAAAAATACAGAAATCGATCAATTTCCGAAAGTTGGAAATGTTCACGCGGGAACGTTAGCTGAAAAAAACCTTGCTGAAGTAGAATATTCAAAGCAATGTAGGTTTTTGCGTGATAAAATGACACACGATTATTACCCGCGGTTAACAATTTCACCGCATTAACCACGCGCGATTAGAAGTGATGATAGGGATGAGCGACACCGTTGAAAAACAGGAACTCGTGTCTCGAACACCAATCATGGTTTTATAACTTGAATTTAAGCAGCTTTAATAATTCGCTTTCGTGTGCGAAATGAATTAACAAAAATAGAGAAGGATGACCTACGAAGTCCTACGCCGACCGACAATTTGCCGTTGCTCTGGAATTCTTATATTGAAATTCCAGGATTCCACGCGAGAAAGAATACGTATTATAATTTTCCCGGAAGAACATGTTCCCATTATCGATTAATTCACGGAAGACGAAGGAACACATCGACTTGTTAAAAACGAGACAAAGGAGCATGCCAGTAACATTATGAACGCTTTTGTCGCGTTAATCGCGGAAATGTGTTGTTGCTTCGAGCATCCTACAATCAGTGGATATCGCAAGTGCCGTTAGGTAATGCAAAATTGAATGACCGGGAGCGGGCGATATTGGTTTCAATTGAATCGATGACACTTAATTGTGGGTAATTAACGCGAGATAGAAACGTCGACCCCGTGATTTACGTGGAGAATTTATGAATGTAAAATTCGATTCGACAGAACACGTTGCGATAAAGTATATGTATACGTAGACTTTAACGATGCATTCAGTTCTTATCGTTTCAACTATCTTTGCGTCATGTACCCGTAACATATGTCGTTTATATAAATTTCTAAAGAACGAATATTGTGGTTTTTATTGTCTTAGAACTCCCGGATGACTATTCACTTTCTAAATTACAACACTGAATGAAAAATTATCGACGTCATATTAAGAATCTTCGAAAAGTGAAGGGATTACATTCAGATAAAAGTAGGTGAAAGTTCTATTACATAGGACGCATAGGACTTTCTTACTGCATTCTAGTAACGTGATTGCAGCTGTCAATGTAGGTCGATCGACTTTGCCTTTAATTTCTACATCGAGAATCATAAAGGAGAATAAACAAGAGAATATAAAGTATAAAGAATACCGTCTATATAAGAAAAATTCTGTCAATTTAAGATAATCTCACAGCGCATTCTTTTAATCTGACGCGCACAAAATAATCAATTGTATCACTCACCTTTGCTCACCTTTGCGAGGTTATGTCACGCGATGAATACGGTTTTTATCTAATGAGATTGCTCGAATGCGATTATGATAAATTAAATGAACACGTTCGCAGATTTTTCTGCGTGAACGGAACAAGCAACCTCTCAGAGATCCATTAATAAACTGCACGCAACTTTCTCGGTTTCCTCCATCGCCGTGGACGTAAAATGACGAAGACTAAGCATGATGGTTTTCGCGGGTAAACACGGAACACTAAAATGTGGTGGGATAATTTCCAAAATACGCTAACAGATGGCACTGTAGATCTGACGATGTAGTGAACGCGTGTACCAACGAGAAGCGCCACAGTCGAGTTAGGTTTATGGACTAGCTTTAAGGTATTGTGACAGTGCGTGATACGCCTTTAGTTTACTCGGTTTAGTAGAATATTTTGAATTTCATTGTCGCAAACATTTTTCTACACATTGCGAATATTATATATTATTAATTTAAACGCAAATAGTGCCATTACTATTCCCAGATTGTTTGTTCTTTGTACTTTGAACACACGTTGATAGTGACGCCACAATGAACTATAACCTGTCTTTAATGTTTTGTGGTTAATATGGAAGTACATAAAGTAAAGTCTGTGTTTTAATCAATGAAAGTTAACGAATGGTACGGAACAGTAAATACAATTGTTTGTAGCTGAAACAGTTGCATAAATACATGTTCCGTTAGTTGCAATAAGGCTGCATTTGAAGTCTGAATGATACGCGCCAAAGTTCGTGCGCACGCCCAGAATGTTTGTGTATGTTTCGTAATTTGGCAAGTGAAAGATCGATCCTTCGTGCATTGTTAAATATTGCGTGTAATATTAAATTTCAACATGTCGATTATGCCATTATGGCCACATTTACAACCCAGAGCCACGGATCCGTTGTGGTTTAACGCCGATAGGCCATGTGACGATGAAAGCGAGGTAGCTGCACTCGAAGCAGAACACCAAGCATGGGTTAGTGTCATGTCAATTGACACGCATCAGTTGTAAATATTAAATGGATAATTTTCTGTATTTCTTATATTTTAATGTTTCTAGAGAGAACACGTTCGAATACAAGGATACGATCATATTCCTATTGGCAAGACAGTCAGCGACGTAAGTTAACCTCACTTCCGCTTTCGTTATATATCTCACTCTTTGTTTATGTATTTGATAATATTTTATGACATATTCTTACAAATTAATGCATTCTTCGGTAAAACAAAGCACATTGTACTATAAAATAATATTGTGTTCGAGAAAAAATAACTTTTACCATATGCTGTGATCGTTAATTTCTGCATAACGTTGTTACCGACTGTCGGATTGGAAAACAGCCGTGCGGTTGAAAAATATTGCTGTACAAGATACGAGATAAATAAGTTTCCTATATTATTGCATCCTCGGAAGTAAATTAAGGACCGAAGTACATATTAACAATTATGAACAGTTCAGAGGATCCGTGGAAGAGGAAGAAGAGGAGGAGGAAGAAGAGGGAGAAGGGGAGGAGGAGGAGGAATCGGATACCCATGAAGAAGAGGAAGAAGATTTGGACGAAATTGGTATGGAAGTGAGCTACTCCCATCAGCAGCAGAGATCCAGTCCAACCGATACAGTGACAGAACCAGTGTCCATCAGAATGGTCAGCACACATACCGGTCGATACCCTTGAACTATCTTATACGATCACTACCGATTTTCAACCCTATATACATTAAATGCTTCGCAACCGATATATCATACATATATCGACGTTTAAGTTTAATAATTTATTTATACAACGTTAAAGAGTTAAGTCTACATATAAATGAATAAATAATTATACGTACGATGAAAACCCAATGAATTCAGCCACTCGAGCGATTCCCTCGCGAGTACAAGTAAGCGTCATCATTATTATGAGTAGTCAGCGTTTTCGAATCGCCGCGGGTTCGGTCAAGGACCCCTTCCACAAGCACGAACAAACGAACAAGCAGCCGAATACAGCAAAATTCTGCATCATCGTGAAAATTATGCAAAAAATGAAACGTGGCGCGTTCCCGCCATAGTTTCAACAGGCCATCGCTGTTGATCGGGGCTCCGAAGTCGAACCTAAACAAAAAAACACGAAGAAAAAGAAAATATTAATGAAGAAATTGTTGCTCATCGTGCGCGGTCGATATCATATGGTCGCGGGGTATCGAAGGCGTGAGGGGGATGGTGAGGAGGTATATAAAATTTCCTTCGAAAGTAGCGATCCGTTGCTCGTCGAAAGCGATCGAACACCAAGGGCTTGCCCCTTGTCCCTTTCTCTCTCTATCTCTCTCTCTTTCTCTCCGGGCGCGTCTCGATCTTTCTCTTTGGAGAACGGGGCAAGTCGGTACCCCGCCTCGCTTGTAAAGGGCCGTGGAACCGCATCATGCTCGACCGGGACACTCTCTGTACACTCCGTATACCTACCTATACTAGGTGTAAGTACACGCGAGAATGTATTATATACCTATATAGAGGCGGCCGGCTCTCTCGGCGTGTAACTGAAGTAAAGCCAGGTTGGTGCCCCCGCTAGGGTGAACGAACGGGTACGCTCAGGCAAAAGCGAACCCGTGGTGTGTGCCTCCTCCTCCACCTCCTCTCTTTCTCTTTCTCCGCCACCTCCTCCTCTAGCGACGACCTCTCCGGTCTCCTCCACGGCTAAAAGATCTTCGTCTCTGATGTCACAGTGGAATTGCAAATTGTTTTCTTTTTCTTCTTTTTCTTTTCTTTTTTCTTTCTTTTCCTTCCTCCGAATACGCTCTTCGCCCGTTAGGGAGGAGAGTGACCGTTGACGACGGGTTGCCCTGGTAAAATTTTTCATCCAACTCGTTCACCGATCTTACGTTCCGGCCCTATCCCCCTGCCGTCCGAACGCGATACGTTTTTCGCGATTTCATCGGGACGCGGCCGAAGCGCACGGCTCGGAATTTAATAACAACGGGCAACGGGTTAAAAGTAACGAAAGATTTGCAATTTTATTCGAGCAATTGAATCGCTTCAAGGTTAATTTAACTTGTGCAGACCGAGCGCGCGCGCCAGCAAGCGAGCGTTTTCCATCTCGAGTGCTTAGCGTGTTGCGCGCATAAATCTCGGGATTTATGAATCGCGCGTAGTTTCGTAGATGGTAATACCCCGTACGGATTTATGAATTAATACCGGTCATATTAGACGCATAAATCTTACCCGTTCACGGTGGAATGGAATCGTCTGTTGGGATTATCCTACAGCTTCGTGTGATTCTATCCAACGTGCGCACGTCGTTGGTATCGTTGCGATCGATCATTATCATTTCGGTGGGAAAAATTGAAAGGGTGGTAGGTACTCGTTTCGTTTTCTATCGGGACGTCCCTGCCGCGTAGAAACTTTTTTATAAGTCATTTTTGTATATTCGTTTCCCGTCCAATTACGAATTAATGGATGAAATAACAAGCCATTCGTCGATCAGTAGTCGGTATTAATTCGCCGGTATACTTGATCCCCATTAATAGTCATTACTTAACCAGGCTAGGAAGAAAGTGCCGGGCAAGTAGATTGTTTTTTTTTCTCGTCTGATCTGACCGTAAAAGGGAAAGCTACCTACCTACCGTACAGTGAACGGCGCACTATATTCAGACATCGCGTGTGTCCCGTCTTGTGATCTAGGTATACATATATAATTCGCGACTACGACACTGAAACGATAATGATCGGTGCAGCGGGGTAAATCTAATCTTGATGTCTGGGTCCCGTGGACTTATCTCTGCCGATAGCGAGGAAAAAAAACCGAGGTTCGACATCTAAACCACGGTCTTATCGGACTTTTAATTGCTGCGCCCAAGTGTGTACGACACATCGGGCGGCCGGGCCCCGTTGAACACGAGGCGCGTACTCGCGGAGTACAATTTCGACACGGTCGATCTACTTCGTGTCCTCGCTAATGTGCTCGACTTGACCCACTGGCCCACATGTAGGTCGTTTAAAACATCCATTCACAACCTTGAAAACGATATCAGTTCGCGTGCTCGCGCGTGTCGCCACCCTTTCCCGAGATTTCTCTAAACGTTCGCGTCGCAGCGTAGCTGAATTTTGTGTTTTGGAACCGTGGCGCGCGGATTCGACGCGATTATACGTTCTTTGTTCTTTTGTGCGTTAGGGTACGGTTGCTGATTTTTTACCATCGTTTAGGTTAGACCACTTCTGTAACTTGTCATGCGTAAGCAATTTGGGCCTTATGATAGACAATATGTGTATGACAGTGGTGATATCACAAGGCCTGAATTACTTACACACAAGTTACAGTAGTGGTCCAACTTAGGCGATGGTCCCAATTCGGCAACCTTCCCTTACGTATGAAAACGTAATGAAACGGGTATATCGAAGCCTAGCAGTGAACACTGGCGAACAGTTAATGCTCAATTAGTGATTTACCGGACAGTACACGAGATGGTTGGATTTCGCGCGTCGCGACATCAACCGATTTCTCTTGGCTGGACGGGCGATAGAAACGCTGGGGGCCGCCCCTAGGGGGTAAGACCTCGGACGGGGCCTAATGTCGGCTTAAGCACCCTAACCTGCCTCAAAAGACGTTGCACCGACGTAACAGATAATAAATCCTCTGTGTGTTTCAGTGTACCGAGAGATAGCGAGCCTGGAAGAAAATGAGAGTGTCGGGAACGAAGATGGACGAGTGGCTTCTTTCTTGGCGATTACGAGCCGCTGGGGTCTCGTGGGGTCTCTATCTCTGTCTTTCTGTCTCCCTCCGTTTCTCCTTGTTCCTTTGAAGAGGACGGTGGCCCCGAGAGGAGCACGGTAGTGTACCATGAATTTTTAATTCCCGATAAAAACGGAGTTGACGTCGAATCGCGACAACACGAATATGTCGCGGAAAAGTTTTCCGGTCAGCACGGTTGTTTTTGCCCGGGTCTAAAATATGAATTTTCAGATACATATACGCAGTACGAAACATAGTTTCGCGCGCTCGGGACGCCAACTTCGAACCCTGGAGATGCGTGGGATAGACGTAATTCAGATTGATGACCGGATCGAATTGCATATTATAAATGATACGTGGAACACCATTTATTATCCGTGTACCCTAGATAACGCGTCGTCCGATTGGATATAATTACGCAAGGGAATAATATATATGTAGTATGAAAAATATTGGGTTCGACGTGAAGCTAAAAAGTATGTTAAAAAGATCAAGTGGCAATAGAGGGAATCGAAAAACATTCAGAACGCGGGCCATCCAGCCCGACAACAGTGGTGTAACGTAAGCGGGGTCTCGCGAAAGAAAGCAGGGAAAGTATTCAAATGAAACGGTGCACAGAGGGGAGAAGGGGCACACACACACATAAGCACATACACAGATGGTTCGTACGAAGGAATAAGCAAATAAGAGCATTTAAGGCGATATATGATCAATAAAACAGCCTAGGATCGGAGGTGATCGTAAATGTGACACGCCTGCGGGTCATCCCCCTCCCCCCGCGACACGGGCTTTTCCGAGAATCGTGGTAATAAAACACTAAAATTGACAGCGATTTACCGACCCTTAATTAAAGAAGAAAAGGCTACAGCACTTTCCAGACGGAAGTTTATTTCTCCAAAAGAAGAATTGCCGGAAAATGACTCCAAGTTCTATAGAACCTTGTTGAAAAAATCGGTGTTACGCGACTCATAACGACTACGGCCTCGTGTATGTGTACATTTCGTCATACCTTACGTTCCGACGAAACAATGTTGAACAGAAGAAGAACCATGTGTAAACGATCATCCGGGGACGTCACACCCTTGAATTCAGGCGTATGAGGTTTACGAAACTTTTTACGTTACGAGATCGAAGCTATATTGGCCAACGAGTTTTTTCATCGTAACGAAAATATTTTCAAAAACCGTATCACTGGTTGCAACGCAGTGGCGTGCGCAAGAAAGAGAGAGAGAGAGA